>NW_024504786.1:14778259-14818259 GCF_017590055.1 Onychostruthus taczanowskii
TCATTTTTGCCAATCACACTATGTTCTGATTTTCCGGCCAATTTTAAGTAGCTGATGTTTTGTTTGGCTGCTGTTTTATTTGCTGTCAAAAAGGATTTGATGCAGAAACCATTTAAGCATGTATACAACCCATGGAGGGATTCATTTGACCTCATTATACTGCAATAAAGAAGAAATCCAGTTTGTTAAATATCACCGAACCGCATGCATTTCACATCACATCATAAGAGTTATGCTTCAAAAGATTATTCCAGAAAGTGCTTGGGAAGACGGAATGGGTTAACTTTACTTGCCAGAAGGTGTTCTGACAAACACAGGAAAAGAGAGAGAGATGCAGCCCCCTTTAAGAGCAGAGCAACTGAAGAAAAAAGAGATTTATGCTTTTAATTAATGGCAATTAAACCATGCCTGTTGGCTTGGCCTATGGCAATTGTTCCCTGCAAAAAGGAGGCCGAGCTGGTGACAAGCATTTGAATCCGCTAAGTTCTGTCAAGGGAGCTGACTCTGCAGGCATCAAAACCAAACTAAATCAATAAAAGAATTAAACTTTTATAAATTGCATTTTGACAAGTATCAGATACCGTTAAGCTTTGATATTATGAATTCCTCGGAGGAGATGCAAACAAGAAGGGCCGCAGTTAGAGATCCAAACAATCAAAGAGGCTTGTTAACATGCGCTGTCAAATGCATCAGTGCTATTAATTACTACAAATTAATGTGACTCTCTCTTCCTCTGGTGATTGGAATAATAATCAGCTGGATTCATGGAATGAGCACAGAGAACATATGCAACCCTGCCAAAAATAATAATTTAAGAAACCAGGAGACATTTGCAATCTTTATGCTTACAGGCTTGATAATTTGCTTGTTGCTAGTGTGTCCCACTTTACCCCATCCTCCTGATTGCTGGGAACTGTCTCATCTGCATCCCAAATGGACACGCTCTCACTCCCTGGCTGCAGCAGCACTTGCCCTGATGATGAAGTCTTTCTCCTCTTCAGCAGAGCTGTGAAGGCAGAAGGACACAGAGCCAAACATCTCCCCCTGGCCAGCCAGGCAGCACTATGGCCCTTGCTGTGGCCACAGCCCATTCCCTGTAGCTGGGGCTGCCCAGAGACCCCTCTGCTACTTCAGCTCCTGCACCCCACAGGAAGTCCCACACTGGAAAAGAGAATGGTATATTTACCACATGTGGAGGAGGTAAGGAGATATAAAACCACAGCCTATGTACATCTGTCAGGCTCTGAGCCTATTTCAGTAGCACAAGGTAGGAAAAACCACACTGTAGTCTCTTCGTCCAGTGAAATACCATTTCCAGTGCTAGCACAGAAATAAGCCAACCCAGGAGGCATGGTAACACCTTCCCACAAGATTAACCATCCTTGAACTTTTGGTTTCTTCCTGTGCTCAGATAACAATGTCCTTGCTACTGCAATAGTTTCCAGCTCAAACTACCCCTTGCACAGGGCACAGAGCAGAGCTCTGAGCATTGCTCCACTCTTCTGGTTTTACCACTACCACAAGATGCTGTCTTGTCATAGCCTCTGCACTTAGAAGAACCCCTCTAGCTATAGTAGACTTTAGAGAAGTCCTGTATTTTTCTCTACTCATACAACCAGGAAAAAAAGAGTTGGAGGCTTTTGGGGATGAGAGAGTCTGAGGTTCTCTGGCTTGGTGGTGAGTGATCACTCCAAAGACATTATGCCCTTACTCAGGCCCAGCTCTCTGCCTCTCAAACCCACAGAGCAGTGTGTGATAGCCATGGGAAGCAGAGTTCTCAGGCCCCCTGGAACCAGGAGGCCAGGTTTGCTGGGGAGAGCCTTGGCTGTAACCCAGCTTGCAGGGAGATCTGAGGCAGCCAGCATAAAGGCACATCAGAGTGGAGGAAATCCTGATCCAGGGACACCCTCATCCCACTGCTGCTGGAGGGCTCCAGCACTGTGCTTGAAGCCAGAGCTGAAGGCAGGGCTCGGGAAGAAGAGCAGATGTGCGAGGGAGACAGGAGAAGCATAAAATTGATTGATGTCATTTTATGTTCCCTCGAACACTGTAAACTAGAACATACCCCACCCCAACCTTTGCCCAGGGGACAACAGGGATAAGCAGGGTGGCACACTTCTTACAGTGCTGAAATGGAAATGGGAGCAGAGGAAAAGGACAGGACAGTTGTGCCAGCCCTGTGCAGTGCAAGGGAGAGCTTCAAGGCCCTTTGCACTAATGCACCAGTGTCAAAGTCTTCATCCCCATGTGCCTCTTTGTACAGACCAAGAAATCCATTTCCCTAGACCAGGTGGGTAGAATAGCAGATTTCTCAATCAAGTAAGAGCTAACAAGGCCTCATATCTCTTACCACCCAACATGCACTGCTTTCCAAGAAGAGCCGTGGCTCAGCCCATAGGTGCTGTACAGGTCTCTGCAGCCACATGCCACAGAAATGCAACACATCCATCTTGCAAGCAGGAAGCAAGGGCTGAGCAGAACCCCTGCTTCTCAGCAAAAGCAGGTTTTCTGACAGGTACCCCACTAATGCAGGATAACAGGCACCATGATGGAACTGAAGGACAGTTTCTGAGTACAGTGGGATGAATTAACATGACACCATCTGGCAGCAGTTTTTCATTTCTGACAATATTTAAAACATAATTTGAGCTGAGGCAGTGATAAATAGGTCTCAGATCTCACCTGACTTCAGTAACCTCTTGACCTTGAGTCATTTATCTGAAGCTGTAGATTCCAATATTTTGTTGCTGTATCTAATCTAAATAGACTTCTGGGCACCACCCTTATTGCACCCTGGTAATCCTGGATTGATCCTGTTGAAGCAAGTGGAAGCAATGACATCTATGTCTGTCTTTCATCAAACACACGATGAAAGTTGATCATGTTTAAGCATGTTCTCCCAGCTGGAATCTGTAACAGAAAAAAAGCCATGATGCATTAGTGTTCCCAAACATCTAATGATGGAGTGGAGAGGGGCATTTTACTATTACTGTTACAATTATTTCCTTTAAAATCTTAGTTTTCATTCTCTCAGTCTGAATCACCTATGATGGCTTTAGCATGTGTATATATATTGAGGCATGTATGTACACATATAGATGCTTGAGTCTCTATACAAATAAATAAACCTGTAGACAGAACAGCATGACAGCAAAAACTTTCAGATGAAAACATGGTGTGAAAATGTAGGATGTCTCTTCTCTTTATGTTCTATGGCAAATGCAGAGGAAATTTATTGCTTCAAATACGTGCAATCATTTTTATCTGATTACCTGTAGGTGTTCTGTATGGCTCTGTGTAGGAGACAGTACATTCTCTGTCCCCTGCAGACATCCCAGTTTATTATAAGCTTACTTCCATTCTTTCACATATCTTTATGAACTTGAAGGAGCTGCTTAGAATTTGTCACTTATTTTTAACAATATAATTTTCTTTGGAAGGAATATTCCTGCTAAGCTTGACATATGATATTTAATCACATATTGACCACTCAGGATTATTTTAATGCTTCCTGTCAGTTCCAGTACAGCAGGCAGAGTTCAAGCAACACATTTGCCTGGAGTTCAGTATTCATTTAAATCAAATTTGTCAGCTTTCAATTTTTTTAAATGTAATATTTTATTTCTATTAAATGCAAGTTAATAATGCCTTGTCAGTCCAAGGGCATATTTTAATGTGAACTCAGATGTTAAGTGAAATTGGAGTCATAACACCCTGCTAATAGACTCATATAATCATCTTAATGCCAGCATCTCAACCTAACACAAACACGTGCTGGCTTTGTGTTCAGTTGTCTCAGGGAGCCTTTCCAGATGCATAAAACACCCACACAAACACACAGATCCTTTAAATGCATGTGCTCCTGGGGTGAGTGCCTATGATGCTTGTGTATATTACTTAAAGATTTCCACGTGCTCTTTTTTCCTCTTCATAAGGCATCGTTCTTGACTGGTGACATAAGAGCCTTGGTTATTAATGCTGTCTCTTCTCAGCTTCGTCTTTAATTTTCCATTATGCTATCTATAGTGACTTGATTTGGGTTTTTCCTGACAATATTTACGCGTGCAATCATACACAAATGAATACAGCTTTTCTGCAGAGAGGTGCAGACATGCCCACCATACATGCAACCTTGTATGTCTGACTGCACCAACGTTAGACACATGCATGCACACGTATATAGAGCATTTGTGCACTGCAAGCATGCAGTTTGTCTGTTCACACAACACACTGTGTGACACGCACCCACACACGACAGGTAAACCTCCGCCGTATTTATCTTTACCTGAGTGAAGAATTATCTTCTTCTTCTTCACAAAGACAAATGTAGCAATGAGCAGCTGTTGCAGTTTAGAAGGTAAGAGATGGATGGAGACTGATCCAGCCTTCTAAACATACTGTACACCACAGCACTGTAAAGCAGCAGTGTCACAGAGGGTGATAAAGCATCGCCCCTTTACCAAGCATTTCTCAGAAGCAGGACAAACGCAGGTCCCCACACTGCACCTGTGGGCTCCAGAGCCATTCAGCTCCATGCCTTGCTGGGGGTGGGTAAGGCACCTTGCGTCTTTCAGGTCATGGGCTCTGGAGGGGCACAGGTCAGCCGTGACAGAGCCAGCCCTGCATGCCAGCTGTGCTGCTCTGGTGACAGGACCGTGGCACACAGGTGTCCCCATCGCCGGCAGCCTGTGCGGGTGACGCTCACTGGCACCCTTGTCAGCCCTGGGCGGTGGCACAGAGAGGGACACGCTCCTGTCACCAGGGCACCCTGTCCCGGGCCAGGGATGGAGCCTGTTATCCCACGCAGCACAAACCCACACCTGCCTCCCAGGAAAGCCAGGCTGCCACGAGTGCAATTCCAGCACAGGGTAACAATGGTGAAGGAGGGAGGGAGTTGCAGTGAGGTTAAGCAATGTTTTCCAGTGACATCTGAGAGGAGAGAATGGTCACCACTATAAGGAGAGAATGCAAGGCTGTGAGGAGGGTCAGCACCATGGAACCAGAGTTTGTAATTTAAAAGTACCCAAAGGATGTTCCAAGACTGATCTAGGCATCCAAGACACTTGTGTCCAAGGCTGATCTCATGGGCTGAAGAGAGCCATGGAAAGGTTTTAAGAACAAAGGATTTGGCTTCTCCACAGGTTTCTCCATTCTGAACATGTCTTCCCTGCCTCTGAGGAAGGAGGTCCAGTGTCATTTCCCCAGGCAGCCCTTAGAGAGCTGTCTTCGGTTTTTAACCTGTGTCCCTGGTCGAAAGTGTGAGAGAGAAGGATCCATAACACCCATTCTCTCCCATGAAGAAAGCTTCTCCCCAGGTCCCAGGGAACCCCGCAGTGCAGAGCAGCACCATTGTCCCTTCACCACTCAATTGAGCAGGACAGCAAAGCAGCCCCTGTCCCAGGGGTGAGAGAGGATCAAGTCAAGCGTATTTGAAATGGAGACATTTGTTTTTCCTATGCTCACCTCCACCACACAAACACATAGCAGCAAGCAGAGGTATGTATTGAGCTTACCTTCCCAGCTTTCTCTCCTCTGCCAAGGGCAGCAGCACAGATGCCCTGTGCACATTCACTGGGGTGCCCCACATCTCTGCAGGGACAGGTAGGTTCATACTTCCCACAGCCTTCACTGAAAGCCAGGGGTATAGGCAAACCCCTCTCCAGCAGGGAGCCCAGCTATCTGTGTGTTAAAGATGCATCTCTGGCACCATTTCCTTATACTTTACTTTTAATTGCATCTGTTCTAAAAAATCCCATAGGGCATGCAGAAAACCTGCATGCAATATCCATCTCTCAGCATGAGCCCAGATCCTCTGAGCCTCTGTAGCTCTGGTTTTCCCCAGTTTAGGGGTATTTCAGTTGTCATTGTTTCCACCATCCTGGGCTAACCTTCCCACCCAGTGCCACCCCCAGCACGGAGGGGAACACACCTCTGTCAGGCCTTAATACCCTTCAGTGGGTTTTCCAACTGATCAGGTACCTTCTGTTCTCCAGAGTGGTGTGAGGATCCTTTTTCCAAGCCCACGTCCATCATGGCCAGTGTTTGGGAGTTGCTGTCTGGATCCCAGTTGGTGCTGGGGGTGGGCCATGGATAGGCCAACAGAGAGGGCAGCTCAGGACCCTCTCAGAGCCAGAAACTGGCATCCTGCATCCTGTAGATGGGAAAGAAAGGCTGCTGAAAATGTGCATCAGAGTACAAAGTTTTTATTCTGCCTCTACTCTTTGATTGGTACCTGATAATAGCAATGCCTTGGGCAGACTTGCACTGGCTGCAGCCAAACCTGTGCCCGTGGGCTCTAGGGCAGGGCAGGAGGGGCAGTGGGACTCCTGCCCTGCCACTGCTGGTGGGCTGTGCTTAGGCACATGGGATGATGCTCCAGGAACAGTTTCTCCGGCTTCACTGCTCTCTGAAAGCCAAAAATGAGAGCGCTTTGTAGAGGAAAGAAGCTGCACCTCTTGTCGCACAGCTCAGCTCCATCTGCCACTAGGGAGAACACTTCCACCATGCCTTTCCACAGAGAGAGAGAAGAAACCCCTACAAGACTCCTGTACTTTTCCTGACTGCTTCTACCCCTGGAGACTTGTCTAAGGAAGGAAGACATTGCAACTGTATTTCCAGGCCTTGCTTACACATCCATCCTGCTGTCCTGGAGCAGTGCTTCCCATCACGGAATGCACACCTCTCCCACTGCACTCTGAGCACAGTACAGAGCAGTCAGAGCTAATGCTGTTATATCATCATAAATCTGGTGTAACCGAACATCAGCCCAAAGAGGTTCACATCCATTTATATGTTCATTCAGACTGTCCAGACACAATAAGTCTATCATGATCAAAAATGCAATAACTTGGCAATAAGGCATGTATATTAATTATAACTGCAGTTCAAACATGAGCTAGTTTACATAAGAGTAATTAAAATCACAATTGACCTTTTGTAGAAACATACAGTTATGCTTAATTCTAGCCACTAGCATTCAAGACTTTTATTTAAATGGTATTCCTAATTCCTAATTATATAATTTTTGAAAATCATTTTTATGGCAAACTGAAAATTACTTGTATCCTGTGTCTTTGTTCTTTATGCAAACACACTCATATTTACAGGAAACTGGTCTAATATGCAAGAGCAGATAAAATATATATATATTTATTCTAAAACTACTTGAATTTTCATCTGTAAAGCAGTTATCTTTACCCCTTATCTAAGAATGAACAAACAACATGCAGTCATGTGCGACTTATCTATTTACTTCTCAGTTCTGTACTATTCATTGTTTCTTGCATCAGTTAGAGAAATCCCATTTTTAATGAGGAACATATATTTCACATCATATCACTACCTTTCCTGATTCCAGCACCCTACAAGGCAGCAGTAGCCTCAGGGGTCAGGGAGAGGCAACCAAAGCAACATCAGGAGAAACTTCTGCAGGAAGAAAATGGGGAATAGTCCCTTCAATTTTAGCTGCCTTTAAAGTCCATGGGTCGTTTTGCAAATCCTTCTCCGTGCCAGGATGTCTGGCAAGAAAATAACCTCTGTTTTGAGGGAAGGGCTTGGAGGGGTCCGTTGGAGAGCAGGAATGTTTCGCATGAGCGGGGACAGCTGGGGCAAGCCCACCATTTGCAAACGTGCCTGTGGTTATGCTTTCAATAGGTGGCACTTATGAATAATAATATGCATAATCTATCTTGTGCCCAGGCAGGAGAGAAACATAAGTGGACAAGCCTGAAGGCATGGCCGTCTATTAAAGGTTGCTCGGGAATTCTCTGCAGAGTTAAGGCAAAACTGTGCTGCTAAACATGGCTGGGGGATTTGCATGTTTAAGAAAAGAGGACTAATTGAAAACCTCTCTCTTCTGGATGAGTGATTTACATTTCTTACAGAACAAATTACAGAAGGTGAAATACAGTTTTGCCCTTTTGTTGTTTATTTGATTGCAAGCTTTCATTGCTAACTTTCATTTTTATTAAAGAGGTTCAATGCAGACTCCAGGGAAAATCCCAAATTCCCAAGCCATGATAAACACCTAAAGCATAAACCCTGCAGAAATTCACAATCCTGCTTTGTTCTGTGCCCATTTGTAGATATCTTGAATTAAGCACACATGGCTCAGGATCTTAGTAATTAAGTATAAAAATAATTAGAAAATTGCAAAAACACACACACACACTCTTCTACCTGTCACTGCAAATGTAATGCAGGTCTATTCCCATCAGCAGCGAGGACAGTAAAACGTAAGGGAAAGACATATTTGATTTTGAAGTAGCCCAAGAAATAATGAGATAAGCATCTTGGACTTTTCCCCGAGAAACATCCATCAGGCTGACTTTTATTTTCCATTTGTTTATATAATGCCTCAACTGATTTCTTTTAAAAGAAAGAAAATTGCATTCTTTAAAAAGAAGAGTGTCTAATTCTGGTGAATACACTTCCTTTGCACTGCAAATACTGTCCCACTCCCCAGGGTATGTCCATTCCCCAGGGACCATGGGAAATTACTTCTGCTCCCAGTGAGGTAACCCAGCCCAGGAAAGGGCTCCCACCAGCTCAGAAACAAGGCTGGTATGGAGCTGAGGAAGGAGCTTCACAAAACTCAGCATTTTATCTGAGGGCCAGGGAAGAAGAGCAGATGAGGAGGAGCTCTTCCATGAGATGTCAACTTGCCTTCAGCAGGAGAAAGTCTGTAGCTGGGGACACCACTAACACGATGCTCATTAGAGATGTGATGCTGAGAATACTTCCATCAGTACGAGATTTCTGGATGTGTGGCTGAGCTGATGGCTCACTCCAGCAGTGACAGCACCTTGGCAAGCAACAGGGACTAAATCCACCTCTGGGCAGGAGACCCACACTCACCACTTATTTATCACACCTCAAACAGCCCAGCTGCAGAAGAGTATCAGAGTGCTGGTATTTTAATTGAAGATGGCTGTACGAGCAGCAGAGAACTCATCACCTCAGTGCTGATAATAGGCAGGGGGAAGGAGGGAGGGAGGCAGCAAATCACAGATAGTGGTTTTCTAAGTCCATGTACACAAGAGGAAGAGCACAATGAAAGCTGGAGAAAACAACACTCAGGTATAAAGCATCGAACATTTCAACTTCAGTACTGTTGCTTAGGCCAAGCAAAAAAAAAAAAAAAATCTTTTGGCATGGGGAAGAAACACATCTCTGGATTTTGATAAAGCTATGGGAGGTTATTTGGAGGATGAATTCTCTAGGCCAGTTAAAAGTGGTTGTGCTCTGCTGAAATAAATTCCACCCTGGGATTTAGTACAGCAAGTTCTCCGAAGATGCCGTAGTGGGTGAGATGGCAGCCCAGGGGTTTCCCACACTCTACCTCTGGGTGTTCCAGGAAAGCAAAATTAAGTGCTGAGAAGAGGGGGGAATGCAAGAGGAATCCAATATCAGGCTTTCTGCTGGCTTCGCTGCTGCTAATAGTCTCCATACATGTGAACTGGGTGTAAAATGTTCCCACATCAGAGCTGTACTTGTGCCTAGGTGTAAATTACTACTAAGGTTCAAGGCAGCTCTCAGCCATGTCCAAGCTGCCTAATTAGCAGTTGTTAGTGTGGCGGAGCTATAAAGTGCTAATATTCAAATGTTATGACTGTGATGCCTCTTGCCAAAATCCATAAAGTGTTTGGAAGCTGGCTAGTGTTACTGACTAAACTCTCTCTTCCCTCTCAAGCAGAGGATCAAAGGCAGCCATGCTAATTAACCTCTCCTTTTAGAGCATCTATGGTGAAAATGTAACGCTGCACCAGGGCTACTGCCACAGCAGTGCCCGGCCCTGGCAGGAGATGCTGCAGAGCTGCAAGAGCAGAGCTTTTTCTTCTTGTCTCATACAAGGCAGCCCCCTCATTTGGGTATTACTGTTCTGGGTGGCAAAGACGAAAAAGCAAATATTTTTTTGTTAGACTGTTATTTTAAGCCATTTGACTCACAGAGTCAACCTCCAAAATAAGGCCTACAGGACTGGAGAAAAGCACTCATATTACATATAGTACTTGACATTGCCTGTGGCTAAATATAGGGAACAAGATGTTCTCTGTGGCCATACCAAGCTTCCTTAGTCATATACACTTTAATCTAAGCCCTGCTACAGGGAGAGATCCCTGGCCCCGTTGTCCCTTCTGAGCAGCGGCAGCAGGGCGAGTGCAGTGTGCGCCCACTGGAGCATGGCCAACGCGACACCAAGGCTCAGCTCCACACAGATCAACCCAGTCAGGCAGGAGCGTGCCCTTGGTGCAGCTAATTTCAGAGTTATTTCCTATGGTTAGCATCAAAGACGTTTTCTGCTGCATGCATGCATGAAATTATGGCTCGCTAATTTCATAAATGGCAGAGTGCATATCTGACCCTCTTCTCCCCCATGTCCCCTGAAAATGTGTGTGCTGTACCCAGCCAGCACAGCCCGTGGTGCAGAGACATCCCTACCCCAGCCACAGCACCTTCTGGAGGAGAGGGCCACAAGAAAGGAGCTGCTTGAGGACCCTCATTATGGGCCCATCTCCCCCAGGGAGGTGGTCCCAGGAACACAGATGGGGCCTGTGAATCCACAGGGATTCAGTCCAACTCACCCACAGTGATGTTGACAGTGAAGGTCCTGAGCTTACAGCCATCTGCAGAAGAAGTTGGCACCATCATCCATGCTTTGCCACTGGAAAAGGGACCTCCTAGAGATAGGATGGCTTTCCCCAGGTACAACAGCAGCAGACCTAAGCAAAACAGCTCCATTTCTTCTATCTGTGGAACACACAACCTTCTTCAGCCAGCCAAATTCTCAGGAGAGAAGATCCTCATTTTATATCACCTTTACAGCACTTTCAAACCCGCAAGGACTCGTGCTTGAAACACACACAGTTGACTAACAGACCTGGGTTTGGCAACACAGCTCAGTCCAAGTCCACAGACACAAAGAGAAACCCCACTTAACTCTGGGTCTGGCCTCACAGGAAGGTGGGGAGAAGGGCCTTGCTCGCCCAGCACTGTCCTCTGTCCACAGCAGCCAAGAGATCTCTGGTGTCAGGTTCAGCAGATGAGAGCATGGGGTGAGCTGGATGGGGCTGGAAACCTCACATAACTCTCTGAAAAAAAATCCCATTAAAAAGTGAATTTTCCCAGCAAAAAGAAAAAAAAAGAAAAAACACAAATCTCATCAAAAGCAGTAGAGCTTCTCAGCAAGATGGGCACTGGCAGAGCTGGGCTTGGTCACACCGTGTGGAAGTCCCTGTGACTGAGAAGCAAATGGGTATCTGCAGCACAGCACAAATTAATATGATAGTTGCTGCTTTTTCAGTGAAATCAAACGCCAGCCACCCCCTTTCACAAACAGAAACTTCACAGATGCACTACAAGATATTTCATTACTAAATATTTTGAATTTTTAACATGAGAAATATTACCTAGCACTAGTTGCATTATGTGCTTCATAGGGGAGGGATTAACATTGCTGAGACTCAGAGAAGTGGCATATACCACCAAAGCAAGAAAATGTGATTATTTCTTTGTTTTCACAGGTCCTCATGCAGGCAACTGAAGGTCTTGGAGATACTCTGACACAGGCTTGGAGTGTATAGCACTCCTTCATTTGCACTTCAAGCGCTCTGAATCGGGGCAAGGACTCCAGTCTCAGAGGCAGATTCTTCAGCAGTTTTACATCATGTAAGTGTGAGGTTATTCCTGATTTATGCTAGTATGGCTGAATGTAGCACCTGTTCCTGTGTATTTATTTATGTTGTCTATAAAAGATTTATAATTTTTTTTAAAGAGACAGAAATTATTGTCTCATTTATACTAGCAAACTCTTGAATAGCAAAACTGACTCCAGATAGTTGGAATGTCTTAGGGAGTAGATCTGGCCCAGTGGCTTTACTTCTGGAGCTCTGCTTCACCTCCAAATTTTAAAAATGGTATGTTCATGCTCTGAGGCAAATCTCATTTTCCAGCTCAAACATTTTATGCAATATTTTAGTAGGCTGTTTCATACTGCTGTACAGCCTCCAATTTTAAGAATTATCAATAATGTATTCTTCCATGTAACCTCTTTAACACTCACAACAGAATAAAATAAAAACACATCAACAAAAAATTGTCTGTGCTTGGCAATGCTGTGTGAATGTTAAATTTCCCATTTCACAATGCAGCCATCACTATAAACTCTGAGGGCGGATTAACGCTCTTCTGGTACTTCACTGTATCAGAACACGGATTTGCAGACAACAGCTGCAGCAAATTCCCTTGACTGAGAAGAATTACAAGTATTATCACCTAGATCATTAAACTGGGTTCATAGATTGCAGAATGTCTTCAATCAATTCATCTAAGATAACTTGAAGCCAGCTGGACCCCCTCAGTGAGAACTTGACTTAATTGGCCAATAAGTGGCTGGAAAAGGTGCATGCGATTTGATAAAATTACAGACTGCAGAAGCGATTACAATTTGGAGAACCACAGAGGGTAGCCTCCGGGTCAGCCCTTTTGGAGAGGGCTAAGTTAATGTCCACTATTAAGTGCTGCTGTGAAAAATGTTGGCCCACTTGGTGCTCAGATGTAAAGTGTATCCAGGTCATTCCTCAGCTGATGGAGGGAGAGATGTGCACATTTATCACTGCTCTGGTCTCATTTCTGCCTTGGTAATAGTCGTACACTAACAACTGCTGGCAGTTTCATGGTTTTCTGGGTACCCTTCATTTTATTGGCATAACTAAAATATTATCTGAGCAAAGCAATCCATCTGCTAAAGAAAAACACTTTCCTTCAATTATGTCCCCCGAGTCTTTTCTTAAGAAAGGTTAAAACACCAGGAAGTTGAAAAATATACATTAGTTTGTTTTTATTTTTTTCCAATCTACTGCAAATATGCTTGCTTGTTACTGGGTAAATGGTAGGTCTACATATTTACCACCACAAAGTGTTAGAGAATATGCCTAGCTTTAAGAAAAGGGTCAACTCACAATATCAGATTAGCATTAAAGTACAAAGCATTATTTAAAAGCAATTACCTATCTTCCTCTTCCTGCACGCCCGCAAAAAATCAAAGGGATAGAAAAGATTGCATAATTATTTCCTCCATGATTTTATATTTAATAATAAAATACATTAGGTCATCTGCAGAAAAGCAATATTTTTTAAAATGGAGCTACAGAGTGCAAAGAAACCATTGCAGTACCCAATTGTGTTAAACATCATAGAAAAACAGAGCTTGATCCTGTGTGAGCTCAGCAGGCAGGGCTCCCATTGACCTTGGCGAGGGGCTGTGGGTGCCTCCCAGGCATTAACCCTTTTGTTAGCCCCACCCCAAGACAGGGCTTGCAATCACTTCTGCACCGATAGAGTGTGCCTGCTGTGATTCCATGTTGCTGAGGCTGCATATTTTTCATGGATTGGATAATTTTCATGGGTTTTGTTTTGTTATTTTTAAATCCCTACCTTTTACTGAGCTAGCTCCAAGACTCAAATAGCTAATGCAGATATTCAGAAGTAGTTTGGTCTCATTTCAAGGATTTTTTTGCTGATGGCTAAGTTGTTATAATAGTAAATGGTGTAACATACAATCAAAGCCTAGGGGTTGCATAGTTTGCTAGATGCACACAAAACACAAATTAATGAAGTGTGGAAGGACAAGTTACATCTTACCATTAAACAGGGAAAAATGGGGCTCTGACACTGATTTTAAGCTGCAAATATCAGGTCAGAAAAGAATTCTACTTTTAAAAACAAGTACAAAACACATACTTCATTAAAATGCTTTCCTTTCCTAAGTCAGAAATGTCAGAATCCAATTTTATCTCACCCCATAGGCAGAAATTAAGTTGCCATTTGCTTGCTGGATCTCCTACCATGTGAGAGATGTTTCTTCCCAAGTAACCACTCAGGTCCCATTGCACCAAGCCACAAAGCACAGTCACCTAGGGCACAGGTTAAGGTAGGTTAGGTGGAGAGCTGGTCTGCTGCCTTGGGAAAAAAAAACCATCTATTTGAGGGAGCTTGCTTAAGAAAGGAAGTTCAGGTTTAGTCTGTCCCTAACTGTGGGCAGAAAATGCACACTTTCAAATGCTTCTGGTGAAAGCAATCCACTTTGGTCACATAAAAATGGCCTTTTGTTTTAAAACATAAGGGGGAGACATAAGACATTTGAAAAAGTGTCAAAACAAAGCAGGATGTCTTTAGGTTGCCCAGATGACCATGTGGCAGTCCCTGCACCCCCAACCCAAATTTTGATCCTCCCAGAATTTTGTGGAATAGACTGATTTTGCATGAAGTTTTTTGAGATTTATGACCCTGTCCTTTCCACTTGGAAGTACCACTTTGTGGGATCAAGCTGCATGGCTGGGATGGTCACAGCTTCTTCTGTTCTCTGGAATCTCCTTCCCACATAGTGAGTTCTCTTTCCCCTGCCCATGCAGATGTGCTCATCCCTTCTGCATTCAGGACACTTCGGCTTTCCAGACTCCTGTGTGAAAACATGGTGCCCGTCATAGGCACAAAGATGTCATGAATGTTTCAGTTCCTGGTCCTGTCTCTACAGTCAGGTGTTTCAGTTAAATGGGTAGCACTCTGTTCTGATGTCTAGAAAATATATTCTGCTTTCTTGCTGTTTTAAACAGGAGAGTACGAGGGCTTTAGCTGCACTGGGTATCCACACTCAGTCTGTGCTCTAGCACAGGCAAAGCTCCAGCTCTCCCCACTTAGCTCTCCAGTGTTGCCCTGCTGGTTAAGCCCTGATGTGAAAAGCCCTCTACAGGCAAATTTCAGCATTTTAAGCACCGTCCTCGCTTGGCAGGAGATGCTGCCTGCCAAGATTTACCTTTCAATGCAGGATGGAGACCTGGAGGGCTGCTCATCCTCTGCTCCCAGCTCTGTAAGAGTGGCCCTGCACAGCCAGGGTCAAACTGAAACTGTGTGACTTCGGTGCCACTGTGCACTCGGTGTGACCTTGAATGCAATGTCTCCATCCACCAGCAAGTGACCAGCCAGGCCTGCCACCTACCATGGGAGGAAAAGGGAAACTAATTGAGTTGTACATGACTTAATGACATTAGCATCCCTAGTGCTGCCATTTCCCATGTCCCCACAAGCTCGTGCCATGCTCATGGTTTCTGGTGCTCCCGCGCACCCTGGGGCACCAGGTTTCAGACACGCATTGAACTGTCGCTTGCAAATTTAGAAATCTATTTTTAAAGCAAACTAAGCAAACAATGGTGCTCTCTCTGGCTGTCAAAAAGATCATTAAAGGAACAGTTGCTGGCAGGGATTTCAGTGGCAAACAGGCCAGGCTTGGCAGGGCAGGACCTTTGCTCCAGCTCGCTGCTTTCTCACTGAACTGAAGCGACGGTCCTCGATAGCCCATCATGCCACTAGCTCTTCATCAGGAGCCACCAACCAGCAGATCAGCATGGGCTGATCCAGCAGTCCCCAGAAAAACTGTCCAAGATTTTTACCTTTGTAGGGAAAAGCCCTCCAGGTCAGTTCTACCACCCCAGAAGGAGAGGGTGAAGCCATTGCCCACTGTGACATCCTTGGTCTCTCTGTGTACAGACTAGATCCCTGTAGCCTCACTGCCACAGCTCTAGCATCATGCTGCAGGCATTGGAGGACTCACCATTTTCCTGAGGCAGCTCTGGCCCCCAGAACCACTTAGCCACCTCAGGATGGCAATCCCTCTGAACAGCAAGTCCATGTAATCACAAGCAAAACCTCAAGAGCCGGTGGTAGAAGAGAAATACAAACACCTTTCAGACTTACTTTTCTTTAACACGAAGATATTTAGGACCATCTCACTTCTCTGCTCCAGACTTTCAATGATTAAGGACTACAATGTTGACTGCCCACTGCCTACAGCCATGGCATCACCCATTTCCACTCAGGCTAACCCAGAGAGTTACATGTGCCCCTTTCGGATGCCTCCACAGCGCAGTCTCAGCCTGGTGATGCAGGGAGCCAGGGCAGCAGGACCTCTGCCTGCTCCCACACAGGGGCTGCAGCAGCTGGGTCTGAAGCCAAACAGGAACAAGGCAGGGAGCCCTTCCTGGCCCTGCAGAGGGTGGTTAGAGGAGGGAGAAGAGAGGAACCCACAACTGCCCAGATGTTGCATTCTCTCTAGTGCAGCTGGGTTGCTTCATCTGCCCAGCCCAATATTTTCCATTTAGCTGCAGCAATCACCGCAGTGCAGGGTCCAGCAGAGGAGAGCCACTGCTGAGATCCCTGTGCTAAACCAGAGGACTGGGAGTGGGAACAGACAGATCCTATGGCCAAGCTACTGGCAAGGAAGTATTTCATCTACCCTGCATGTGAGGGCCAGACCCACACACTTTACTCAACCAAACAATGGAAGTATCTGGATCCACTTTGGCATATTCCAAACACATCGCACCCCATCAACATCTTTGAGGGATCTATTAATTCTCACTAGACACAAAACTTTCCTTCCTTCTGTCTTTCAGCACTAAGGAGGTGGTGTGGAAAGGAAGCTATTCATACATTAAGTAGAAAAGTCTATTTTTTGTTTACTTTGAAAAAGCCTAGTATTGACTTCCATTTATCTTCCAATAAGTCCTTGTCCAGTGCAGCTCAGAATATAATCTGTTCCAAGGGCAGGTGCTCCTTAATGAGAGTGAAATTTCCATGGTTTTTACTCCATTCATTAAAAGGGAAAGAGAAGGAGAGAAAAAAAGAAGAGTTAGAAAATGGCATGAAAGCATATTATCAGTAAATTGTTTCCACTGTGTTTGTGACTCTTCTTAATGTTTTATGAATATGCTAAAAAATTTGCTCAGGCATTTTTCCTTGAGCACTCTAGTTAATTACTTATTCAGAGAGCTTCTACTCTGTTCCTTGCAAAATGTGTTGTGCATTAATTCTGATTATGTACAAAAACCCACCTGCAAGGAAAAACTCTGAATCAGTAATGCTGATAAAATGAGCAGCTCTCCTGGGGCTTTACTGAGAAACAGGATACTGGACAGAATTAAAATCTTGTAGCTAAGGCTATTCATAATGTCATTAACATAAAGGCAATTAAATGAGTTTTTAACCTACAACCCTTTATTGTTATTAATGAACATTAGAAAAACACAGGAGATAAAATTGGTAATTATCTCTGCACCAAGCTATGCAATAATGTGTTTAAATATAAAAAGAAAACAAATGATTATTGTTAGTATTTTCAGTAGCAGAAGCCCCAAGGAGCAGCTCAGTCACATTTAATCACATGGTACTACACCAAGAGGGTTAATTAAACCAGGGCTTTACCTTCAGCATGCTTGGTTATTCTGTTTAATATGGAATCAACAAACAGAAATGCCAATCTGCAAAATATTCCAGGCAGTGCCTTTGCCATCAGGTGAGCCACCTTTACAAAAACCAAGAGGGCTTTTCCTCCTTCCAGGACAAGGAGCTGCAGCCCTCTAATCAAGTTTTATTGTCACATGCTTTAAAAAAACAATTCCTGATACCAGCTGTATCAGTCCTGGTTCATAGTCCAAGCTTTACCATTTTGTAAAAAAAGAATTTTCAAAAAAGATGATTCAAAAGAGATGAACATTTGACAGTAGATGGTAGATATGATTGCAGCACTACAGTGCAGTGAAAGAACCTCCAGTTTCATTTCTTTATGCAAACTATTGTACTCTCTACTTAAGCAGTCATAAATTAGAATATCTTCTAAAGGGAAAGTGCACTAAAGCTCAATGAAATAGACTGTACCTGGACTTGAACTTAATCATTTGATTAAAGTTTTATGATTTAAATCTCCAGAATAACTCTAGCATCTCTCTTTTATAATAGTTCTTCTAATGTATTTACAATATTTCGGGGGTTCAGAAGTCTATTTTCTGGGCAATATGTAGCTAAACAAATGGCAGTTAATAATTCTATCTTCCATGTCAGTAGATAAAGCTTTCCTAAGGAGTGTGTCCATCCAGACAGGGCTTGGGAGGGAAGAGCTGAAGGCACTTAAAGATTGCACAGAATCCAGCCCTGCTTTCATGGAGCAGCACGTGTTACTGCTGCAACACCCCCATGTCCAGCTGCTGCAAGGACCTGCCCTGTCCAGCACCCCTGTGCCCCCTGCACCCAGGGGGTGACATCTGAGGAAAACCCTTCCCAGCAGAAGGAGGGAGGACGCAGGAGTGAAGGGGAAACAAAAGAAAGAACACTCAAAGGGTGGTTGGCCGATGTGCTGAGCAAGGGATAACTGAGTGCACTTCACCAGCGAGGGCTGCACACATGGATGCAAAGGAGGCCTGACAGCTCTACAGATACTTTGTCCCTAGAAGATATTCCTTCTGGGACTGCTGAAGAGAAGTGAGAAATTTAAAGGGTTAAGTCAAGAAGAGAAGTGACCAAGGTGCTCCCTTGCTATTTGGGAAATCTGACTAGTGAGACAGCAGAGGAAGAATTAAAAAAAGAAAAACATCAAAAGGGTGAGCAATTAGCAGCACAGTTTACAACAGCAGATACCGTTAGACAAATCAGCTGCTTCTTTTAACAGACATGCAGCAGGAAAGCAGATAACCTGGTAGCTCAGACATCTGAAAGAGCCTGCAAAACCTCCCTTCTGCAGGGAGTGATGGCAAAGCTCAGAGCTGGATCTCAAAAGAAGCAGAATCACTTAGCAGGCTGAGACAGGACTCGAGCCTAAGGAAAAAGCCAGATGCACTGAGAAGATAGGAGCACAGAGGGAGATAGAGGAGGAAGCATCAGAAGTAGTTTTTTGAAATATAAAAATCAGATGGGACCTATCAAGGGTTGATAGCTGTAAGGGTGTAGAGCCCAAAGCTAGAGGAGAAAAGCTGCTTTATGGAGTCAGGCAATGGGAATGGGGCAGACACACAGGTATTTTTTTGCATTACTGTTAAGCTGCTCCCAAGCCCTTTTTAAACACACACAGCCTTCTCCAACACCATCTGTGTTGACAACAATGTGCGGGATCACTGGCACGAACACACCATGCTGTTAAACAGCAAGCCATGGACAAAGGTTGTATTATAACCAACAACTGCTTCAGACAACTTTACAGCTCTAAATGCCTGAAAGATTTTCCCCAACAACTACAGATTTCTCTTCCTCCTGATGTGGAAGCTGTTTTCACTCACTTGTGTAAGCCTGCCATTCACTGGTGTAATAAAAAAAGGCCTGGGCTATTCACTTGCTGTGTAGATGCAGAATGATGTGCATACTAACCAGCTCCTCCAAGTCAAGTAAGCACAACTGGTTTAGTTTCTCTTGAACTGGGAGGTGCTGTAGGAAGCCATTAAGCTGGGTGAGCTGTGGTAGAGGTGAGATGGCCTCCAGTGCTTTGTATGAGAGCATGCAGCCCTAGCAGCAATGCACAGTGTCACTTCTGTCCCCAAGACACCGCACGGGCAATGCTGCAAACACACAGCTGTGCCTTACACATCCCATCCCTTGGCAGCCTGTCAGTGCACAGCAAAGGGCCACCCTGCTGGAGCTCTGCCCTCTCCATCCAAGAAGTTGGTTTTGAGTGCTCTCTGCTTTTATGTTCACATTGCATTTTTCTGTGAAAAGCAGACACACAGCTAAGCAGAAGCACAAACTTTTTGTTGCTTTTGGGCATCCTTTTCTAGTATTTTAATTATAGATCACCAGTTCGTGACTTGCTTCTAAACTTTACCCTCTTCCCTTTGTCAAGATAAGAATCCCAGGCATTTTTCCATACCCAGATCTAGCCAATGCTCATTTTCACTGAAAGCTGCTTGAGACAGGATCACACTGTGCCATCCTGCTCCAGCCCCATGGGTCTCTGCACCCTCGTGCTAGGAGGAAGCAGCACACACATGTGGCACGAGGCAGATCAGCAGAGCTACCACCCTTCACATGTACATTAAAGAAAACAACCCAAAACACAATTATGGTGAGGACAAGAGCAAGATAATGCCTGTTTGAAGACAAATTTCATTACACATACCTTGGGGGAATTTAAAATGGCTGCAACCACTTGCTGTTTTGGACATCTTCATCCAAGGCAGTCAACCAATGCAGCAGTGATCCAAAAATGCAGTGACATCCCAAGAAGGAAAGGGGCACTGTGAAGTGTCCCCAAGTTTCTGACATCAGCAACGTCCAGCTCAGAACAAGCATTCCTGCTCTGCTCAGATGAAACTCATAAACCTGAGAATAACCTGCTCACTGTGGGGATCAGCTCACTGGAACCATCTACCAGGGCATCTGGTCACAGTCACCACAGTGAAGGGAGCACACAAGAAATCAGTCTATTCCAGCATAACAAATCCTATCTTCTTTATAAGCTAAGGCATCAAAGAACTCCCAAGCCTACATCTTATTTATAGTATTTTAGTGGATAAATGACACACTTGCTACTTTTTTTTTGCCACCTATCAAGTGTTTACAGTGACAACAGCCTGTTGTCTGTCATTCAGAGGGTTGGCACCTGTCTGGATAATAGCATGACTCAATATTCCTGAAGTACTAGATTTCTGTAAGAGAGGAAAAATCAATAACTGACAAGTGCTATCCATTAGAGCCCAAGAGCAGAGAGCAAATGATTACACAATGTCATTTGTTTAATATAACAAGACTGTAAATGAAAACTCTATCAATTGATCTTTGGAGGATAAAACATCCCTTCAAAAGCAAGATGACCATGGACCAGATCTACTTGACTTCCCAAGGCCAAAATGTTCAATACCAGCTGAAGCTCAGGGTTCCCATCCTGTCAGTTGATGGACCACTTTGAGATCAATAGCTTCCAGTACATACAGATCATGAAAACAGCAGCCATCAGCACCAGCTCCCCACTCCAGGGCAGAGCCAGAAATGTATTTTTCTGTGCAGCTCTGCTTTTTCTTCATTGGGTTTTCCAAGCAAAGAAACACATGCATACAAAATACATCATATATATTGAGGTCTCTATTTCAATATTCATAATATATTCTCATACTCAAGATAACAGCATTTCTAAGCACTCTGTGAGTATGGACAGCAGGAGGTAAAGAAATTTGGCTGGCTTCAAGAGCACAGTCATCCTCTGCTCTCCAGCTCCCTTCCCACCCCTGGTGTCTTTCATTGTTTGGCACTGTGGCCTTGTGCCACTTGGGCTGATGTTTCACTTCTAAATGGCATTTCAGCTTTGGCCCCCTCACTGCCCAGCACCCTCTCCCGGATTAGCTCTTGGGTGCCATATGGTACAAATGGCCTGCCACACACTCGCTCAGTCAGCGTTTAAAAACCTGCCAAAACGCTGCCTCTGCTGGCAGCCTGCCTGGTGGCTCCGTGGGCTGCGAAGGGAGCGTGAGGCTGCCTGGAAATAATGGAGATGGGGCTGTGCCAGTTCGTGCGCAGCAGCCCTGGGAGCAGCGCTCCCCTTGCCCGGCTGCTCCCCAGGGCACGGTCAGACATTCCTGCACACGAACCCCCTCTGCTGCTTCCCCAGCTGCCTTGCTGATGCAGTCAAAGACAGCACTTGTTTACTTCAGCTGCGTTCTGACTGTGGGCCCAGCGGAGCAGCACACAGCTCCATGGACTGCACCCCAGACAGTGCCACAGGGAGCCATCCCCTGGCCACAGCGGGACACCCAGATTTGCAGGGACAGCAACTGACTGTGATGTGCAGGACAGGCAGGGCAGCAGGGCCACTGGGAACTTGCTACGGTTTCCTCACCTTGCCATAAAGTCCTTTCCTAAAGCATATATATTCCTTCTCTCACAGTGGCATGTGCATGTCCTTAGCTGCTTGCAGGAGGGTGATCAGTCCAAGAGCATCACTCCCAAAGACATGGTCTGGAGAAACAGAAGAGAAGGAAACCTTCTAATCCTGCTGCTAGTGCTGTGAAATTGTTTTCCTCCAATGCCATTTCACAAAAAATGCATTAATCACAAAATAGTCTAAGCTGGAAGGATCATCAAGCCTAACTCTTAAGTGAACGGCCCTTGCTACGTACCCACACCAGTGCAGGTGACCTACTGTCCCACCCAGGAGCCATGCAGTGGCCATAGCACAGACAGGCAGTGTCACAGCTGCTGGTGGCAAGGCTCAGACAAGGAGCACTTGGAGTACACTGGGTCCACCAAGGCCTCAGACCCACCAACTCCCTGAGTGGACACTGTGGACGCTCCCAGCAGACCTGGAAAAAGTCCTGCCATGGAAAACCTGAGATAGGCAAGAAATTATGTTGGCTGAACCACTCACCCAAAATCCAATCATCCATCTGCTTGGGGCCACTTGTGAAGCAAGGTGCCTCAAGCATCTGCAAACCACTGATGACAAAGGGTCAGGCTGGATAGCTTCAAAGCTGGAGAGCTTCACCTACAGCAGATGAGGAGAAAACTTGCAACTCCTGTGTCACTTTCTATTGGGCAAGTAGGTCAACAGTTAAGATGCTGCTGCTCCTTAAAAGACATCACTTTGTGTTTGTAACTCATCAACTCCAGATAACCTCCAGCAGAGCATCAGACTTGCAGAAGCCCTCATTCTTCCAGGTGGGACTTCAAAGCTGTGATGGTACCCGCACATATTTGTGCGTTATTTAGCTCTTGTTAGACTAAGCTTTGCCCTTCAGTTGCAGAGGAGTGGAAAGAAGAAAGGCAATATTAGAATAGAAAAAAGTAAAACTATAAAAGGAAATGCAGGATGAAAACACCTTGACAGTGATTGGTGGCCACATTGGTAATTCCTGTGCAGTGGTGAAGAAAGTAGCAATGCCACAGTTCTAATGTATTCTGGTGAAATATTTGTACGATGTGCCTACACAAAGCTTCAGATGAAACAGTCTCTTTATAAGCTTTTGATAGCTAGGAGGGAAGTGGCTTTGCCATTACCTCTGTTTGTGAAATGAAAGCAATTCTGAGTCTTGGTGCTCCTGGATGGAGGAGCTGATCATCACAGTGACAGCCAAACTAGCTTTGCTTGTTTGTTGTTTACCTTGTGCTAAGGGGAAGGAGCTCCTTTGTTGTCATTGTCTCGTGTGATGTGGTAAAACACAATCCATGCCCAATGTGCACAGGAATTTCAAACCAGCAATATTTATTATCCATGCATAGACAGCACATATTGCTGCTTTGCTGTCAGTGCTGCTTGCAGTGCTTTAGTGAAAATAAAAGGGCATTTGTATCTCGAGTGCCACACTGTGCTGTGACAACATGAGTGTTGCAAGGGCTGTTTGGTATTGTGCCACACACACAGGGTTGAGAAGGAAAATTCCACCACAGCTGCCTGGAAAGACTCAAAGTGCATGAAAGAAACCCTTCCAGGTGACATCTGTAACCTCCTGCTGTAAGGGATGTGCTCCCATGCCTAAGTGCTGCCCTGGGCGTTCCCGCTGTTGGCAGCAAGGAGCTGCTGTTCCTCGATGCCTGCAGAGGTGCCTGAGGTGCATTTGAGTGGAATTTAGCCAGTACATGAAGCTCACTAAGAAACACCAGGAGCCTGGTATTTCACATGCTGTTTTTAACTGGAAAAAGGATCCTAGGTGAACAGCACAGCCTGAAACAGTCTGAGGGGATTAAAACCTTTCACAAGCAATCAGCTCTACCTAGCAGGTTTCTAGGACCTGTTATATATGGTGCAGAATAAGATCCCCCCTTATTTTCCCAAAATAAGTGAAGAAATCAACAATACACAAGTGCTGGACCAAGCAGCTTTAAGAATCATACAGGTTCACTGCAGTTTCCCAGCTTTAACATGATGACTTATCTACCAAATAGTTATCCTCTCACAAAGTTCAAAACACATTAAATTCCCCATCAAACTAGACAGTTATTTTTCAACTGGTCCTATGTTCAAAGTCAGAACTTGTGAAGAAAGAAGAAAAAACCCACCTGATACATGTCTTCTTTATTAATCTCTGATCTTGAGTCTAAGGAAGCTGTGAACACAACTGCACTTGGGAATAAGTCCCTGGCAAGGCTAAGGAAGGCATTTGTGTGTTAGTAGTACATAATTTACCCTCACCACAACCTCTGTGTCAAAGCCACCTCCCCTGCATGTGGCTGGCCATGCCTGCTGCATGGGCAGCGTTGACACTGGAGGGTGAATCCTGCTCTGTTCCTAAAATCACAGAACTCCAAGACCAAGGGACATTTAGAAGGGAACGTGGCACAAAGGTCCCAAAGTTTCTGGAGTCCACCATCAAGTTTGAGGCATTTTTCCCCATGACATTAAGATGTTCTTCTCTGTAGTGGGGCAGACTACTGGCATTCACAAGTGGCAGAAATTTCTCCAAAGCAGGCACTCCCCACCTTCCATTCTCAAGGCTGCAGTCCCTCAGCCCCTGCTCGTGAGAGGCAGGTATGCCTCAGTCACCCTTAAGCCCCTACCTGGCAACCTGACTGACTTCAATACTTTTCAGAAGCTGTAAAACAGCCTCTTGCAGATCCCTTGGCTAACGGGCTTGTAGAGAGGGGCAGCTGTATTGGAGCTGTCTCCTCCCACAGAGCAGCTGTCAGAGCTTCAAACACCTGAAAGGTGAGAAGAAAAGAGATTCACATTTAAAAAGACCAAGTCACTTCAGCTGCTACTAGTTTATTGATTGCCAAATCAATAAACTCACCTAAATAAAGTGGGACTTCCTGAATTAAAGCAGAACACAACACTCTGTGCTCTGAAACTGAGAGCTGCTTTTCGTGTTACAGCCAATGCAGGAGCTGCCAACAGCTTTGCACCTTCCTGACTTGTGCTACCTTAAGAAGAAAAGCACTATTTTCCCTCATCTGCATGTCCATCTCTCTTAATTGGTGACAAGCACAAGCAGCCTCCCCAGCAGCCCCTCTGAGCACAGTGGGAGTCAGCCTCGATGGGAAGCAGAAACCTGTACCAAGAAAACCTGCTACTGGTAAACAGATCTTTTTCTGTCCAGTTTGATTCCAGCCACGGGATGCTACAGAAAAACAGCTATTTGTATTGCAACTGTCTTTTAGGCTGCTTCCTTCTCACTGAGTATATTCCACAGAGCTGTTCTTTGCAGTCAAAACCACAGACAAACATGGATTACAAACATGGATTAATGAAAATATTTGAATGGGCTTTGATGAGGCTGTGGAACTAGAAAACACCATCGTAACAGCTGGGATCCCTGCACTGAAAGGACACACTGTTAACTGAAGTAAATATGTTGCTATGAATTTCTGACTTAATTGACAGAACATTTTATAGTGTGAACTTCAAAATCTCATTAGGAATGAATCAGAACATGGCTATGTGCCTGTAACATTTTCAATGCCAACATATAGTCAGGCCTACTTGGAGCTGATAGCATTTCTTGATCAAGCAGCTGAGAGATTCCAATGTAATTCAACGCAATCAACTATAATGCTTCATGCCAATATGTAAAACTAAATTGGATTAAAAGAAATACCATCTCAAAATTGTGGTCTGACAGACAAATCCCAGCATTTTTACTGTCTCTTCGTTCACAGCCACCCCTGACATGCCTAAGCTGAAGAAATAAAGGCATTTTCCTGCTGACACGGAGGTGTGAGGTGCCCGAGAGGCCGGCCAGGCTGCACAGGAGGATCTCTGTGTGATTGAAGGGCTCTGTCAGTAACTCCTCTGCCCCAGGAGGACACTACGTTTTGGCACTTGACTACATCACCCCTGTCATACTCATTCTTATTATGGAGGTACGACTTAATTCTCATCAGCTTCAGTGATAATATTACAAAACTAAGCATAATTAAAAGACCTTCCAGACATTTAATGCCTGCCTGCTCCTGCTCAGTGTGTGGCCACGCACTGCTGACAGAGCAGCACCCATACACCTCCCAGCTGAGGCACAGGGCTCACCCCACACAGCAAGGCAGCCTTCTGGGGACTGGGCTTCAGCCTCAGACCAGCCTGCTCTCCTCAGGAAAGGGAGCTCTCCTGAGCCAGGGGAAACTTGGAAAGATGGAGTTTGGAGAGACTACCTTTACAACAGTCAAATAACTGGGAGCACCTAGCACAAGTACCCTCATCTGAAAGTTAGCTACCAGTAGTTTCAACAAGATGAAGGTCTGGGGAATCTTTTGTGACAGATTTAGGAGGTAAAAAATTCCATTGTATATGGTTGGTTCCCTCTTTTAGTGAAAGAACTATCTTAAGAAATTACTGAATTATTTGAAACAAACCCAAACTATCCACCACTATCTCAAGCCCCCTGCTTAACTAATTTATTACATTTTGAGAACTGACCTTTTGATGCTTGGGAGACCTGTGAGCTGGCACAGTCTCCCTGATGCAGTATCCCAAGAAAGCAGGACCAAGGGCAACAGCAGCGACACACCAGACATTCCTGATTTCCCCTGCCAGGCTGGAGCTGCACAGGTCACACAGCTGTGGCTGGATCTCAAAGTGACCCTCAAAAGCCAAGGGTGAAAAAACACCAGATCACATTGCCAGGTTTATTCATTCACTGTTTCCTTCTGAGTTAAAGGGAAGCCTGGGAGCTGAGGCAATCCTGTAATATCTGCTTAGCCCACAAGTACACAAGTTAAAGGGAAGCCTCCCTTAAAGGGAGCTGAGGCAATCCTGTAATATCTGCTTAGCCCACAAGTACACAAATTAAAATATTTGACAGATTGCTAATGAGCTGATGTTGGAATGCCTGGATAGTCTGTTATCATTTGGCCATTCACAGTTTCCTCGCAGCCCATCTGCGAGCTAGGGCAGCTACATCTTCCCTCCATTTACACCTTTTGCCATTATCGGCCTTTGGGAAAGGCCTTCAGCAATTAAAGTTTGTATCAAACATATTGTCATCTTTCCCACCCTGTTACTAGCCCCTCTGTGCTGCTACAAAAGGTCTGCTCAACAGAAGGCTGGAGCCGTAGCTATTTTGTACACACTTCTGTACCTGAGCCCCGTGTTTGTGCTCCAGCCCGGCAGCTTCGCTCACATTCCACATCAGATGCTCAGAACTGCCCTGGCAGCTCACAGCTTGCCTCCTGAGCAAAACCCACCCTGCTAAATCCTCACACATTGAGCTGCTTTGTGAAACACTTCCTGGTATTAGCCAAAGTTTATACACATGTACACTTTTGTTTTGAGGTCCAGAAGGAGAGAACCACAAGATAATCAGTTTGGGCTATTGGAAAGGAAGTGTCCTGCCTGCAGGCCCCAGAGGACTAACATTGCTGGGGGGATAGATGCAAACTGAGGGCAAGTGCTGTGTGCTCCTACTTACTCTGCTGAAGACGCCATGGAGAGCTGCTGCTGGCTTGGGATGGAGCCAGCCAGCACATGGGAAATGCACAGGGCAGAGCTTGCAGAGGCACCTGTGCAGAGGCACCCTGCAGGTGTGTGCACACCAGCTGTCTCGTGCATATCCATCGCTGGGAGGCAAAACTCTGGCAAGAAGCTGGCCCAGTGCCTTCAACCACTGCATCTTAAAAACTCCCAGTGTGTAAAAGGTCTGCATTGACTGTGGTTTGCTGCAGACACTGCTGTCCTCAGGGCTGCAATTCTGTCCACCTAAATAAGGTGAAAAAAGGAAAGTAAACAGATTAAGAGAAGATTGAGTGTGCATGTTATATGGCAGTACTGTATGGTGGCAACTTGTTTGGCTTCTGTAGCTAACGACTTTCCTCACACCATCACTCACACTGGGCAAACAAAGCATAAAAACAAGAGATCAAGCCCTGACGAAAAAGTTCTTTTTTCATTCAACTTAGAAAACTTGGTCATAGTGGTGGAAGGTGCTTCCAGGCAGCTCCAACTTGCATAAGAGGCAGAGAAGTGCAGACATCCCTGACCTTGTTTGGCAGTATTATGAAAGGTCGTATTTTCAGATGGATGATCTGATCTCAAAATATCCTCCAGTGTAATGAGTACAAACAAGCCTTTCATCTGTCTCAGCCATGTGTCTGTTTGCTTTCTCTGGCTTTTAATGCAGGGAACAGCCTTGTGAGGGTTGCAGAAAGCAGAAGGAAGCTGAGCAGTGTAGCACCTCTGCACCAATGGGTTACCAGTGTTGCTGGACCAAAACCACAAACCCAAGTGCTCTGCTCAGCCACACGGTGCAGCAAGAACCACTGCCAGCCCTTCTGTGCACCCCAGCCTGCCTGGCCCGTGGGGGTCAGCCCGAAGGGACAGGGGGGTCTGGGACATTGCTCTGACCTAGGAACATGCAGGCTGTGGCCCGCAAAGCTCACTGAGGGAGATGAGAGGGTAAATTCCCCGACATCACAAAGGGCTCTTTAGAGAGGCAAAGCAGGGTTCATTGCTTTGGCATCTCCTCCAGCTTGCCCAGCAGCCCGAGCACCACACAGTGCCAGAGCTGCCAGCACCGGGCTGCTGCAGGTAGTGCTGCAGGTGGGCAGCACTGCCCTGCCACAGCCAGGCTCTGCTGGGCAGCACCAGCCCTGCTGCTGAGGCCAAGGCAGCGGCTCAGGCTGGGCTGGGACAGGCCCCAGGAGGAGGGGGCAGCTTCCATCACTGGGTGTGGTGGGCCTCCCTGGAGGTGCACAGCCTCTGCTCACACCCCCAAACCAGGACACCTCACCAGCCCTTCAGGGCTGCAGCCTTCAGCACAGCCAAGAGAAGGGGCTTGGCAAGCAGCTGGGCACGCAGACCACAGAACCTCCTGGAAATATTTTGTGTCCTCAGCACTCAACAGGGAAACCTTAACAAGCACAAAACATTCATTCCTTATAAGAACAGGCTGCAACATTCACTTTCCTTGTGATAAATAGATTATAGGATTTTTCCCTGTTTTCTTTTCTCCCCCCATTATCATTTAACCAGTTCTCAAATCACAAGTTACCAAGACTCCATTTGAATGTTGCAGTTTTCATGTTGTGAATCTTGGGTTAAACAATTCTTTCTCAAATAAATACTCCTTTTTCAGTTTCTTTGTTGTTCACAGTAATCAAGTTCCCAGTTGGCTAACCTCTCACCTAACACAACGTCTTCATCTTTCATTTGAACAAAATTTATCATCCACAAGCAAAGACAGAAAATGTGTGAATGTCTAAAGCTTATGTAAATTAAGAGGCTCTGCACACTGCTCCTAAAAATAGTAGATAATAACAAGCATTTCTTCAGCATACTATAATTATGGGCCTGCTGTCATGTCTTGCATTGTCTATAAGGTCACAGTTGTATCATACAAAATTTACAGTATATTATCAGTTAAAAACACAATAATTAGCAAGCCCACATCTTCCATCTTCAGCACCAGTGATGAATGTTCACAAAAAGCAGGAAAAAAAGGCATGTTGTTTACTTTATGTGGACAATACTCACTTAAATTTAATCATCAATGCCTGCTATCCAGCAGACAATATTCTTTTGCTATTATAACACTATTTGCCAAGATCAGACTATGCCCTTGGGGTGAATTTGTCCTTAATGAAGGGACAAGGAGGCAAATCTCTCACTATCATATCACTGACATGCACTTAGACATATTTCTTTAAACTTTATAATTCTGTATGACTTGTTCTAAGATAATGTCTGAGTGAACATCTCAGGCATTATTTTGAGCATTATAATAAACCTTTAAACTTAGTGTTCCAATTTTTCAACTCTCAAATTATGTGTATTGAAACAATCTTTCCCACAATGCAAGTCATTTTTTTTGCTTTCCCGAACAATGGAATTTGAAGAAAGATGAGGGAGATTGCACCCAGACCACAAGTGCCACAGCTTCCAGCAAAAGCCCTCAAGAGGTTACTCAGCTTCCACATTGTCCCATCCAGCCACTTTAGATGTCCCTGGCTGTAGCAGCCAACCAGCAGTGTGGCTGTGCCACCCTCACCAGCCACCATATCACGTGTGGTCATTCACAAAAATCATCTAAAAAATCCTGGTAAGAGACCAGAACTGGTGGTCTTTACTCCTTAACAACCAGAAAAAAAAAAATCCTAGAAAAAGTTTATAATTTTCTCAATGAAACAAAGAAGAGGACAGAAAGCTCTCTTGGAAATGAGCAAATAAAGCATCTCCAGACTGCTGTGTATCTGTGACTGCTTTTAAGTACCATTAAATATGAAACACCAAAATGTTTCATTTCAACTTTTTCAGCAAACAAATAGGGTCGAGGAAATTCACAATCAGGAATTGACCAAGACATTATCCAGTGCAATTAAGAAGTTTGCTGTGGATGGAAGAATTTGCTAATTCCACTCATGTCCTTAGCCCTGAAACCCTCTGCAGCCACTGTGGCAGGGATTACAAGTGCTGTGGGGAGCAGCAGCTGCCAGGAGAGCCAGAGGAGACCGAGCTCCAGCAGGCACCAACAGAGTCTTTCATGTCATGCCAGTGAAGCCAAGGCCCAGCTTGTAACAACACTGCCTCTGATTTCTGGGCCTGCCCTAAATTGCCTCTCTCCTGCCATATGTCACTCTCCCCAGGTCGTGCTCTGACAGGCTGAGCAGAACTGGAGCTGGCAGCCAGGTGGGCAGAGCCCAGCACCAGCACAGGATGGGAGAGGATCCCTGCAGAGCCCTGGGCAGCAGCTGACAGGGCACTCACAGCCCAAAAAAAACAAAGCACATCCAGCCCACGTTAGGAGCAGTGCGGTCACTGAGACCTCGAGCACTCACCTGGCAGGAGGCTGGAGGGAAAAAAGGGTTTGCAACCAAGTGCTTTGTGAGTCTTGCCAGCAAGATTGGTGGTGAAGTCAGCACCCAAGAGCCCACTGGGATGTGATGTAGAACAGCCAGGCAGCATCACACCATCGGTGCTGGAAAAGCTTGCACCCTGCACAGGCTCTGGGCTGGCACCCAGGCTCAGAGCAGTGCTTCAGGACAGAGCAGGTCACACACAGGAACCTCATCCAAACTGCCCTAAGCCTCAATAGCCTGCACACAGAAAACACCTTGTTAAAGCAAAAAAAACCAGACTGGACAGGAAAACGCACATTCTTAAGATTCTTTGACAATTTCCTCAGTTGTTTATGTCCCATGTGAGAAATTATTTAAAGGATAAGTCCTCCTGTGCAGCTCTTGGTGCTTCAGATGGTACAGCCTGCATGCAAAATCCAGTCTGAGCAGACAGAGCACATCCCTGCACCTCTGCTTCATCCAGCCCTGCCACAAATGCCTGCTCAGGAAGTGCCAGGCTCTGCAAGCAATGGCACAGCACCACCAGTGCCTTCTGGACCCACCAACACCAGGGAGAGTCTGCTTGGGTGCAGCCATAGACATGGATCTGGAGGCTTACGTAACTCCTAGCCATGGGGATCTGCACAGCTGATGCCACGAGCAGTTCCCACCACAGGCAACAGGCATCAGCACTCCAAACCTTATTAGTGCTGCAGTATATGGCACACACCCACCCCAAACATGAGCTCTCCCTCCTCCTTCCATCTGCCATGGAAGCACTACAGATCATGCAATTCAAAGATATGGGTGGTGCTCCAGGTGCTGCCCATGTTCATTCTCCAGCCTGCATGTTTTCATGGGACTATTCCTGCTGAGATGGGAAGGCTTTGCCAGATGTGGTCCCCAACATACTTCCCAAAAGAGTTTGCTGGCTGCTTGCTGACAAAGGCACTTGTGAAATAGGTGCATCAATCTGAAAGCTAGTGATTGTTAATACAAGGAGGGGAAGTGAATCACCCAAAGGACTAGGAAAAAACAGGACAGAAATATAGTGAGCTTCATGGGCAGTTTCGTAACTGGAGTCCAGCCTCAGCCCCCATAAAATGAAGTAGATTTGTGCCATTCTGCTCCATGAAAGGACATGCAGCATGACCAGAGGAACGGGCATGGGCAGGGAGCCCCTGGCACACAGCTGGTAGGAAGCTGGGAATTCTGTGCACCTCTTCACAGGGGTGAGTCTGCTGTAGCAGTGTGGCTCCACCACAGAACCACACACACGTTTGGGAGATCAGTCTGCTCATTTTGGGTATTTTGTAAAGGAGATGTGATATCTTTGATACGAAGCTGCAAGTTCATAATGGAAATATAAATAATACCCTCAAATAGGTCTTTTCTTCAGCATTATCACACAAACACTTCAGCCTGCCTAGCTTTACATGAGAATAAAAGCCTGTGCAGTTAAGCAGAAGGTGCTGAATGGATTTTAAGGCCAAACTTTCACAGACACTGTGAAACCCCTGGCAGCAACCTTGCCAGGGTCCTCCAGCCCAGATTCCCTTTTCCCCTGATGGGATCATTCAACACAGTCTCAGCCCAGGGGAGTGGCAGTCTCGAAGGCATTACCTGGAATCAGGACAGGTGTCCAAGGAGTGCTGCTGCAGAGGCAAGAACCATACAAGCTCAGCACTGGAGGATGCTGTACCTGTGTCAGCTGCTGGCTGGAGATCCCTCCCTGACACTCTTCCCCAGAGGACTGCATGGATAAACACCCTCTATTTGAGCAAGACCAATGGCAGCAAAATGGCTTGCTTGTCTCTAAAAAGACTCTAATGATGTGCATCAAGGGAGAGACCCACAGTCTGACAGACTTCTTTTTCCCCCAGAGTGAAACATAACACATTTCAATAGCAAGGAGGACACAGATTGAAGTGCATCCCTAGTTAATTATATTAAAAAAGCAATAATAAAATAAACTATTAAATTTTAGAACTCACTCCTTAAAGTTTTAAGCATTTTGTTACTGTGGGGCAGTTAAACCCCACACTGAACAATGTTTTGACTTGCTTTATAGGAAGGTAACAGGGGTCGTAATGAAATAAGGTATTCCACGCCAGACTTATTCTACACAGTCCTCTGTCATTCAACAAAAACTGCAACACATTCTTTAGCTTTAGCACAGTATTTGTTTGAAAAATCTGACATTTACAGCCAGTGTTTGTGTGTGAATAGACAGCAGTGATGATCAGCAGCTGCTCAGGAAGGTTCTGCATACCGTGGGAGAGCAGGGAACTCACTGCTGCTTTTAAGAACAGAGGTTCCATTCCTGGCACAAATACTGAGGCTAGTTTGAAAACTCCAGTGCCTGACAAGACACTGGATTATGGACTTCGCTGTAGCCCAGAGCCATGGAGAGAAACTGCTTTGATGCAGCTCTCGTTAACAGCAAAGGCCAAGCGGGAAGATTGTTATGAAAAATGAAGGAGGAAAGAAGAAGTGAGTTTATCACTAAGGAATTTTCTGCTCTTACCATTTAGCCAATTAAAGGTATTTACTTAACACTTGAAATTAACAAAACATTTAGTTTGAATATAGAAACACTTTAGATTCCCTTTCTCAACTACCAATCCACTGCAGCCCGGCTGGGACAGCGTGGGCTATCCCACACCCTGCTGCCGAGAGAAAGAGACTCGGCAGGGAGCGGGGCAGGAGCTGAGGGCTGGGTGCCCTCTGCCCTGTGGTGGCACCGGGCTGGGGCTGGCAGGGTGGGCACAGCCCCCACACTGCTCTGCAGGGATGAGCTGTGCATCCCTCTGGCACCGGGCACGAGCTCCTCCTCAACGCTCACTCCTTTCCTCGGCCTCAACTTTTCTCATCCTATTTCTCCTGCCACATGGTTTTGCCTTCTCTGCTGCATATCCTCGTTCTTACAAAGCCAAAGAGAAATTAAGCAAACTGAAAGCAGATAGCAGAGATGTCTGAAGTAAAAAACCAGCAACCTTTTTCACTCATTTTTATTTTCCACACCCCTTCATGCTCCCGATACAGAACCATTCCCCACCACAACCAACCGCTCAAGACCACAGCATGCCAAGCACAGAGCCCAGACAGTCTTGCAGACCACACACTGAAGTCACCCAGGGAGTTTTTGAAAGCAGACACTGGTGAAACAGAGCCATGACTTCAGTGAGACACCCCAAATGGGTCAGAGTAACCATGCCAGTGCCTGTTTCTCCCCAGTGAGGGGAAAGCCTGCATGCAGCTGTGCAGTCAGGTGAGCTGAACCCCGTCCTTTAGCTGAACAGGTCTGTGCACATCCAGCAACTCTGCAATGGTATGCAAGACCAGCAGCTGCTCATCCATGCCTGCAGATGACAAGGAGGGACAGACTGGAGGACAGTGAATCTCATCTCAGAAGCAGAACAGACTCTGACATGTTCAGAGCTTCCAGGCACTCAAGACACTCAGCTCACCTTCCCACTAGAGAAGCACTCGGTACTGCAGGTGCAGAGTGGTCAGCCCAAACAGGGCATCAGCAGCTGTGTGACCCTCTTGACATCTCCCCCTTTCCCTGCACAGTGTGTTGAACTGGACATCTTCAAAGCATTGAAGCCTGGGCAACGGACAGGACTGTATTCAAGAGGACAAGTGCATCAGATAACAGTATCAGCAACTAGATTGAAACATGCTGTGCTGGAACCCCTGAATTTCTTACGATACAAAAAAATATAAATGTGATTGAAGACTGACTGGTGACCTCAAAGCACAAGAGGGGTTAAATTGCTGTCAGCAAATTGGGCTTGGAGTGCCACAGCGCTGCTCTGCAGCCGCACCCAAAGGCTCGCAGCCTGTCCCCGGGGCTCTGGCCCACCTCCAGGCTGACAGCGTGCAGCCCAGCCAGGAGACAGCAGCACTTTGCCTCCCTGGTGCACAGGGCGCACACGCCCCAAATCATTTCTCTCGTCTGGATGCTGCAGTTGCAACAATTCTCTTGTATCCACTGCTCTCCAGGCTTTGTCCATCCTTGGAAATGCAAGTTATTTCGAACAGTGGGGCCCAAGCCCCAGCAGCTCCTGAAAGCCCAAAGTCACCAAGCTGCTATTAAAAATATCCAGAGGGGCATTTGTGGATTGTGTGACCCAGCAGGTTTTTCGCATCTAGAAAACAGAAATGTTTTCTGTAGTTTAACAAGTTATTGAAAGGTCAATCCAAAAAGTATCTTGTAATAGAAGTATTCAGACATTTCTATTTCATCTCCTCTGTTGAGGCCAGTGTAGCTCAGCTCATGGAGACTTACCTCAGGCTATAGCTCACCCTACAAGCACTCATTCCTGGCTCACTCTTGTTAGTTATGTACCACACTGTGCAACATCAGCTGAGGTATTTTAGAAATACAAGTTTAAAAAAGCATCTGGTCTTCTTTAGATGCTGGCAGGGAGAGTGCTTCCCACCCCTCCCAGCACTCAAGCAATAGATGAAGAACTCTCCATCAGCTGTGCTTTGTAGCTGAAATGAGCAGACCATCCACAGGGGAGGGGAAATCATCTTTGTAGCTTAACACCACGCAGAGACAAGAGGCAATACCTTCTAAAATGCACTTGCTCCACATGCCCAGCGTGGCCCCATCCCCAAACACTAACAAAGCTGGAGGTGGTAACACTATCATTTCAGTGTAGGCATCTACCAGTCACAGCATCTTTCCACCAAATCTGCCACCAGGATTACACTCTGATTCATGCAAGGAAGTAACATTTACCTGTGGAAAAAAAGACAAAACAGGACTCTCCTAACACAGTTCTAGCAATAGCAGCATGTAGGAATTCCACAAAACTGAAGCAACTCCATTTCTTGCTCACTTCTCATCCCACTCACATTTATTCTCCTCTGCCCCATAGTGCTGCTACTTTTGAAGACGATGGCACCTGAATGCAATTGTAGTTGATCACCTAAGCAAGACGAACAGCACCTGATACCACACCAGAACAGCTCATGACCTTCAAAGAGTTACAAATACACAGACCACCACTGAAATCCTGATCCTTTCACTAAATAATACAGATTTCTTCTAAATTGGCTGCTGGTTTGTTTTATATTTTTTTAATTATTATTATTTATTTTATCCTACTTTCTTCCTTGAAATAAGGCACAGTATTCTGCATTTTGAATGCTATCCACAGCAGAGGATACAGTGGCCCTTCTAAACACCAGCACACCGTGGATTTTAAAAATATTCCCACATCAAGAGAATAAGCTATGGGGAAAATACCACAATCAGCAAAATCCTGGCAGAAGCCAGGGAAAATACAAGCAATGGCTCCCAGGGGTGTCAAACCAAGGCCCCAACACCCCACAGCAGGAGGAGATGCCTCTCCCAGCAGAGGCACAGGAAGCAGCACAGCTGGAGTCCCACAGACCCCTAACCAGAGCTGCTGCAGGACTGGGCTGGCAGAATAAACCTTGTGGTTTCTGACTCCTTTCCAACTCGGTGTTTGTTGGGAAACATCAAAGCCAGTGGAATAGTAGGTGTCCCAAAATGTCTTAATTCAGAGAATTAGTGTTAACCGAGTCTGATTAGCTCCATTTATCTCTAATTAATTACCTTTACCTAATTAGACACCCTGTTTCCAGTAGACATGGAGTCAAGTAGACTAGATTATTAGTGTAGTCATTGTGCCTTTACAAAATCCTGAAATTAATGAAACGTGCAAAAGAATCCACAGCTTTAATTGCACAGGTGTTGCCTTATGGCAAAGCTTTATCATCTGATTACACCAAGGGATTATTAGTGACTTTTTATATAGAGGATGAGCCTGTGAAATGTACCTTAGCAACAGCTCATTAGTTTAGGGTTGTTACTGTATTATTTATTACATTCAGCCTTCCCCATTATCTAGATTGATTCATGGACCTATATTTTCCTCCCCCCTGTGCAGGAAATAAATAAATAAGTGAAGGCTGGCTATTGCTGTCCAGCTGCAATATGAGGGGAAGGCAGAACGTATTCTCCAGCTACCAATATTCACCCTTTAATATAAAGCTTTAAAGTTGATTTAAATAAAACTCTTTTTTTTCCCCTCCCTCAGAAAAGTAATCAATTCAAGCTTCTGTCAAACTGGAATGCTTCCTACATGCCATCTAAGCAGTTTGGGCCACCTTAAATCTTTTCAGATAAATAAAAATACATTACTGGATTGAAAAATTGAGTACAATATATTTAATCCAAAATATTTTTTTCTGCTATAACTCATACTTTATGAAATCTACCAGAAATATTTTATTCTGATATTTCTCTTAACTGTTTGGTTGTTGGCTACTTCTTCAGGTTTGGAGGAGTTTGCCAGGTAGAAAAACTGTCTGAATAAATAAAGCAAAGCTGCAGCCTCTGCATTAAGAACCACTTTCCCCAAAGAGAAGCTACTTGCTGTCAAGGTTGAGAAGGCTTGACCTTACCGTTCTGTGTCTTCCCCAGCAACATCCCGCTGGACTTGCTAAATATCACCAGTACAACAGCCCTGGCACTGCCCCAAGGAGAGGAGGCTTAACTGACCAACCAGCAATCCAGTAAACAAAAGCAGCCAGTAAACAAAATTATGAAGAATCACTTTCCAAATTCATCCAGAATACCAGATTCATTGAATACTATGTAAAACCTTACTGTTCACTTATTACTCAATATAAAATAAAAATGGGAAAAATTGGCAACAATTATTATAATAGGGTATTACAACTGATTTGAGCAGCAGTAATGGCTATTTAATTACAAACATGGCTATACAACTTCTTATGTCTGCATTTAAAAAAAAAAATTTAATCTCAAAACCATGGCTCTAACAGACAGCAATTTTGTAGTGTGTGCACATGGCACACATGCAAATCATGCCATCCTGCAATAAAGGCACTTGTGCTGGCTTGTGGCTGCTCTGCCAAATAGGGATTATTTGAATGGACATAAACTGTATTAAAAAAATGTGATACTCACCTGCTTCATGTCACTTTAGGATTGTTGCTCTTCCAAGACCTTCTCTTGAAAAAAATTAATCACTGTGGTTTCTAAGGGCCAAAACCACTGCCCTTGCTATGAGATGCTCACGTGGGACCTCCAAGCACACCACATTCCACAGGAGCAGAGCAGCTATAGGGCCTCTGAGCCACCAAAGGTGGGACAGTGGCAAAGTGTGAGCCACACCCTCCAAACTGATGCCCAACACAACACATATGTTCACTTTACCAATCTAAACTCTCCTTTAGTGTTATGTCCCAACAGAGCCCATCCCTCGATGGCCTCACAGGGATTCCATTCGCTTCTGCATCCCTGGTGCCCCCAAAAGGACGAAAATGATCCCTCACCCTTGATCCCTGGGGATATGGATCCAGCTACCATCCTCTGAGCAGGCAGCACTGGACTTTAAAACAGATATGCATCTACTTCTTCACCCACTGTGAAAGCCCATGGATCAGCACTTACCTGGAGAGCAGGAGGTCCAGGGCTGACCCCTTTCTTTAAAACTCCAGCAGCATGGATAATGAAGGTGGTAAGGGGGGGGCAGCAAGTTATCCAAGAGCTGGCAGGTAGGAAAGCACAAGCAGGAGAGAACAGGAGACTCATATCACTGAGAGGCTCAGGTAAGTCACATCAGACAGTGCCAGAGACAACTCTGGAGGAATGCTGGGAGCCCCAGATCTCTACACATCCTCTCATAGATGCTCATTGCTTGGATAAGGCATGGGGCTAAAGCCCATCCTCTGCTGTGTACGTGTACCCCAGAAATATTCACTGGTTGTGGAAAAAATAAAAATTACTTTTGAGGTGTTTGTACAGACTTTCAAGTAGGATCCCCACTTGCATTTTTATTTTGATTTGTGTCCATACCAAACCTTTCTCCACGCTCCCTGCTGACTGCCTGCTGAAAGCAGTCAGATTCATGAACGCTGTCTGTGCCCTCAGAGCAGCTGCAGAACCATGCCCACTGATGCTGGGAAAACATTTTCGTTCAGAGCTTCAGAAATATCTCCCACCAGTTTCAAGCAGGTCTGTGCAGAAGACTGTGCTAAGCACTTTCTTAGGACCTAGTCTGAAGTACATGGAAGAAATTCCCATGGGATTGATGGTTCACGGTCTCTCTCTCCAATTCCTACTCGAAGAATTCTGACCTCCCTGTCAGTAATGAAAACAAGCACACCGTAGACAAGAATTAAAGAGATTTATTATTGATTTGAAGAACATAAACAGTTTTTCCAGTGAGAGGAAGAAAATTACATGAGAGATGTGCTGGTCACATCACTTATTAGGAGGCTGCCTAACAACTTGTGGGAGGAGTGGGACTGCACCTTGCAAGGAAAGGAGCACCAGAAGCACCTCATGAGCACACACCCCCATGTCCTGCAAAAATCACTTCTAGAAGGCAAAGAAGCAGCTTAGGGCAGACCCCAAAATAACCACTGATGCTTTGCCTCTGTGATCATTCCTAAGTCTTGAGTGCTTCCCAAAGACAGGTGCCACATCCCACCCACTAGGTGGGAAAGTGGAGCAGGGAGAGAGGGCCACTTACTGAAACTATGAGGACCTGTAAGAGCCAGCCCTTCATCCTCCAGCTTGCATCCTCTTCCAAAAGACACATGCCTGTCTTTCCCAGGAGGAGCCATGTCAAGAGGGACATGCTCTGCTGCGTTCCCTTTGTCCCACGGTGGCAGCCATGGGTCGGCTGCTTGATGAGCAGGCCCTGGCACGCTCCTCCTGCTGCTGGCAGCAGTCCTGGCAGGGCTGGCTGGCACCAGCTGTTGCAGCCAGCTCGGACAGGCTGTCTCCCATTATCCCAGTGCCAGCTATGTGCAGGAGCCAGACACCAGGCTGGCAGGTCTAATGGCAGCATGCATCTACGGTCAGATAGCGCTGCCCCCTGCTCAGGGCATGGACATAAGGTGCCTAGGTGGCCAATAAGGCCTTATAAAATGAAAACTAACTCACAGGCACCAACTAAGTAAGGATTGCTAGGTCAACAAGAACAGATGGGGCAAAAAGTTACAAAACCCCACAACATGCTGGCTAGGGGCTCACTTTCATGGTCCCAGGCTGGGACACAGCTTGAATTGCTCATCATTTCTTTGCTGCTAGCTTCAAATTAAAACATCTCTCCTAGACCCCACCCTGGTGAAACAACGGCATAAAAATAGGTTTATAATGTCCACTCCCAGCTAGCAGCAAAGCTGGCCTTCCTCCAAGACTGGGAGGCTTTAATGGCCCACAGCACCTCCAGAAGATGTGCAGCAGCTGTGGAGCCACCTCTACCCTCTCACCCAGTCCAGCAGCTTTCCAGCCTTGGTTCTCCAGGAGTATTTTTCATATAACAATACCTTATCACTTCTTTACCCACCCCACATCTGGGCATCAGCCACTTGCCACAAGTAAGAAGATCCACGGCACACCCACCTTCTCTGCAAACACAGGCTGCGGCTTTCGGGGTGGCTCCTTTCTCCTCCCACACCCCTGTTTTTGGAGCAG
>NW_024504786.1:14823259-15159615 GCF_017590055.1 Onychostruthus taczanowskii
GCAACCTGCCCCGGGCCGAGTGGGGGCCCTCCGGCAGGGGGAAACCCAGGCGCCGCTGTCCCCCACCCGAGGGCGGGCGGGCAGCCCCGGGCACGGCACCTCCCTTGCCCCGGACACTTGTCAGGGTGCTGAGGAGTGCCGCGGGGTCAGCAGCGGCTCCCCGAGCCCACCCGTGCCCAGCGCTCCCAGGTAGCGTTCTACACGTCTGCAGAACGAGCCTTTACAGTGCCGGGACTGGAGGGACATTTACAACAAAACAGTCCGGATTCCTGAGGACATTTTCTCTTCCAGCTGCTTTCTAAATATAGTGCTTGGCAATGCATTACCCAGCACCGTATCCTCGCTCTGGCACTTAAGGAAATTCAAAGTCAAGCTAGAGGAAAGGAAAAAAAAAATTAAAAAAAAAATAAAGACAAGACAAATTTAAGAAAAATCAAAATTAAAATTAGCATCGAGTATTTAAAATCCACGTCTGAATTAAGGTCACACGAATAGCGAGAAGGACCGACTACTCGTATTTTAAACCAGCTGTCTTTCCTATGGAGACTGTTGTTTACCTCCTGGCCCATCGACAGCTTATTAATACAATTTAATTCTGCAGTTGTTTCTGTTTAAAGAGTGTTTGGAGCGAATTGTTTCTTTTGTTTATGATCAAAGAAACGAGGTCTGGTAATCTTATGTTTTATCTTCCTAACATATGGAAAAGCTATTTATCCCAGCCAATCACAATAAAGTGAAGAAAACCCCATTTTATGGAAAGGTATATATCACAAGTTTGTTCATCATTAAAGATATGATTACCAGTGAAAACCCTCCGAAAGTGGCACATTTATGATTCCAGGAACAGATGGGGACATCCATTTTCCTTGCAAATACTTTTGAAATTGCTCTACTGGTAGCAGTATAAAAATGATATACAGATGCCAGTGCCAACGAAGCCGGGACAAGAGGTCCAGATTTACACAGTAAAAGCTTCACATGCGCTCTGTCAGCTTTGATTGATCTGCGCCATACCTCAGAAACTTGTTGACTGGGAAAGGAAACAGCGCAAATAATTCACTGCAACAAGGCAGATAATTCACCCGGCCAATCGCTCCGCTCCGCTCCTGCGGGCGGTGACATACGAGTCCTCCTGCCGCACAAAGAAGCATCATTCTCCAGCGTGAACAGCGGTCGGTGTCACGGGGAGGGGGAAAAGGGGGAGAGAGGGAAAGAAAGGTGGGAGAAGTGAACACAAAAGGAGAGGCGAGAAAGGAGAAGTTGCTTTTGGGCAATGGGCACAGCCGTCTACCTTTTCCGTGCTGAGCACAGGCCGAGCCATTCAGCCCCAATTGTCATTATCATATTGATTAAGTTCATCAGAGAGCAATTTTAGGTTTAACGCCAGAGGATTGGGAGAGGGAGCAAAGAATTATCTAAGAAAAGCACAACATTCTTACCTCAGGGACGTTTCCCTGTTCCAGTTCATTGAGGGAGTTGATTAAGTTTAAATGAAGCAGACACTGGATAAAAGTAAGGGTATTGACCACTGGGCAGCGCGGTCTGCGCTTGAAAAGGCCTGATACATGCAGAAAAGCAAGATTTGCTAAATGCTCTAATCTTCAATCAAATCTTACATCAATACAGACAAAGTTTGGTAATGAGAGATTCAATGAAGCATGCGGGAGAAAGAATTAATCCTCTTGGTCTAAACTGGGTTCAACTTTGAAGCCTGCTCCGGAGGAAAGACAGTTATCTAAATGCTAAATAAGAAACTTATTGTACTTTTCATGGCATGCTAATCTTTTGTCTATTTCATCTCTATTATTTGTATGCTTATAGGCGGCAGTTGTCATGGTGATTATATCAAACCACTTCTGTGTGGATGGCTGCGAGGAATCAGGGCCTCCCTCCAGCCGTCCGCCGGGGCCAGCCCGCCCGCCCGCTGCTCTGCGCGCCCGCGGCAGCGCCCGCACCCGCGGCCGGCCCGCACCAGCCCCGCCGCTCGGCCCGCGGGGGCACGGGCGGGGCGGAAACCGCCTCCCTGGCACCGCCAGCTTTTTCACAACACCGGCCCCTTCCTCCCTCCCCTGCATCACCCAAACCGCAGGGATCTCCCTCCATGAAGAGGTACCTTTTCCTCCCCTTTTTTTTTTTTTTTTTTTTTTTTTTTTGTGAGCTTGCCTTGATAAGCTTTTGATGTCACAAATCAAACACTCGCCAGGAGGTAGATAATGGGGAGTGTGATCTCCTCTATTTGTACATAGACAGCGCTTTTGCACCGGCGCTGCCTTGAGCCTGTGTCAAACTCCCCGGGCTCTGTTGGACTCGGCCCGCCGCCCGGCCCCGCTCCCACCGGGACTCGCGGCTGCCCTGGGCCGGGCCAGCCCTGACAGGGGAATTCTGATCCCTGTTATGCAAATACCGAGGTGAGTGCAGACCCTCTAATCGCGGAAGGTCTGAAGAAAGAGAAGAGGGGCAGGGGGCGGGAAGAGCGGAACAGCACAAGGATTTTTTTTCTTTTTTTACCGCACGTTGCTGGCACTTGAGGCCGGCAGCCGGGCCAAGGGCAGCGCTGCGGGACGGGCGGGGGCACCGGCAGCCCACGCCCAGCACAGCCGGGGAGAGCAGTCGTGGGAGGGGGTGGAAATTCTCAGGGTATCGATCTTAATTTCTCTCCCCGTACCCATGAGGCACTCACAGAGGCTTTTTGCACAGCTCCTGAGGCGAGGGAACCAACTCAAATAGGTGGGTGCGGCATAGAGGGAGCCTTCCCCCGGCTTGTTCCCTGCGACATTATAATCTGAGCGCACAAGGGTGGCACCCGAGCTTTTATGTTTTTTACAAAAGTTGCCAAATTAAGGTCGGATTAGGGCTCCATTCATGATCTGTGGGCTCTTTAGAGGCTGGGAGCTGCCCGTATAGCCCTCTAGTGCTTATGAAAAGCTTAAAAAGTAATAAAAGGGGGAGTGATCCCGAGAGAAAGTAACATGTATAACTCTTATTAAAGGAGCAGCGAGCGGGGCTGTGAACTTGAATAACTGTTTGAACTTTAATTTGTTCATTAACAGGATTTGCCCCTGACTGTGAATGTTATTACTTCTCTTAAAAGCGAGGTGCAAATGAAAAGCCATAATGAAAGAGCCTGGCAAAAAGTTAAACGCCTCGTAATTACACCAGCCTCATTGAAAACTTAAAGTAACACAAAGTGAAGAAAACGGGAGCCGGGCTGATACTCTACCAGCGCCCCAGCCTTGCACAACGGTGGCAATGAGCTCCGGGCCCCAGCTCCGGACCCCGTCAACTCGCGACAGCTCACTAAATCAGTGTGCACAACAGTTGTGTTTAAACAAGTTTTAATACCCTTAAAACATTAAAAGAAAATTCCATGTTTTCGTCGGTGGGGGAAACCCGGTTTATTCCTCTGACTGTCCTAAGTCTTGAGTGAAACACGGTGTCTGAAGTCTGATCTAATCTGCATGTTTGTATCCTGAACAGGGCACATTAGCTCCTCTCTATTCCATCACACCGATAGGAGACTAAACTCTGGAGCACTGGAATAAAACAAACTACTCCTCCTCTCAGAAGGTATCTGACTTTGTACCGATGCGTTTGCCGTTAGCTCCGCGCTGACTCTCGTTTCATCTGTCACTTATCCCTTTCCCGGGCGTGTCAACCCCGTTTTTATAGATTCACTTGTGATCTGCATCCTTCCTCAACAGGAACATGCAGCCAGGTCGCAATTAAATATACAGATACACGAGCTGTTAGCAAGATTCCACCCTCCCATCCGCAGCCGAGCCGAGGAGATGATTGCCCTGTCACTTCTCCTTTAGACTTAAAGCGCCTTGTAAGTCGCCGGCGGAGCGCCGCGTTCGGGAGCCGGCGCTCGCTTTGTCCGCCTCTTCTCGCCACCGACGGCTCCTTTGAAGTCCCCGCTCCTCGGCCGCGCGGGGGGCTCGGTAGCGGGTCTGGCCGGTCTTGGGGGGCTCCCCGCGCCGGGGAGACGCGCCGAAAGCGGGACAAGAAGGCAGACGTGCCCTGGCAAGGCCTAGAGCTGCCGGGCAAGCCGCCGTGCCAGCAGCGGCGGCAGCCGGCACCTCCTCGGGCCGGCCGGGCGGGCTTGCAGGGCCGGTGCAGATGGACACTCCCGACACAACCAGCTTTGCGTCGTGTTTAAGGTCAGAGGAAAAGCAAGACGGTGCCTCATTGAGGAAGCGAGTGTGGAAACCCTTCTACTAGTTTAAAATGCTTTCTTCTTCTACAGCTGCCTGCACCATAAGGAGATTATACTAAACTAACAACTGGAGCCACTTCAGTTAGATCACTAAAGCAAATACCCTATTTTATAAGTCTAATTTTACTTTTTATGTTTTAAGTACCATTAAATTCATAAACAATTCCCACAAAACTGTTTAATCGAACTGGTACTCAGAAAAAAATATTACCGTATTACTCACAAAGCAAGTAACTTCAACTCTACTTGCCAATTCCAACGTGGACAGTCAGCACTGTCACTACAGGGAAGATCTTAAACCCCAACAAACCCAGCTGCTATTTGAGAATCAAAAAATACAGCCTAGTCTTGACCAAGAAGACATCAGGCAGGACGGGGATACCATTTTCTGTATTTCAAACTCATCAGAGTCGTTGCATTAACTTGGAATTGGAGTGAAACTTTCTAAAATAACCAGGTCTGAACACAGTAACATCTTAACCAAAAAAAACCCACCCTCCTTGTACACTGGTAGGTGAAGCTGCAGGCTGGGCATGAAGCATGGGTGGAGCATGTTTCCTGCAAAAAAAACAGGACAAACTCACACAGTGCCTTTCAGTGCCACATTTGAGTGGCCTTCCACTCCCATCGTCCTGCCACTGTATCACAAAAACTGCACACCAGCGGCAGGACAGTTATCTGTATCCTTGAAGGAAGAGTCCCAGCCTTCTCACCAAGCAGACAGACAGCATTCTGGCAAGGATTGCTAAGTGGTGCCTGCCCAAGCTGTAATCTGGTTAGTGAACAGTACCAGAGCGTTCTGGGAAAAGGAGACTCACCTTGGCTTTGGAATGGCCACCAGTACAGGTGCCGTGCTCCTGTGATGCACCTACACAGCATTTCTCCCGGGATCAGGGCAGGAGCTACCACTGTGTTGTTAGTTCCTCTCCCGTCTAGCCTGTGACGACTGCTTTAGATTGGAATTGAAGACAATTTGACATACCACAGATATATCCAAGGCTTCATCAGGCACTGATTAAATTCTTCAGCTTCACCAAGTAGGCTTGATTAACCACAAACCTGGAGCTGGATGTGACCTTCACATGGGCACCACAAGCCTACCTATGAATAGGAAAGCCTTCCTGCAGGCTGGTGGCAGGGTGGCAAAACGGAGCCTGCGGGAGCACCCCCATGCCCCAGAGCTCCTTGGCCAAGGAGGCTACTGAAGCTTCTCGAAAAGCAGCTGCTAATGGGAAAGCAGCACCCTCGGAGGCTCACAGGCCCGAGCATGGGTCACCTGCTGGTCCAGAGCCCGTCAAAGTCAGAACAGATATTTAAAAATGAGCAGGCATCTTTTTGGCTCGCAGAAGGTGTTTTCACCAGGGGCAGGGCAGGGTGCTTACCACTCCCAGCAAGGCTGCACTGAGGGTTAGGTCTTGGGGGTTTGTTATCAGTGTAGGATTGCTTTGCCACAGCTTCTCCGGGCTGGGGTGGGTTGGAAGATTCACCTCCTGGCTTCTGCTCCAGTACGTCTCTGGCACCCTCACCTTTAGAGACAACATGATGCTTTAAAATAAGCACTGGCAGATTAACCCTCTATGTATTTCTGATCATACAATGCATGCAATTCGACCAGCAAGACATACAGATTGCAACACTTTTATAAATCAGCATTTTACAGAACACATCCTGCTTCTGTGAGCTAGCCTTGTCTTCAGAGCTGACAATTCCCAGAACCATCGCTTTGAAGCATTGAAATGGTGAGACAGCAGTCTACCAAGCCAGAATGTACCTCTGAAAATAAGTATTTAAAACTGTACAATGCATCTGGAGTTAATTTATGAAATAGTCAGTGTTAAAATCTCGATATATTAGCAAAAATAACTAGACCTTCAAAGCCAATAAGCCCTTAGGCTGTAGTGAAAAAAAATCATTGATGTAGGAAAAGCATCTGTATTGTGATAACAGTACTATCACACACAGGAAAAAAAATCATAAAACTGTTTTTCCTTTCCCATAAATAAACAATAAGAGCGAAAAACCTTGCGATTTTGCACCAGCTGCGTGAAATGCTTCCTAGTGAAGCGTTTGCATTTTAACTTTCAGTTATTAGCGATCCAGCTTTATATTGCCGCATGAAAACGCCCTCTTCTTCGCGGAGAAAATAAAGAGAATAGTAACAAACAGGAGCAATTCCCGGGCGCAGGGCCCGCAGCCTGCGCGGGCTGCCGCGGTGCCGCTCACCTGCGGGCCCGGCCTTACCCCAGCGCCCTCTGCGCCCACAGCCTCTGTCTTTTATTTCTTTTTCCCCTAATAAAATACGAATGCGCTCGGTTGTATCATTAATTTTTTTTAATGGGAAATCTTTTATTTCCACGCGGAAGGTGCCGTCCGCAGGTATCGGCAGCGGCAGGGTGGCACCTGCCAGCATCGCCGGCGCTACCTCGCCGCCCGCTCCGGCGCCCTGGCCGTCCGAGTGCCCGCTCCAGCTCAACAGATATACAGATTTATGCATATTTGATACAATTAATCAACCGATCTCTCGTTAGCGAGGCTCCCCGGCAGGTTGCGAGGGGCCGGGGAGCCTGGCGGGGCGGCGGTGCCCGCCTCAGCGCCGAGCGGCGGGGCGGGGGCAGGCCGGGCCGGGCCGGGCCGGGCCGGGAGCGGCGGCGGGAGCGGCACTTGGCTACGGTACTTACGGTGTTTGCGGTGGCGGTTGCGGCAGTTGCGGTAGCAGTTGCGGTATTTGCGGTGCTGCTTGCGGTGCGGCGGAGCCGGGCCCTGCTGAGGGGCGCGCAGCGCGGGCACCAACGGGCGCGAGGCCGCCGCCGCGCGGGAGCGGCGGCGGGCCCGTCCCGCCGCCCCGGTGTCCTTCCCGCGGCCGCCACTCGTGCCACGTGTCCTCGGGCTGTGGCGATCAATCGGCGCCGCCAGGCCGGCTGCCTCACGCCGCGTCGCGGGGGTACCCGCGCATCGGGCGCCCGGAGGTGCCCAGTGCCGCTGTCCCCGCTCCCACCGGGATCCTCGCCCCGGCACGGCCCCGCTCACCCGGCCCGCTCGGCTCGGCTCGGCTTTGCCCGCGCAGGGAGCCGCCCGCTCCCCCACCCGCATCTGGAATCTGCAATCAAGAGCTCAATTTTGTCATTTGGAAACACTAATTATCTAATCACGCCACGCTGCAGAGCGTACTTGTCTGCCCAATTAGCTAGGACAATTATTAAAATTCGGGGGCCTAATTATGTCTCAATTTAATGCTGGCAAACTCGCGCAGAGCGCAGTAATTAAAAGCCTCCCCTCGCCCGTGCCTTTAGGGCAGCGGCTGACGGGACCTGTCAGGGCCGCGCCGCGCCAGCCGCGCGCATTGCGCTACATGACCCCGCATTGTTAAGTGTGTCAACATATTAACCTGAATTCCCTTCAGCCCCCGTAGTCACATTTGGAAGGAGGACGAAAAGGGGCTAAAGCATGAAGCATTTTATTAAAAAAACATAAATTCTTTTTAATTAATGCTGTAAGAGATCTGACGCGGCTTGAGCTACCAAATGCTGCAAGTCATGTAAGACTGGTGCTTCTAATTACCAGTAAAGGAAGGTTTGCTCTTCTCTGTTAAAAAGACTTCCCTCTCCTCTCATTTAAAGCAAATGATCTTTCTTTTGGGTAGTGTATTTTTTAAAACCCAGCTAGTTGGCTTCCAGTGATAAAGTTGATTACCAGTTTTTTGTTTGATGATGGAGCACAAGTGAATATTGACTTCTGTGAGAATCAAACAGACGACCGGAGGCATAAATAAAACGGTCAGGATTTAACACTTGAAAGAAGTTAATAAAGTTGAAAATTAAAAATCATAATATTGGGATAATTTCCAAATATTTATTTTTGCTCTGCTCTCAAATTTGATAGGAAGTCAGTGCTAAAACAAAGAGAGGAAATGGAGTTAAGCCTGTCCTCTGCATTGCTGCCCACTGTAGCACAGGCACCTGCCATGAGAGCAGAGGGCACTGCAGGCTGCTCCTCTGGCCTGGCTGGCAGAAGCAGCCCCTTTCAGCACATCCCTTTCTGGCTGGAAAAACACAGCGCTGGGGAAGGTGGTACCTTCATCTCCACTTAGTGAGTTCTCTGGCGTTTGGGACTGCAGAAGCAAACCTCGATTCCCTGGGCAGGGAAGGCCTGTCTGACGTGTGGCAGGGAGGGGAAAGGGGGCCTCTTTTCCCACAGTGCTTGCCCTACATCTTGGAAAAGGCCCCGCTCCCAGCCTTCTCAGACGGTAAACCAAAGTGCAAATCTGTGTTCTGGCTTGTTCCAGTGGCTGTCAGCGTGTTTTCCTTTTGTCAGCAGCAATTGACTGGTCAGGTTCACCCTTGTACAGCAATTGTAACAGCTCATTGACAGACTAGTGACCCAGCCGGACCTGATAATGGAAAACTATTGATTTCTGTGGGCTCAGCAGTTCTAAAATGAATGCCCAATATAATGTCATCAGCTGTCTTGGACTCAGATATCCCTTGGACTTGGATAAAGAGACAATTGCCTATCCTGACAATGTGCTCACAAAAAACATACTGGATACAAACAATGAAGTGGTCTCTCTCAGCCTTCCCCCTCTCCCAGTAAGCAATGGGGAATCAATGTCCAGGAAAATGTCAAGAAACCGCAGCCCAGGTGTGGTGACTCCAGCTGTGCCTTTAACCAGGGAGACCCATGACAGCTTCTCCAGGTTTTAACCCTTGCCACTGAAGAATAAGCACGTAGGTGAGTGACACTGCCCTCCACAGCCATCCACCAGCCTCCAGAGAGAAGTAACACAAAGGCACAAAGGCACAAAGGCTGCCATAACCCGTAACCCAACAGGGATAACAGTTAACTCCTACCTGCAGGAAAGCAAAAAGGCTTGAACAAGTCCATGATGCTTAAGTAAATCATAGCCCCTCCTGTATCACAGCAAATGCTCTGGGCTGAGGAGGATGTCAGGCAATAACAATAAATTATGGCTAATAAAAATCCAGGAGGCAAGGTGAAATTCAAAATTTGTACAGCAGCCCTCATAGAGTTGAGATGATTTGGGACAAAAAAGTACTGCAAGTCCAATTGAAATTTTGGGAGGGGGGAGGTCAATGTTTAAAGATTTGCAGAACTGGATGGACTGTTTGCCGTCAGAAAAACCATGAATAATTTTGTATGAGTATGGCAACCTTCCTGGAAAAGGTTTAACTCGGGGGGGAAAATCAATAGCTCAAAGATTCAAAAATGCAAAGCATTTTTTGGTCTTAGCCAAAGTGTGGTCTGTCCTTCCTTAGTAGCTCATTGCACACAGATAAAGCAGCTGTCACTCTGTGTCCCTGACAGAACTCAAACCACACTGGCACATCAGGAAGACAGTGGGACATTTACCAGCACAAGGTCTATGGAAATTTGGATCAGACAGATACTGGCTTTCTATAGGATACCAAGAGCTTGCAGGAGAAGTTTTACTGTGCCCCAAATCTCTTCCTCTGGGGCTTGGGGCCTTCCAGAACTTAAATTCTTCCAGATGAACCAAGCTTCCTGAAAGGGGGTGGGAGGAGGAAACAAAGATACTTACCCTGGCAGATGTCAGCAGACATTTAATTCAAGCTTGAACACCAGTGGACATTGGAACAGCTTTGTGATCCTGGCGAAAAAGTGCAAGTGACAGTGGGGAAGCATATTTTTAATTATGAACAACTGGTCAGTTTTATCACAAAAATACCAGCCCTTCTTGAATGCACTTTCATCTTTTGTAGCCTTCTGCTCAGTGGCTTCTCCCCATGCGTGCCTCATCCCCTCGCATGGCTGCTGTCCATGACATGCACACATGTATGCGTTGCCTTTGCCTCCTCCTGACAACAGCCCCGGCTCTGTGATGTGCTGCATACACTCGTCAAGGGGAAATGACTGCACGCGTTATGCTGACATGACTGCTGCTGAATACCTTTCAGTTTCTACATACTTTCATTTTCTAGACACTTCCCACTGCGTAGCCTTGGCTCCCTCTCCTGAAGACAGCTCCTGAACCCACCTATCTCCACTCGAGCTTTTACTTCGTGTTCAATTTCCATATGTTGCTTTCAAGCATTTCTCTTCTTGGCATCCCCTCAGGGCCTGATCCTGTGAGAGTAACTGGGCTGCACCTGAGAAGTGTTAAACAAGGCTGTGCCAATTGCCAAGTATACTTTGGGGTTTGCTTTTTCAGTGATCATTTTGAATTAAATTAAATGTAAATTTTTTCATGTCTTTGTTTTGTTTATCCAAAACAACCCCTGAACTTTTCTCATTAGCTAGAATGAGGAGCCCAAACCCCTCTTAATCACCTTGGAGAAGAATTTTTCAGAGCACCAGAACCTCATGGGTGATGCTCAGGCCCAGATGTCTTGTCCCTGGAGAGGCCCAGGTTTATTCTGAGCTCCTCTTCCTGCCCATTTCTCAGAACCCCAGATCTCATGTTAGGCCAAGCGTGGCTAACATCTCCACACTACTCCCTCCCTAAGTATCACAAATATGTTCAGGCCTTCAGATAAGAAGCTCCTGAGGAAGGGATTATGCTCTGTAGTATTACTGTTGTCATATTTTCCCTGTTGTAATGTTCCATGTACATTTATGTCATTTATAAAATACAATTAACAGACATAGTGGAATCCACAATGGCCCAAAGAAGGGAATAACAGACATAGAGGAAGCATGTACATTTTCTTCCTACAATTATGCTGGCTGTGGTGACTCCCAACCAGCAGATGAGTAGTAAAAATGAAACACAATTCTAAATATTTAAAAAGTGTGGAGAAGTTGTCTATACTTCTTTTTCACTTAGCAGAAGCTTCATAATGATGTTCAGCTTTTCTCTGCCTGAAGACACAGACCTCGCTCTGTCCTCACAGCACACCTCACCTCCTTCCCGTGACTTACAGTAAGACAGAACTCCTATGACCTACTGTCTAGTCCAGACACCAAACAAGCAAACAGTCATCCAAAATGAGCCACAGGAAGGATTGTACCAGGCATTATCTTTCCCCGAAAAATGCCACTCCCATGTGGACCCTCCTGCACTTCCTGAAGAGAATCACTGTGGGACCAGCTGTCACTTGTTTTCAATAAAAGGCATCAAGGGAATATAGAGTCTCCCATTTACTAAAGTTTCTAAATCAATGTAAATATATATTTACAGTGTCAGTTATATTTACAGGGTTCAGTATTTCAGTAGTGTGTACACATACCCATCTACTCACAGGTTCATGCTATGGTACCACCTCAGTGAGCTCTGCTCTGCTGGAAGTTACTGTCATTGGGTCACAGTCTGCCAGTACAGGCTGAGATTTTGTAGGCAAATGTCCTCCAGAAAAGCCCAGATTGTGTTTTTTAATGTTTACAAATTGGCTTGTGCAAATAATTGATTATGCTTTCAAGCAACGGAATGAAACTTAAGGGAGAAAAAATCCCACAATCAGATCAATCTGAAGTAATATTTTCTGGTTTTCTTTGCTGAAACTAAAACAAATCCCATGCATTTTGCAGTGAGGGAAGTGCTTTGTTTAATCCAAAATGTTTCATTTCAGACACTTGCAACAGAAAGAAAAAAAGCCCTCTAAGATATAAGAGGTTGGATTCACCACAGCTGCTGTCATTCCCTTCTTATCCCCTAACCCAGTAATTAGGGCAGTGACCCAGGATGTGGGAGATCCATGTTCAATCCCTTTTCTGCCTGGAGGGATTGGAACCTCCATCTCTCTGTCTCCAAGGAGAGTTTTGGAGCCACAGTGCTGGAGGGCCCTTCCCTGCTGTCTCCTTTCAGCTCGTCCCTCCTGCACAGGTGTGCAGGTGTCCCCTCTCACCTGGCTGCAGCCCAGCTCCCTCTGGAGCCTGCCCTCACTCCCCTGCCCCTGCCCTGTGCCAGCTGGAGGAGTTTCAGTGGGTCAGGCACTCCCAGCCACACCACACCAAAGTGTTTAAGGTGCATCCACAACCAGACCACTGAGGTGATCCTAGGTGGGCACCAGTGCTGCAAGGCAGAATGGGAGTCCTTCCTTGTTCCATCCCATAATACCAGAGCCTTCCCACAGCAAATGAGAAATAGGGAAAAAATTAAAAATAGATCATTTACATAAATATCATGTTCCTCTAAACCTAAATCTCTTCCCACATTTCTAATCAATTCCCACATTTCTATTTCAATTACTGCCCTAATGAATTTTTTTTCTATTATTGCAAATTGCCCATGATGTTAGGAAGGATTGACCTTAAGAATACTTCTGTAATGTGAACTTATTACTTTCTTGCCATCTTTTCTTGTACCTTTTAACCATAATTAGCTTCATAAGCAGCTTACACTCACACAGAAATTAATTGTGCAGTATTGAGTAAAGAAGTGAACACATGAAACATTCAGCCTTATCTTTGCAGGGAAGTTTTGCACATAGCAGTTCACATGCATCATTCTCATGTCACTGGTGAGATCGTCTGAAGTTCTTTCTTTAATTAGGAAACTTGGCACCTCAATGCTACAATTTTGCCAATGTTAAAATCAGAGTAATTTTAATAATGGTATTTAAAAATATTTTCTACTACATATTTCTATTGAAAAGATTATCCTCCTTTATTTGGTTTTTGCTCTATTGTTTCCAGAAGATAAATAAATTATCTGGCACTTCTTAGGAGCAGATTTTGATTACTGAGAAGCCTATAATTTCTTGGTATTTGATAACCTTTTATTAGGGCTGACCTCTAGGGACTCTCCAGACAAGTGGCCACACAAAGTCAGTTAGAGAAGGAGATTCGCCCATCCAAGTGTGAGAAGGACTCCTTTGTAATGAACATTAAAAAAACCCTCTACTTTCATCTTGCTGTAAGAGCCTCTAGCACAGCATATTTACAGAATAATAAAACAGAGCTTCAGGCCTTTTCTTCTCATACATCAGTAACAGGACTCTCATATCACACTCACATGCTCTGTACACTGCAGAGCTTTTTGCATCTTGTTTCTCACGGCAAATAGTCTCAAATACACTAAATGAAATAAATTTTCTGCTACTGTTCTCACACAATAATTAAATCAGGGCACAAAACTGGCTGAGAATATCCCTGTGACAACTTCTGTCCCCTCCCCACTCTATGAGTTGCCCAGTCCTACTGTGGCATGCCTGCTTGTGTGATTCATTTATTGTAGCCTAGAACAAACCATTGTAAGATTGCTATTTATTCATGCTACGAAGAAGAAACTTCAAATGAAATCCCTAGTATCAAAAGCTATACAGATACAAAGCTAAGATGCTTCCCCTATCAAAGGGCCAATGCTCTAAAGAGACGGGAGGTGGGAGGAAGGAGCAGGGCGTTTTCAAGTGCAGTCATCAGAGCCAACTGTGTGCACAAATAAAGGGAAACCACTGCTCTCAGAATTAATGCTTTCTCTCCTTTGCACTGATTTTAGAAATAAAAAACTGTGGAGTTACTAGAGGTAGAAATGAAAATAGTGAATGAATGGCTTGTTCTGGGGAAAAGCATGAATCATAATCCATCAAGGTAAACTCAGATTTTCATCTCAAAAGCAAGAAACATTTGGGATTTTATAACCAGTTATGTTGGTGGGAAAATGCTGTTGAAAATTATCTGCATCTGATGTGCATGTGTGAGTGGGTGTGTACATATATGCTCATTGTTTCATTTAAACTTTATATCAATCAAAAATATCTTGAATGTTACAGAAAAATAACAGTATTTATTCTCATGGTAATTTTAATCTGAGTTTGTTCAAGAGAGGAAAAACCCAAAGTCTCATGCTATTTTGGATCATAAAGAGGGGGTGTAATTAAGGTTCAGAGTGGCTGTAAACACCAAAGGAAGTCACTGAGAGTGCCACCTCAGGCACCCTCAAGGGCAGAGATGTAGCCCTGGTCTGCAGACACCCAAAACCCTGATCAAGGAGGGTGCAGCGCCCAATTGTCAGCACAAAGCCTACAGCCCCTGCCTTCTCTGCAGCACTAAACCTGCCCCAAAGATAGGCCTGGCTCTCCTGGGTCCTCTCCAGGGAGGAGAAGCAAGGGCACTGAGGAGTCAGGGCACAGACTGAGAGGAGTCCTGCTGCCTGCGTGGGCCTGTGCCCACCCTGGCCCAGGAATGCTGGCTGGGCTCCTGCAGCACTGCTGCTGCTCCAGTGCAAGCCTCCCTAGCAAACAGGTTGAAAAAGGAAGGAAAGCCCCTCTCATTCTGCTCTCATGTCTCCATTAGCTCAAATACAGTTTTGAAGTGATTCAGGATCATGGCCCAGGAGTCCCCTCACAGAAGGATGGGCAATGCATTAGTGTGATCCTGCTGCCATCCTGCTTTGCAGAGAGGTGTGAAACGGTAACACCTTCATTGGCTCCTGACAATCCCTGCCAGGAACACCCCTATTCCTCACTAGTACCGGGCACTTTCAATTTAGTCTCACTTGGAGCACCAGATGCTCTAATTACATCATCCTGGTCATCTATAAGGAGTTTCAGATGAACAAATGCCACATCTGTAACAGTGACAAGTACTATTTTTAACCACATCCATGATGGTTTTGTTTCAAAGCTCAAGAATCCTTTCCCAGCAGACTCATTTGATGTTTTTACACGACCCAAGAGTCCCAGTGAGGAACTCCTGAGATACATTCACTTGTATGTGTTTACCAAAAGTTGAAGGCACATACGGCTATGAACATTTCTTGCCCATCTGCTCCATAAATTTTTTTGTAAGGCTTATTGCAGAGCACAGTAAATGAGTTATAGGCAGCCAGCTTCAGCTGCTGCTTTCCATTTTGGCTGCATTTGTTGCTCAGCAGGCTGCAGGTAAAGCCCAACCTGCATCAGCCTGCTTGATACAATCTCTGTCCCAGTGAAACTCTTAGATCCAGTATCCAAATTACTGTACCTGCATCATCTCTTAATTAGTCATCTACCCTGGTTATATACAGCTGCTGGAAATGACCCTGAGGTCTGTAAGTTATTTTATTAGAATATTATAGAAAACAGATGTTTTCCCCCTAATCCTGATGACATGTTTAAACACAGCCTGGGACAATTAGAAATACAATGCCCTGGAGACTAATTATCCATCACTGACAATTTTGCAGATTATCCTTTTTTGTTTTCACATTTGACACTTGTATCATTACCTGCCTCCATCCTCTTAGAGTGGAAAGAAATCTTCTGAAAAGCAGTTTTCTCCCACATTGCTTCAATAACAGCAGCAGTAACATCCAACCTGATGAGTGACTGTTCAGAAATAATGGATCAATTTAAGTATTAAAATTAAAAATATGTAACTTACAGAAACTGTTTATCTAATAGTTATTTCTGTTAAATATCCATTTACATGTTTGCTTTACAGAATAATTTCAACTAATGAAACTGTTCTGTCCAAGTAGAGTCCTACAAATAAGGCAACCATTATGCCTCTCTATTTATGATGTGCGAGGAAAAAAACGCCAATTTTTTTACATAGTGCAATCAGAAGGAGAGAGATGTAAGGAGCCAATTCCCTTCCGAGCCAAGACAAGAGCTGACAAGAAAAGCAGAGAGAGAAGTGAATGAGATCGATTCTCAAAAAAAGTTGTTTCCCGGGAGGAACAAGAGCAGCTTGGGCTGGGACTTCAGAAACGGAGCTGCCCTGCCCTCTGTCAGTGACAGTCTCTGAGGAGCGGTGACAATTCATCCACGATGCGTCAAAGGACAGGCGCCCACACCAGGCTCGGGGACGCGCAGTGGTGGCGCGGCTGTAGGTGGCACAGGAGTTCCCAAGTGCCGCGTCCCCGCGGTGCCGTGTCCCGTGTCCCCTCGGTGTCCCCTCGGTGCCGTGTCCCGTGTCCCCTCGGTGTCCCCGCGGTGCCCGGGGGTGGCGGTGCCGTGTCCCGTGCCGGAGCACGGCTCTGCTGGGGACGCTGCCCCGCTCTACTCGGTGACCAGGCTGTCACCGAGTGCAACTCCGTCACGGTATTTAAATCACATTAAAGCTTTCTTTTATTACCTATCCCCTTGTGATTTTGCCAGGCTACGTTCTAATTACCAGCCTGGCTGCAGCACACGTGGGTTCCTCTGCTCGCTCCTCCTCCCATTTTATGGTAAATGGCTCATCTTGCACAATCCTAATGAAAATGTTGCAGTGAGGTAACTCTCTCCTTCCATCTTGCAGTTCCCACTCTTAAATGTAAAATGTTTTCTGTGCTGGAGAGACCACAAAATATTCAGGGTTTCATGCATTTTTAGAAATAGCAGATACATGTGTTAAGGCTCCCCAAAGTAGTTTAATCACTTTTACTATTCTCTTACATAATGTCTGATCTTGAAATATCAATACATTTTTCCATATCAGATGCTAGCTGCACCTGTTTTTTAAAGATTTTGCAATTCTTTTTTTTTTTTTTTTTTTTTTTAACGTTTTGCTTTTCTTATACCCCACCAATTAACTTCTCAAATACAGTATTTCAAGGAGATGCACCTCACTATCTTCTCAGGACTTACACAGTTTTTTTCTGAGCAATCTTTTCAGCAGTAGGCACAAATCCTCTCTCCTATTCAATTAGCTCCCAGCACTAATCAGGTCAGAGATCATGTGAATTTTAATGGAGTACTTAATGATGTTCAGGAAAGCTTAAGAACTAGGATGTGGTTTCATTTGGTGTGTCCATTACTACATTCTTGTCCATGGCTCTGCCATCCCCCATTTTCCAATTACAGCACTAACCATACCTAAACAACACAGAGTTTTTATGCTGCCTTTCTCTTGAGTAAGATCAAAACAATTCTGACTGTTAATCAAGGCAAAGTACCCATGTGGTGGAAGGCTACAATTATCCTTGCTATTTCATTTGATTTACCACAGTTCCAGATACAGATCCATAGTTCCTGGGTACAGGTCTGGAGATGGGTCTCATTAACCTGCGTGCAGAGACCACCTTCGGCTAGGGCAGCAGTTCAGATCTGCAGAGTGAAGAGGGGTAAAAACCTCACCTTTGTGAGTCTTCTGGAATTAAGACAGAATTTTAACAAGAACCTTTCCAGTCAAAAACAACACAACTAACACTTTCCTGAGGGCAGGGGAAAGGAGCTGAGACAGAAAGTACATGCAAGGAAAGTTAAAAAAAAGATTGGGGAAGTGCTCAGGTTTGCTCTGATAATAAACGAGCTGCCTGTGACAGCAGCAAGCAGCAGCTCTGGCTGCGGGCAGCACGTGCTGCTCTTTCCTGGCAGCAGAAACATGAAGCAGTTGAAGCTCTGAATACATCTGGTTCAATTTTCTCTAACAGCTCAATTTTTATTGTGATTCCAAACCTGTCAGGGTTTCTCTCTGTGCAACAGTGATAACAGCAACAGTAGAACATATTTTCAGCTTTGGTCAAATTCTCAGAGACACCTGGATGGTGGGCTGACCCTGGCTGCACAACAGGTGCCAACAAAAGCTGCTCTGTCACTTCTCAGCTGGACACGGGAGAGAAATATCACAAGGGGCTTATAGGTCAGAAAAAACATAGGGAGAAATCACTCACCAATGGGCAAAAGAGACTTAACTCAGGGAAATTAGTTGAATTTATTACCAATCAAATCAGAGTATGATCATGAGAAATGAAAAACTGAATCTTAAAACACCTTCCTCCCACCTGCTATTTTTCCTGGGCTTAACTTTTCCCCTATGAGGACTGCAGTCAGTTCATCACAGGTTGTCTCTGCTTTTTCTGCCTCTGCAGAGGCAGGACTCCTCACACTCTTACCTGCTCCAGAGTGGAGTCCCTCCCCTGGGAGACAGTTCTCCATGAAATTCTCTATCACGAGTCCTTCCCACAGGCTGTAATTCTTCATGACCTGCTCCAGCATAGGTCCTTTATGGGGTCACAGCCTCCTTCAGGCATTCACTGGATCCAGCGTGGAGTCCTGCAGGGGCTGCAAGTGGAGCTCTGCTCCACCCTGGACCTCCCCGGGCTGCAGGGGCACAGCCGCCTCCCCGTGGTCTTCTCCACGGGTTGCAGGGGAACCTGCTCTGGCACCCAGAGCACCTCCTGCCCTCCTTCTGCACCGACCTTGGTGTCCCCACGGGTTGCAGGGGAATCTGCTCTGGCACCCAGAGCACCTCCTGCCCTCCTTCTGCACCGACCTTGGTGTCAGCAGAGTTGTGGCTCTCACATATTCTCTCTCCTCCCTCTAGCTGAAGCTGTACATTTTATACTCGGATATATTATCCCAGAGTCACCACCACCATCCCTGATGGGGCAGCAGTGGGTTCATCCAGGTTCCATCGAGTACTGGCTCTACTGGACATGAGGGAAACTTCTAGTGCCTTTTCACAGAAACCACCCCATGACCCCTCCTGCTACCAAAAGCTTGTCATGCAAACCCAACACAGCACCTAAATTCAAATGCAGCCTTGACTGCTCACAGGCCATTCAGGCATCTCCCTCAGACCAGGACTCTAGCTCAGTGCCTAGCATCAGCCAGCCAGGACTGACATCCTTAATCTCTTAAAGTAGGAGGGAAGTTGGAAATCTGTAAGACACAGCAAGATAAGCACCTTCTGCTTCAGAAAAGAAAGTGCCCACTGTAAATCTGGGTACTACAGCAGCAAGTGTCATACTTATCTAGATTGCAGATACTCTCCTGTAACATATGCACTGCTTTCAATTTATAACACAGCAAGAAGAGAAGTCTGGGCCATCATACAACTTCCACAGCCCAGCACACAACATACATTGCAGCAGGAGCAACTGGAAAGCAGGGCTGACCTCTCTTCTCCCCACCCTTTATGAACTGGGTGCCAACTGCTCCATAACCCAGGAAATTACAATTTCCTGGGAAAAGAAAAAGAAAGCTGTAGGTTCCTGGTTTTGCTGCTGCTAGTGGAGAGGGCTGCTCACATACTTCTTGCACAGTTCTCCACCTAAATCTGAGATCACAGGTAAACTTCCTAAGAATTTCATGCCATCTATTGCATTTATCTTGTGTAAGTAAATGGGCTGAGATTCTTATCTCCAATGTTTTTAACAGTTTTTAATAGATACCCCTGTTTTACTTTGCTCAAATAACCTAGCCAGCTGTGTATTCACAAAAATCATTCAAGCAAGTGCTCCATTTTCTAAATACTTCTGTGATTTCAGAAAGGCTGCCGGAAAAAAAAAAAAAAAAAAAAAAAAGAAAAAAGAGAAGACAGTAAATGCAGCCCTGTGCAGACAAAACAGAAAGGTAACTTATGAGTTCAGCTCCCAGCAGCAGTTGGTACTGTGTACCTTGGGATTTTTGGTTTGTGTAACCCAAAATCTCCCTAAAATCTAAACATTTCCTCCTCCATTTAGGTACAGAGAGCTACTGTCTCTATATAAAATAAATTAGGCCAGTAGCTATGCTTTTCAGAATACTAAGCAGTACTCTCTCTGTTTTCACAGTAATAGAGGACTTTCCCAAAAAGCTTCTTCACTGCAAACCAGTGATAAAATAATGTCCTAAAGAAAAAGAGAGATAAAAAATTAAGACAAAACCCCAAATATGGATATAAGCAACAACTGAGGAACGGGAAGACAAACCAAGCTAGGAGTGAAGCTAATGAAAGCGGTCGGGTTAGCAGCCCAGTGAGATGCGGCTAAGTGCCGCTCCCAGATGGGAACCTGGGCCTGAGGGCAAAGAAATGAGTTTGGGATCCTGCAAGAACACTCACATTCTGGGTCAGGCTCTTCAGTCATTCATTAGCACTCGTGGTCAGCTGCAGTCAGAGAACACTGGGTTCAGCAGTGGAGGTTATTCCAGTGAGAAGACAATGTTGCAAAATGATGGATGTCAAATAGGAAAGGAGAAAATTTTTGGAGGCAATGAATGGCAATGTGTCATGAACAGAACCTGAAAAATCAGACTTCAGTAGCAAATTTGTAACTGAGGCCATACATGGGAAGAGCAGTTATTTTATGACTGGACTAAGTGTCCATGGATTTATATGCAGCACTTAAAAAGCTTCAGTAAATGTACTCCAGATGGCAAAGGGAATGGGTACAGTTGAGTTCCAACACAAGAAATTGGATTTAAAGCCTCTTTCTAATCACTGCCTATTTCCTGAACAGTTTTGGGTGAAAACTCCTTCCTTGGCTGTTCCTCTTAGGATAATATTTGCCCTAGCCCCTTCTGTGCCAGGAACCCAAGTGCACCCCTGAAGATGTGGAGGCACAGCAAAGGCAGCCATCAGCTAGATTTCAGGGACTACAAAACAGGTGTCAACCCCAGGCTTACACTGTCTTCTTCTCTTTGCAGTTTCAACCTATGGGGGTTTTGTTTGTTTTTAAAAGATTTTTTTCTCCTGCTTTTTTATCCAAATAAGGTTGTTTTCTTTTTCCTACTTTCACACAATTAAGTTTTTTTCAGAGAAAAGACAGATGAAAGAATTACTTCTTGTCAGCAAGACTTGTACCTGGGTGACATGCAATTCCTTATTTGGTTAAAACACAGACTAATGGTGTTAGAATGCATTCTCCTTTATCAGTCTATTATTTTCCAAAGCCGTTTCAAAGAGCACAATGGGATTCAGAGCTTCAGCATTTGTTGCTACAGCAGTGAGGATGGACGAGTTTCACAGATACAAACACAGATACGATTCACAGCTGCTGCTGACTTAAAGATACATAATCAAAGGTTTACATGTGAAGTCTTCAGTTTCCAATAAACAGATTTTTAAAAAGAGGTTGATAAATTTAGGAACACTTACCATGAGTGTCATGTAAGCATGTTTCATGTAGCATGTCTCTAATACAAAAGCAGAAGAGTTATCATCACTTGGTACACAAACCTCAGACCTTATGAGTTGAAAGTGTACTTTTAAGTGAAAATATAGTATAGAAAGCCCAAAAGTGCTGTGATTTATACAACATAAGGGGTACAAGCACTTTGGAAGCTCTGAAAAGGCTCCAAGGCTCCCTTTGTCCCCTAACTGGACAGTGAGAGTTGGAATTTTGGAACCTCTGGGCTCACAGTTAATGAGAATGCCATTTGCTTGGGTTTTAATTGCATTGAAAAGAGCATGGGAGCCTGCATCAGAAAGATCTTTCAGAGCTTTTGTAAAAATGTTTGCCTTTCCTTAGAGAAGAACATTCCCACAGGAATGCCTTTATTCCAGTTTTTTTTTAGCCAAAATAACTCCATGTCTGTCTTCAGGCAACAACAAACCACCCTCAGAGTCAGTGACACACTGCCCAGCCCCTCCACTGCCATGCTGGCCCACTGGAGCCACCGGCACGTGAGCTGAGGCAGCCAGGACCCCTTCCCCGGGGGGAAGCACTGCAGCCACACACAGCACTGCTCCACCAGCTTCTTCTACCTGATGGACTTCAGTATTGCCAAGCAGTTTTATAAAAAGGCTGTTGGCTGACTTGTGCTCAAATCTTAATAAGGGGATAGGGCACTAAATTTAAGAGACTTCTTAATTGCTTCTTTAAATACAAGTTTATTAGCCTATAGTGCAACAAGAAATGAAGATGAGCAGTGCCAGAGTTCAGACTCAGCAAAACATGGAAGGGATCCCCACTCCAGCCCTTATTTAAAATAAACACACCCCTCAACAGTTCTTTATGCTGTATTTGATCAACCTCTGCATTTTCCTCTTACAATGTGTGTGTGGCTGTGGTATGGCAATGCATCCTCTCATGCTGCAGGAGACCAGGACTTGCAGAGCACCAGGCAGGCTGGGTTTTTCAGTGTGCTCTGTCCAGGTACATGTGGCAGACACTGCACAGCCAAAGCTGCAAGGAAAAACTGCTCTTAACTGGGAGAGAAGGCAGCAGTGAGACCAGATTGTACAGAGTGAAAAGTGGGCAGATGGGCACAGACAAGAGCCACTGTCACCTGGGATTCAGCTTCGGGTGCCTGGCTCTGGTGGTGCTCCCGCCACCACCAATTTTCATCCTCAGTCTCCACCACTGGAGTGTAAATACTCCCCTTCTTGCCTCACCTCTCTGAATTTTCAGGTGGCCACAGCCAGCAGATGTGCCCTCTGCATCAACACACAACTGCTCTGGCTGGGGTGGAATTCCCCGGTTAAATGACACGTGCAGTGCAGCTCACCTCCGAGCAACGGGAAGAACACCAAGAAGCCTGCAGTGTTAGAAAGGAACATTTTATTGCAAGAGATTACAAACCTGGCACTATGGCCAAATGTTTCCATTACATCACAATTGCTACCCATGTATCAGGCAACAGCACCTACAAAGCACGGTGGATTGAAATATCAAATCATAATGCAGTCAGCATTTTTAAAGAAAGAACCACCCTAAAAAGTTTGGGGTTTTCTTTAAACAAACTCAAAACTATATAAATCAATTTTTAAAATATGAGACTGGTGTTTAAATATCCAGGCCACTAACTACTGTTACAAAAAGTGGAAAAGTCTGTTAACCATAGTGCTGAACTAAACAGGGTTTGTTCGCAGCCCATAACCGTTTAGTTAAAAGCAAGTCCTTGTTATTCACTGCTAATATTTCCACATTTGTTCAGCCCAATTTATCTTCTGTAGGTTTTCAGAATCAGGTAGATTTAATGCATAACCCCTCTTTAAAGCACTGCAGGAAACCTAGAACCGTAACTAGCCCAGGAAAAGCATCAGTCAAAATAACATTGCACCTTCCCATCTCAGTCCTGTGACACTGACCTTTGGAAACTCCGCATGCTCTTCTCTGAGCCCCAACTGGTAACTCGCGTTTCTACCGCGATCACTTACCTCAAAAAGCTTGGCGATTTCCCTGAGCATGGCTGAGGCAGTGGGAATTAGCGCAGGCTCACAGCTCAAACCCAACCCGCCTGTCCCTGCCCTCGGCACGGCCGCGCTCGCTCCCCTCCCAACAGCTACGGTCGGTCCTTCCTCAGCGGGAGGGACCAGCACCCACCTCCTGACACTGCTGCCTCAAGGCGGGCCCTGAGGAGGAAGCTGGACCCCCCAGCCCCTGGGAGCAGCCCACCTCATACAGCTCCCCCAGGCCACAGGAAGCAGGACCGGGCAAACCGCAGTAGATGCCCAGCATGTGCTGTCTGCTCGCCTTCGTTTTCCATGGCTGAACACACCACCCCTTGGCAGCAGCTCCCGCGGGCACTGTCATCACCTACCCAAAGCTCTGCAGAAACATCTTTTCAGGGAATGCAAGCAGTTTTATATCTGAAGAGGATTCAGAAATATCATCGGGACTAGGGAATATAGGCCATCATCTTATGAAAAGTGTATGGGGGGTGGTCTTCTACAATTTTCCTGAGGCTACTACTAAAGAGACCTTTACCAGAATCTAGGATAACTTCAGAAACAAGTAGGATTATGATAAAGAACCAAAATCAACCCAACAGAAATCACTGTGCCACTGCAGCCTTTACCCCAGAGCAGCCCAAGCCAAGCTGAACAGACTGACACTGGTGTCGAGATGAGCAGCTCCCGAAGTCCAGCCCTTTAGCACAGACCACCAGAGCCCCTCAAGCCACATACCATCAGACTGCCATCACTAAGTGACCGATTTCATTTACCCTCTTCTACTACATAGAATTTTGGAACCTCCAGAGAGGGGGATTTGTAGATAATGATAAAAAATATCTGTATTTCCACACAACAGAAACCAGGAAAACAAATAGCCCCACTTGAGGACTAGAGGCTAAGGACAGCTAATAGTACTCTTTTTTTTTTTTTAAAGATTATTCAGCCTGTATCAACCACATATACAATTAATTTAATAGTCAGAAGAGTTCTAGAACTCCTACATATTTTTTGAACTATACCACAAGGCCAGCAGGGCACACAGCCTGTCACTGAAAACTGTTCTTCATCAATAGAATCTCATTTTGGAAACTGATCAGCCCTAGAGCTCACTGCTCTTCAGACACAACCTTGCATTTTTATTTTAGTATTACATAAAGCAGCTCACAATTGGGGCTTAATTAATTAAATAGAATTAGCTAGGGTTTTAAAAATTATTTTTATGAATCTAGTAAGTCTTTTGCTAATGCAAAATTCTGCACGGTATGGCTTCACCTTACAAGCATTCTTAACAACACTAGATAAATATCATTTGCACTTAATTGATTTTTTCATTTGCTTAACAGCCATAAAGTATGGTGCTCTCACAAGCACCTTTTTTGGTGAGAAGGGTAAACAAGCACTCTATTAAAGCATTATAAACATTCAAGGTGATGTGATCACTTCCCTCTATTCTGTTTCAACACACTGCTTTAAATCTTCAGTTTTCACATCGTATAAAAAAGTTCCACAAGTATCCACAAATTCAGAAACTTCTTAGTCTGCATACATGATTTGTCTGCAATACACTTCAACATCCCAGTTATCTTTTCTAAAATCTCTAAAGTATTTATTCCTCCAGCCTTTAAATGTAATGATGTAGATTTTCCACTTACAAGAGAATAAATTTCAACAAGAAAGCTAAACTTAACTGTAGCAATTTGTACAGTTAAACACCTGACACCACTAATTTAATGACAGCCTTGACAGAGCTAGCATGGCCTTGTCTGAGGCCTCTGTCTTGCACAGACGTGCATTTTTAGCCCATCCATTCTATCAGAACATTAACAAGCCTCATGTGTTAACTCTGAACTCTGTGCATCCAGGAAGACAGACATTTATTCATACTTTCCACCAATCAAATGTAATGCATCTGTGAACAATTCAGTTTATTGCAAGTAAATGTACTTAAGATCATGAGAAGATTCTAATCTCAAGCAAGACAAATCAATTCCACAAACTTAATTCACACAATGCAAATAAATGCTTCACATTATAGACATTTAGATTTTCTTTAAACCTTTTTATTTAGAGATTTTTCTGGTAAGGAGATATACCATAGGAAAGCAATTTCACTGGCAGTGAGGTATGTATATACTCTACCAAAATACTCCTCTTGCTTTAACTGCTTTTAACTTTATTTACATATAAAGAAAATATCAATGCATATCCTTGGCTTAACTACAGTATCTGTTACCCTATATGAGTAAAATGAAATGTTACTTGCATACAAAATTGATTTGTAGAGGAATCTAATTTGATTAAAACAAAAATCATGTTCTGAAGACAGTTTAAATGAACAAACACAATTCATCATGACCAAGACACCTGCACCATATTTCCATCCTCACAGCACATTTATTTCAATAATTCTGTAAGTAGGTCCTTAGCATGAGCATAGTGTTACAGTTTTCATACATATAATCACATCCAAAACAAGCTCTAAAATTTAAGTTGTAAACATTCTCTTCATATGTGGAAACATTTCAATCTGTGTTTGAATTTTCTAAAATGATCAATCTTTTAAACAGAATTATAAATGAAAAGCCTACTCTAACCGTGTAGTGAGCAATGCTTATTAGTACATTTCTACAGTGTTAAATAAAATAGTAGAGGCAAACTTCTGTAAGCAAGTCAGACTTTAAGTAAATTGTCATAAAAGTAACAAACTTGTTAACAAAAAGATGCTTTGTAATAAAGAAAGTTGGATTGAATCTACTATGATACAAAAACATAAGGGTAAATACCATCTTTGTTGACAAGTAGGAGGTAGCATGGATGCACCACTTTATTGTCAGTGAGAAATGCAACTGAAGTAAAGAATATTTCCTTACCACAAATTTCCAGTATTATGTACATATTTCTATTAGAAATTTGTTTAAACAAGTTTCCCTCCACTTTTTAGTACAAAAAGCCTCATGTGATTAAAAAAAAACACTTACACACCTAGATAGAATAGTACTAATTGCCCTATTTGAACGAAACAGTCTCTTGAACTATGAAGTACATGGTATTTAATGCCCTAAGTTGAGTAAATTGTATTAGCAGTTCTTGATATTATACAAAACACTACATACATACAAACAAAATATAATAGTATCTTATTTTACTATGTAATTCTTTTTGGAATAAACAGAACCTTGATTTGGGTAACACTGAAGAGAACGTGGTTTCTTTGTTTTATTAAAATCTGTCCTTTAAGTACCCATGTGCAACAATTTAAAAATGGCTGCCATACATATAATGGTCTTGTATTGATAGTGAACACAGTAACTGACAAAAACATAATAAACCTTAAAAACACATCTTCCACCCTATATAAAATATAAAGACTACTTACTGTAACTGTTAAGTATTCAATTTATTTTGATGTTACTGTAATCCACTTCCTCTATTTTCCATCTTTAGCATTTATAAACATAATTTAGTGTAGCCATTTATTTTAAAAAATGAAGTATTTCAAATTTACATCCAATCAAAATTTAAAATGTTTCCGTGTTCTATGATGCTGCTTCTGCCATCAGTAAAGAAAATGAAGTTTCAGTAATTGAAGCAGGCTTTTTAAGTAGTGATGTGACCTCAACCATGCCAGCTCCAGTCCGTGGAAGATTTGCGTTGACAATGTGTCGCTGCAAGTGCTTTATCCAGTCTTCTTGAACAGACAAAGGTCCTCGAAAGACCAGACCACAAAACCTATGCAAATATTAAAATTAATTCATCAAGATACATCTATCTCTACTGAAAAAATATAAAACAAAGACAGTAAGAGGAAAGTCTTAATTTTCTTTAAGTTTGTTTCTCAATGTCTTAGCTGAAAAACTTAGTAATTGAGTTCATTAGTAGTAACTGTGAGCACAAAACCCTGCAGCTTATACAACTCACATTCTCACACTTTCAGTGCCAGCAATAACAATCTGTTGTTCTTATATAAGGTTTCTTTTGAAGGACAGAATATTACTCAGACACAACCACTATGATTTTAGTTAGAGAAACAACTGGCAATCTAACACCCAAGTGTGACTGAATCAAATCCTCCTGTTTAAATTAATGAAAAGAGGCAATTCGTTTCCCCCCTCATTATTCAATTTAATCACAAACATTTATGGATACAATAATGAATCTCTTTATGACTGACATTAGTAAGCTCCTAAGAATGTATTCTTCCAACCAAAGTAACACTGTGTACCTGCATCTGAGTATGTAAACTTCATCAGCACTATGAGGTAACGGCAGCATTTTCTTCTTGCTTCCAGATCTTGACCTTGACTTCTTTTGTTTACAGTCTAAAGCTAAGAAGAGAAATTTTCATATGTGAAAGTAATACTTCAATGAGTGTTAGTCAAACAGAGATATTCAGCAAGTATTCCCTATAGCAATAATGAAAAGACATCTACCTCCTTGTTTATCTGTATTTAATTGTAACGTAAATACAAAACAATTATAGCATATTCTAAAAAATATGCTGGTAGAACACATGAAGCTGGGTTTTTTAGGTTAGCATTGTGCTTGCTCTTTGAAAGACTAGATAATTGTCATTCAGCATTAAACTGTTGTTTTAGTATCAGCAAGCACCTACAAACCTATTGCAGAATTATACATAAGCAAAGCACCACTGGAAATTCCCTTTCATGCACATAACCCTGTCAAAATCTCAGAACTTGTTTTGTAGTTCAAGTACCATCATAAGACCATTCATGTTCAACCAAGTTACAATTTTATGAAGTTGTATCTTTCAGCTAGTACAATCAGGAATTTCTAGTTTGAATAAAACACCTGCCATTTGTTTTCAACACAAGCAAAAAATTGTCCTTTTGTTCTAAGAGTTTCAAATGAAGCTTCCCCTTCACTCCTGTCTGAATTCTAATGAAGCTTACAGAAACCATGTATTTATTAGTCCTTGGCAGTGGGAGCTGGTATTAGGACAACCAACAAGGATGGCAAGACCACTTTTCAAATTCAGTCTAAGCATTTGAAACTGTGTATGAAATTAACGTGTGTGAACAGGAAACATATAGCAAAGGAGTTCAGACAGCTCTGAGGTCTGTATCTCCCATAAACAAATGTAATGGGAATCGGAAACAAAACCTGGAGATTCTAAGAAGCAGTCAAAGTGGGGGATGAGTGGATTAAACTGAATTAATATTGTTATGATACAAACAGCTGATAAAGCTCAAGAAGTTTGTGACTGTTTGAACTGAGAAGTGTATCTAGCTACACTCTATTCCAAAACACAAGACACCAACAATATAACTCCAACACAAAAACTTTTGCAAACAACCAGTTATACCACTTGAACAAAAACTCCACAGAAACCAGACAGTACCAGGTGGTATTCTTACCAAGAAGGCATAATGCTATGCTACTGAAGCATCTTAACAGTAAAATGGAAAAAAAAATTGTTACATTTGGCTAAAGTTTTGACTCCTAGAATATGAAACAGGAGAATTAACCTCTTAGCATTCTGAAGCATGAGACATTGTCTGGTGAGGTAAAACATGTTGATTTAAAGAACACACAGTCTTGATTGTATCCTTAATTTTAATCATGCCCTCGAAATGAACATATCTCAAGCTTTTATCTTGTACCCCAACTTTCAACTTGGTAGAAATACCAGATGTTTTCCAGTTCTATCCCAGGACTTAAAGATTCCTACCTATCTAAAATTTAGAATGAATTTCTGAGGTTTGAAGGAGGACCAATATCATAACTGGAAAGCAGACACCAACCTAGAGAGACTTCTTCAGATCAACATTAGGAAAATGACGCTTAACAGCATTTTTTTCTGACAGCAACAACAAAACCAGTCTGGATAAAAAAGCAGTAATGCAAGGTGGAAGGGGGGAGAGAGAGAGAAATGGTCAAGATGCTTCTGGAAAAGCATCAAGGGGTCCTTAATACTTCATTCTCTCACAAGAAACATATTCTTCATTTAATTAGGAAGAAAAAAAGCTAACTATCGTATCAGGTAGGAACTACCACATATATAAGTGTTTTACATACCGCAACTTCAGTAACACCAGCAGCAATGTAAGCAGATAAAGTACTGGAACCCAGACACCCATGCTTTGAAGAGAACTGTTTGTATGAGGCGCAACTTATCTGCAGCACTTACTACAGCAAAAGCTTTGCCTTTTCCATTTGTGGAACATCGTGGGAAGAAGGGAAACAGAAGTCAGTAATACCCGAATGCAAACGTGCCCGTGAGTTGCATCTGATGACAAGTCAGTTGATGTAATTTTATATGAGTGGAAAAAAAAAGAAGCAGTAGTGACAACAGACTCCTGCTAGAGAGGCCAACCTGCATTTGGAACAAGAACTTGCTGATTTCCTTGACGTTGGCAAAGACATTAATTCTCATGAAAAAATTTGATTCTACTCACACGCATCTGGAGCATTTCAGAGAGCCTTCGCTTTCCTATAAGACCTGGATTGGTCTTCTGCAACAGACTGCTGACACCTAATGGGTTTGTGTGTGTGTGTGTGTGTATAATTTTCTGAGAAAAAAACCCCTCTGAACTACTGTGCAATCAAACAACAGCAACACTGACAGAAATTGCCATAATTAACCAGGAAAGGTAGTTTGTACTTCCTCGAAAGGTACCTTTTCCATGAACAGTGAGAAAACAAGGAAAACAAAAGGAAGGGCATGTTCTCTCAGCCATTTATGATGGAGGCACCACATAAGGAAATTATAAAACAAAGAGAAGAAAATACCACAGTAAAAGACCACAAAAAAGGACTCAGATTACACTACGAATTCTCAGAGCAGCTTAGCTAAATTTGAAAGTAGATTTGCCCAAGCAAGAAGCTGTTAAGCTGTTATAAAAGACAGAAAACACTAAGAACACAAATCCTGCAAGGGTATTTGCAGGTGTTCTGCAAGGGTAATTTTTTTGTTCCCTTTGTGTTCTGAGATAATGAACATATTCTTTCACATTTTAGGGAGCTCAAAACCGCACCAGTATGTTTTGAAGTTACTCCAGTGAAGATGGAAAGTGAGTGAAGAAGGAGGAATATCTGAGTAAAGCTCATTGAAAACTACAATTCAAACAGCAGTTATGAGGCATGCGTACCAGTAACCATCACATTAATTTCATTTTGTCTATCCAGAGAACAAGTTTAAATAAAGTCACATGCACACACTTGAGTACTCTGTTGATAGAATGCTTACAAGTGGTTGCAAACATCAACTAAATCACACAATTGCCTCAGCCACTGCCTCCCCATAAAGCAGCCATGTTCTGACCAAAACTCAGTTCCTGCTTTTTCTATGCCTTTACTGTAACAAAACATGACCTCCTCAAAAAGTCTTTTATCATGTCTGGGAAGAGACCAAGGTTAGTTTAGCTCCAGGAAGCTGCATGGAAACTGCAGCAAATTGCTAGAGAGAGGTAGGAACTACTGATCATTAACAGCTACTTTGTAGTTATAACAGCTTCCAAACTATCATTCCTCATTCTCCATAAAGACCCACTTCTTTTTGGAAGAACTCTCTTTCTTTCAAGTTTGGCCACCTGGTGTTTCCTAGTTGATAACTGAAAAACTTCTTGTAAACAACCAGTCACACAACATCCTCAAACTGCTGATACAACATGATGAGAAACAACCCATTTAAAACAAAAGACTATCAAACTTCGGAGGATTCTGCTTGAGATACTTATGTACAACTTCAGAGCACACTACTTCAAAAAATATATGCTAGGTAAAAACACTGCATACAAAAACCTCTGTGATGACTTATCAAGAAGGACTACAAGCAGATGGACATAGAGGTTTCAATGAGCATGCCTATGTGAATTAGACAGGTCACAATTAGATGCCCTTTCATGCCATGACTTGTGGTCTGCAGTTCCAAATTAAAATGCTCTGCTTCCTGATCTCCCCCAACATGAAATGCTTCTTATTTCAGGAAAACTGAAGCTGGGTCTTTTATTTGGACTTCATTACTTTTGTCAAAGTGTACATAAGCTAAAACAAGTTGAATAATTGGACATAGAAATGGAACTAATTAACCATTTGAAAACACTGTCAAGTAAAAAATAATGAACTTTCTTGTACATTTAGTCAATAATTTTTTCAAATTCAATCACTTACTATCTCTCCTCATCACTACTGCGCAGTGAAGTACATTGAATAAAGCCCTCCTATCATTTGCTCTCTGTAGGATTTTGTAAGATGCTGAAAATGAGCTCATCATGCCAGCTGATTTGTTATGACTGTAACAGCACAGAACAATGACATACAAAGCCAGAGGATCTCAGATTCCTGCATGTTTGATATGCTTCCACCGCAACCGTCCCAGAGCTACAAGTTTGACAAAACAACATTTGAAATTATTTGAACACATAGTGGCCCTCATGAACCACTACCACAGCCACACTGTTGGCTTGAAGGCCAGACTCCTTGCTCTGTACTTTACTGTTCCCTCCCAAACTTCTGACAAAGCAGTCTCCATCTACAGAAGCAGAGGCCAAAGAAGAAAGTGGTGATTCCCAGAAGATGAAAGCCAGTAAGAAGAGACTAAGTGTGTGAAAAGGGTCAACAAAGAGAAGATGTAAAAAGACAGGGTGTAAGAAAGAATCAAGAGACTTGGGGAGAGCCAGGGCAGGAGGAAGCAAGAGAAGCCCAGAGAGAAAAAAAGAAAGGAAGCTGAATATACAACTACACGAAGAAGAGTGAGATGCATTTTGAAGATTTTGTGTTGGTTTGGTCAATGCTCTAAAGATACTCAGAAGAAAGAAGCAAATTGACCATCTGCTCTGAGAAACACCAATGTGTTGCTATACATCAAAACAGGTATAAAAGGAAATTAACATCTAAAAACAGGTATAAAAGGAAATTAACATCTAATCAAGATGAGCGATTAAGTTGTTAAAAAGTGGACTAATAACAAAGTGGAATAATAACAAAAAAAGTTCCAGCCAGACATCTGAAGACACGAGTACTTGCTCTACAGTGGATCTATAACGCATTAGTATAGGCACCAATAAAGTTTAATAAAGATTAACCTCAAACAGCCAACAACCTAGGAACTTTCACTTCTAGGATGTTTTTCTTGAGTCTATTCTCCAAAGCTACCGTTATGCTTAACTATGTCTATTATACTATTAAAACTGTCAAGTTGCACTTGAAAAGAAAAACAGGCTAAGATTTAACTAAATATGATGACATTACTGACTGAAGAAGCAGGATGTCTGCTAGAAGAGCAATATGATAACAGTCAATATCAAAAACACGTGCAGACAAACGGAAAATCTGAGACTAGTACATAAGCTAATGTAATGCTTGGAAAGGTGTCACTTTGTTGGCATGCAGGGATCTCATATTTCTCATGTTATTTTTCCTAATAAATAGTAGTGCCTAGACAGGTCCCATAACAACTGCCAGATAAAAGAATTACAGCATTCATGTTCAGACACTATTATTTTATTACAGCAAGAAACTGAGATAATTATTCAACTGATATGTTTTATTTTGGGTAGTTATGTTTGCTTTAGAAGATATAAGAAAGGCTAAATGAGAAGCAACGTGTATAAACATGTCCTCATTGTCTCCATACAATGGCTGAAGACCATCGAAGGTTTAGCTGCGGCTGAGGCCCAACTGAAGACATCTCAAAATTGCTGTCAACCACAACCATCTTTTAATAAGGAAAACCTGAGATCTACTCAAGAGCAACACTCATAACAAGAGTGTACCTGTGTGTACCTTAAAACTAGTGTGTACTAGTGAGATCTTGCATTAAAATAATTCTCTTCACAAAACTTATATTACAAAGTGGAATATCAAATAGAACAACTGTTTAAAAGCATATTTTTTGGTGTACAAGCCTTGCATTAAGCTTGCTTGAGTGACAAGTCAATGAGCAAAGTTTACAACCTTCACAGAGTTGCAGCACAGTAATGACAAAGTTGCTACAAATATACATTGGCATAATGTTACAGCTAGAACGCAACATTGACTCCTTAAGTCAATGGTTTCAGTGACGGGCCTTTACCCATGGTGAAAGTTATTTATCTGGCTTAGCTCCAGCTTCTGAGAGCAAAAGATTTTTTTTCCCCCCAACTTTTGTTTCTAACCTTTTATTTAAACTTTGTTTCTAACCCCATTTTGTTTCCAACCTAATTCAAAACCAACTTCTAGGTCCAATGATAGAAGACTCATGAGTTTTCTTTCCATTCCTTTAAGAAAAGTGACACCTGTTCTGATGACTATGCAACTACCTCACTAGCAAAATACGTTTCTTACAGAAAACAAACAAAAATCCCTGAAAGTACCTAAACCAGCTTCCTTTACTTTTCCCACTTAGTAAGAGGGGAGCTAGGTACAAAGTGCTTGTCTAGGATGCAATCTCTGTACTATCGTATCTGCCAGTGCCTCCTTCATTTATTTCCTGTTAAGTTATTAATGTGCAATTTAAATATATAGCTATTGAAAAATATTTCCTCAGTAGGTATATAAGAAAAGGAACTTACCACAGGGATAATATCAAATCACAGCAGTGGTAAATGAAGTTCACTACCATCACCTTTCTACTGAATAAATACGAAAATTTTCAGAATCACTGACTAAAGGCATATTTTCCTACATGTTAGGTATTACTACATCTGCTGACTTCCTTCCAAATCTTCTTTGTTGTAGCACTAATGTAAAGCAACAGAAGACCTGGCAGCCACAGGCCTGTATTACAAACACATTACTTTAGCCTTCTACAGAGAAAGCCTGCTACTCAGTTTGTCATTCTTCGCATAATGAATTACATTTGCAGATCAAAAAAGGATTACGCATTTTCCATGTGCATTATGTAAAAGTCTGTGTTTATTGACACAGAAAACTGATGGTTGCCCTTCTTAATTACAGAATATTTCAGGCTTCATATCTCCAAATTTTCCTCATTATATTGCATCTCTGCTCCTCAATTTGCTGTTGACCATGTGAAGTCCCATTAATCTCAGCAATAATCCAAGTAAACTCAGAAACTGCCTACAGCCAAGCAAGCTACAGGTCTCTGAAAACAAATCAATATATGGCATATTAGAAGAATTTCAAAATGAAGTGTGTTTTTAATAAAAAACATTAACAGCAGTGCCAAATGCTGTACTACCCTCACTCAATGTCAGAACAGGTAGTTTTTGGGTTGTGAGCCAAACCAGATATGAAACCAACTACATATCATATGTTGTTAGAAATATACAGAGTGTAAAATAACTTGCTTTTCCTATTTTACTGGAGTATTCTTTGTAACTATATGTACTAGACAGTAAAAACTACTTGTTGTATCGTTGCCTTTTTTCTCCCCACCACTCTCACTTCTGAGATACTTTAAAACACTTCACTAGAAGGCCAGCTATCTGGTTTGGAAGTTGCAATATCATAAGAGAATGAATTTAAGCAACCGTCTCTTAGTTTTGCTTACATACCTTAAATGTTGGATCCAAAATCAAAGACTAAGAATGAAAATCAGACACGAGAGTGGACAACAGCAACATACGTTTTCTTACAGGTTGCTGAAGTTTTATGGCAAATAAATTGTTTACCGGCAGAAGCTTCAGAATTATTTTGAATTAACATATGCTTTTGTCCAGTCTGATGAAGAAAATGTATCATAGACAGACTTGCTTTTACATCTGTAACAAAACATACCTGTCCCAGTCAAAAGTCCAGCACTCTTCTTTCGTGCATAAGCGCGTAAGTGGTTGGACAGGCTAACAGCACTTGTAAACGTCGTATTGCAATGCACACACGTTCTAAGCTTCACAGGCATACCTATCATTCAAAAGAAAACTATAATCCAGTTCTCTCTTCAAAAAATGAAATTCTCAAAGCGTTGTAAAAAGTTTTCTGCAATAAAGATGGTTTAAAATATATTCACTGCATTGATGCAATTGTTTAGTATATTAGAAGGATCCAAGTTACCCATTATTAGTTTTCCACCTAGTGCTTTAAGCCAAACCATGTTATTTGAAAAAGAACAGAAAGGAGGCAACTTGAGCCCAGTAGGCTACTCTGCATTTAATACCTACTACCAAGCTCCTACAGATCTCCACATAATGAAGCTCTAATTCCAAAATACAATCCTGCAATTTGAATAGCACAATTCTGTTGAGAAATTTCAGAGCTTTCAGAATTTCCAATAAAGAGAATTTGAAAAGTCAAGTTGACAAAGTGGTAATTAAAAGTGTTTTACCCATAAGACTAAAGCACTCAATACTAAAATTAGGCTGCTGTTGAAGGCTCAGAGAAAAAGGTGGTAAAACACACCACTGAACAGCTGTTAGACAAAACATTTTGTTCAGTGCATTTTCTATTCATTACTTTAGATGCACAACTGATAACAAAAGTAAATTATTTGAAGTTTTTTTGCTAAAATCTTTGTGCTAAATAAATATCAACAAAGCAACAAGCTATTTATCACACGAAAACAATGAAACAATGCTGAACTCCTCACTTACAGACCAAGAAACCATTGTAACTTATCTCCTCCTCAACTTCACAATATTTCTCCCTGCATTTTACCAAAGATATATTGTTTTGGTGAACTAATATTTCAGGTTCTCTACTAATAAATTATTAGAAGAATAAATGAAAAAGCTAAAACTACTCAGCTGTAAAGTCTCTGCAGGAAAGAAAGAATGCTATTCTCCAGCAGCCCACAGAAGACATGCTGTTTTTTCAGGCAAGTTACAGAAGAAGAACACTTGGTTGGTAAAAGCCTTTATAAAACTAAAACCAGAATTAGGAATATTTGCCTTTTTTAGGAAAAAAAAAGATTTTCAACTTGATGTTAAATATTTTCTTATTAACTCAACTGGCACAGTGCGTTAGTTATCAAATTCTGTTACCTCAGCCACAGAAAACTATCGGGCCCCATTCAGAACTGTTAGTACTATGCGAGCGTATGTTTATTTTTACTTGTTGTTCATCATAACCAAACAGGTTCTACCTAGTATTGAGCAGTAAATATTATACAGAAAGTAAAACACAGTGTCAGGTTTGGCAAGCTATTCCTTGAGCATTATTTTTCAAATCATTAAACCTGTCAAAGATACACTTCCTTTATTAAGCAATCTCCTGTCTTAAGGGACAACCACAGACGTACAGAAGACATAAAATGTAATTCTTTTCCACTTCTACTATGTCATTTTAGAAAGCCACCCTTCTTAAGAGATTTATTGCCACACTTTTATAGCCCCTAAAAGAACTTCTGAGCACATCAGATTGTTGGGTTTTTTTGTTTAAAGAAAGAAAAGAATACAGGTGAAAAAGTACTAGGCACTGCCAGTTTTACTAGCCTGCTTAATAACAAGAAAAGAAACAGCACAAAAAAAAGTCAGGGGTATAAAAATAAGATCCTGCTCTCCAGTCTTGAGAATCCTGTAGCATTGGTGGTGTCCAACCAAGAAACCAGTAAATGCAAGCTCTACATACACATTAAAAAGGATGTTGTAAGAGATCCCCAAGAGTAGAAATAATTCTCATGTGACAAGTAAGTTAAAAACATCACCCTAAAAGCCTGCTCTATTAGTATACAGAGTAGCTAGGAAGTTGATTGCAGAATTGTTTCATTAGCACAATTCTCAGTGGAGGGACAATCTAGGTCCTTATTGGTCAGAGGCCGTGCATTGGAAACCTGCTGGCTACAACTGTATGCCAACAAAGCTTGAACCAGCACAGGTTGTCTCTCAGGACAGTCAGGCCCTAAGCAAGCATGAGTTTCTCACAGCAGCCACAATTTGCAACAAACAAGAATTAATCTATGTTGTAAGAGTATGTTTGCCTAAAACCATCAAAATTAGTTGACAGTGATTCACCAATCTGAAGCATTATGCATTTATAATGGTATCAACAGTTCTGTTAGTTTGAGCAAATGCTGCCTTGCACAAACCTTGAAGACTTAAATGCAGTATTCCTAAACCAGCTGTTCCAATGCCCAAAATCAGGGTTGCAAGCTCAAACATTTCAGAACTGTTAGTCTACCAAATATGCAAGGACACTTCAACTTGTTTACTGCAGGATGTGTTGTCTTCCTTACTGAGGCTCACTTTGTGTCCACTTTCAATGTGCAAGCCCAGTCATATGCAGAACAGGAACTATATTCCATGCAAAAACCCTTCAGTGCTGCTGAGGGGTTTTTTCACTTTAGGAAAAACATGTCAAAAAAAATTTGCTGTGCTACCTCTCGCAGTCAAGTGTCCTCTGGAAATGGAACAAGAATTAAATGAACAGAATCCCAAATAAAATACTCTGCACTTGTACATTTTCTACAAATGATATGATTCTTTGGAAATGTTGTCAAGAAACACCTTCTTACCTGACTGCATAGTCAAGTCCATTTTTTGTGGCTGATACATCAATGGACTGTCTTCATTTAATGGAAGAACACATTTCTGAACAAACCTCTTTCTTGCGGTTTGATTATGAATCTTTTGAGGGGAAATATCAGGATTCCTTTCTTCTCCTAACCTCTTGTTTTTCAGGAGTTCTATCAGTGTAAGTGACTGATTTCTTTTTTCATCATGTAGTACTGCTTTTGTTTCATCACATTCATTTAGGAAACTCAGCCCTTCTTCCTCCGATGCAGACACAGATATATCTTCAGTCTTTAAGCCATTATGGTATGCTTCAAGAGGTATAACATTCTGAGATAAAAAGTCATCATTTGATGCAAATTTCTGAGCAACAAATGGTCTGGGAATAATACGGCGACTGTTCAAAGCCTTTAGGATTTTTTCATACTTCTCTTCATTTTGCATCATTTCATTCAGAACACAGATGGGAGACTTGTGTGCGTCCCACTTGGTTTTGCCAAGCCTTTTCAGGTGTCCTCGCACATGATTAGACAATCCAATTTTAGTATCGAACCAGCCACCACAGAGCTGACATGTATGCTCAGAGGAAGTTTCAGATTTCTCAATCGCTACAAAGAAAATAATTATAATGTTTTTTGACAATTATATACAGTTAAACATGACAACTGCAAATCACAAGAAGAGAGGTTTTACAAGAAGCTAAAGCAAGCCTTGTTCAGTGCTCAATAAATTCCTTTGTCCACCCAACTTTGTACCCAAATAAAAAAACAAATCTTACCTTTTCTAACACGTTTAACTGGAGTCCCTGTTCCAGCTCTTTTAAAATGCTGCATTTTGTCACTTGTTGCTATCTGTTCTGGTGAAACAACATGACGGGCTTCATAGCTTAGTCCAGCTCTGTGAAGATGTCCTCTGACATGATTGGACAAGCCAACACCTGTTTCAAAGGTTGCTGGACAGTATGGGCATGATTTCTTTTCAAGCGACAAATCAGTCCAGTGGAAAACTGAATTATGCTTTGGCAATGCTGATCCTACATTTTCTAAATTCTGAGGATCATGCAAGTCATGCAAGAAGTTACTACCCTCAGCATCTTCGTAATACTCAAAATAAAAGCCATCATTCTGCTCATAACCAAGTGAAGATTTATCACCAGCTTCATTATCTTCCATTTTACCTTTGAATATGGGGAATAGGTTTACATGCTCCTGATTAATATCACTGTAAGATTCATCCTCCACAGACTGTGTAGTGTAATCACATAGTTCAACATTATCCCATGAACTTTCATCCTCCGTTTCATAGCTGTCTTTTTTTTCAGCAGAGTTTAGTTTCTGTAAAACAACAACAGTCATTTTATGCAGAAAATCTGGATAGCAATCCAAATCATCTCCTGTAACAGAGCCTTCCCTCCTGGATTCTTTAACCACTCTCTTTACAGCTACATGCCTATGATCTTTACAGCCTTCTGCCCTTTTGCAATCAAGGCTATTTGAATCCATGACAAAACAATTATTACTTGATGAAGAAAATAAATGTAAAGCACTGACAGATTTGGACTCTTCCTTTTTTAAATGCAAAGGGTAAGAGTCACTAGATTTTTTAATAATCCTGTAGTTTTCATATTTGTGTCTATATAAATAATTACTTTTTTTGGCACTAGCTTTCTGCTTTGCTGCTTGATGAAAACATCTACGTTTTTGGTCAATGCTATTTCTAGTAAAAAAGTTCTTGTTTGTAGAATTTAGATTGCACACACTTACAGATGACTGTGAAACGCTTTTCCGAGCCTTCTGTATCCTGTAGGGTCTCTTGTGAAGTTTTGCGAAGTTACTGGATTGTGAAGTAGAGCCAAATGATCTTTTTACATCCTGTTTTAAAGCAGAGTTCTTTGGAAAAGTAGAAGAATGTTTGATCAACTGTTTTGTCCTGCTACGGAAATCTAAAGATTCTTCTATTAAACTGCCTTTTCTTTTATCTAGTCTAAGATGGCTACCAAAGGGATCAAGGCATGATGCTGAATGCAAATATGCCATGTGTTTTTTTAAAATGCTTCTAGCTGAAGTAGCAAACGGACACAGCTTACACATATATGTCGATGACTTTCTTGAGGATCCTAAATAAGGATCTTTCAAGGATGCCTTTTTCTGACTTTTTCTCTGGGACAAGTCGCTACCAATAATTGAACATTTGACTACTGCTCCATGAGCGATCCCTCGATGGCACTCCAGTTCATTTTCTGTCACAGCCATGAAATTGCATTCCTCACAACAGTAATATCTTTTATCTTTTTCATGGGTCTTTGCATGCTGCACAAACGTTTTGGGACAATTGGTACCAAATACACACTGCGGGCATTGTAACCGTGCACTCCTACCCTCATCCTGAAGTTCTTTCAGCTCACGGATTTCTTCCATCAATTTCTGCCTTCTTTCCTGGTGAATTATCATATGTTTAAGAAGTGAATTACGATCTCGAAATGTCCTTCCGCATTCCCTACAGGCATAGGGCCTGGGGACATTGAGGTGTCGGAAATGACTGTTCCCATCTAAATGGTACATCATATGCCTATGCAGATGTTTCTTCTCTCTAAAATTCACATTGCACTTTGTACAGGGATAAAATGATGGTTCATCAGTACTGAAAGTAGATGGTGGTTCAGAATCATTCTCTTCACATTTGTTTTTCAAAGTATTGGATAGAAAAGTGCTAGTGTGAACAGGAGAAGTATCTTCTGCACAGTTACTAGTGGGACTATAAATGAGCTGCTGGATACCATCAACAGTTTCCAGCTCTTCATCTGTAGATTCAGGCTTTACTTTACTCAAAGAATATTTCTGTGGTTCTACTATTTGTAGCTCCTCATTCTGCTCTAAGAATTCAACATTTAATAGTTTTGATTTACTAGGAATACAACTGGTATCATCAAAACAGTCTTCGGTATAGCGTGTTATTTTACTAACATCCATTTTCCTTTTTCGCTTCTTTTCTAGCCCTACCTTACAGTGAATGGGAGACTTCTCTATTGTTTCTTCATTAGTCATAAGAAACTGTATAAACTCTTTCTGTGGATCCCAGCTGGGATCACATCCCGATCTGAAGCCACCTGTACCTGAGGAAATGCTTGTTAATGTATCGACACAATCATCTTTTACTAGTAAATTTTTATCATCTTCACAAACTTCTACTTGGTCTACTAAAGTGCTGTCTACACTATTTCCTACTGTTTTCTGTGAATCACAACCAACTGAAGCAGAGGTAGGTAGATTTTTAATGGAATGAGTCAGGTTCTTAGCATGTGCTACATCAGGTAACAAAAATAAAACTTGGTGCTGATTGGATTTCTGTGTTGTACTCTTGGCGGGCAGCTGAAGATCATGAACCACTGTCAAAGTTGAGCAGGAATCTGAGAGATGACCTCCAGGCTGTCCAGTGGTTAATGAAACGCTGCCTTTATTCATAATGGAAGTCTTTGTTGAGGTGGAGTGTGAAACTGGTCCATTAACAGCAGTTCCTCTAGACAACATAAAGTTTTCACTAGAAACAGTAGGAGCACCAGTGTGTATAAATAGAGAAGCCTGGCCTCCACTTAAGGCTTTTTCAGATCTGTCCCTTGATAGCTCCTCAGTCAGAGTCAAAGTGTTGTTCTGAAATGATGTGTCACTCTCTTCTGGTTTGGGAATGCCACCTTCTTCCTCAGATACAAAATTATCATCACACAGGATTTCTTCTTCTTTAGCACCAGTGACTCCAGTATTTGTCTCTAAATCACCCATATTGCTGGTCTGTCCATTAAGTACATTTATACTAAAAAACAAACAAGAAAAAATCAGGCAATTGCAGAAATAATGACTTTAATTTACAGCTTTCTTCAGGATCACTCTTCATACTGTAATCTAAAAAGATGTTTTGAACTTGTCAAAAATCTACTTTTCCTTTAGGATATCCACAATATTTATAGTGAATCAATGAAGCAATAAAAAAATTTTTTTTTTTTGCTGCACTATTAATAACCATACAGCAAACTAGTCACTGCCAAATATCCCATTCAAAGAAGCCTGACACCTACACACAAGCAAAATGAGGAAAATTAGATTGTCAAAAGAAAAGCAAATACATTCTATATGTACATAAATACAGATTATCTTCAGTTGTTCTCCAGAAGTAAAAACAAGAAGGCTACCTAGATATCTATTAGCAATTCGGGGAGGGGTGGTTAAACATTCTTTAGGAATCTAAAACAGTCTTTATGTTTCTCAAGGTAGCACTTTTTTGGAAGTACTTCCATACAACTGACCTGATGCTACATGGAAACCTGCAGAAGGGAAAAACACAATGAAGCTGGTTTTGAGCATCTGATTAGTGACAGAAGACACAGCTAAGGATCAAACTCACTGAGGAAAATACATGTCTTCCTATTCCCTTCTTACAAAAGGACTCTCCTTGCTTTAAAACAAATAAATGCCATTTGCTTATACGGATATTTTAAACAATAAACAAATTAATCAACATCTTATCAAAGGTGGGGGGAAAATACTGTAAGAACAAAACATTTCATTGGGATCTACCTACCAGATGAAGTCACCGTGTTGAATCCAGAACATGACACTAACAATATCTTCCAGTACAGAGAACTACTGCATATTAATTCCCCGTGGGTGGCCTTGTCTTTCTACAAGTGACTCTTACTCATACATCAAATCATCTATTCAATGCTTAGTGAGCATAAAGGAGCTGCCTACACATGAAAATCAATGTGTGATCAACAGGAATGTAAACTTCAGTCTACCCTGGCATTCACTTTTTATAGAGGTCCTCAGAACAGAGTGAGCATACAGCATTAAAACATTCATCTAGGAGTCAGGACATCTGTATTTTGCAGAAATCATATATTTTACCCTTAGAGAATACTACTCACTTTGATCTTTTGTGGGATTTGATTCCAGCAATCACATAGTTTCAGTTACTAATTAGCATTTTGAATGGAACTCAGTTAAAAGGAGTTATTACCTAGATTCTTTGAATTAAGATGTTATAACTCACAACTAATATCCATGGCCTCCTGCAATGGTCCTTTATCGAAATCCAGGAAGACCACTTTGGACATCCTTTTTTCCTAAGGAGAGAAAACAGCCTAGTTAAACAACACCAGTTTCATCTTCATACATAATGTTTTAAAATATGTCCAGTATTTTAAACTCAGCAGAATGACAGTTATTCACACAATTCAAAGCTAACTACAGCTTCACAGAAATTCTCTTTTATTACACCTGTTTTGTTTCAAATCAGCAAAAGGACAAAACAATTATTTAACCTCTCTGAGTTTGTAAAAAACAAACCCTAATGTCAGATAACTTACTTTTGCAGATAAAGTCATTCTATTTGGAGGAGAAATACAATGAAAAATTCAGTAATGTAAAAAATATTTCCTTTGCTACTCCATCACTGAACTAGTCAATTTAGAAATGCTCACATCAGAGCCATAATAAATGCTTAAAGTATGTGAAATATTTTATTGTATTATTATCTATAACATACCTTTACATAATGTTCTACTAGACACCCAGTTCCTCATCTTGCCATTTCTTAGATTTTTGCTTCTCTTTGCTGTTTTGAGATGGGTCATTTTTCACTGTAATAACGACTTCCAATAAGATCACATCCAAAGCTATCACCCTAAAATGGTGATAATGCACCACCCAGCAGGAGTCTTTACATCACCTACAGACGTTAGAAATGGGCAGTGCAAACATGCGCCAAGAATCAGTAATGCAGAAGTCAATTAAAAGAAGTGAAGCCTACAATGATGCACAACAGCTCCAGCAATTTTACAACTCAAAACCGTAGGCTTCATACAGTATCAGGCAGCAAAGTATAAAACTGGTCACAAAACCTTGGTAAGAAATTGAGTAAGACAATTTTGCCTGGAAGATGCGCATTTTCCTTGGTTTACTGCTGCAGAAGCAGACAAAAGCGTGCTCAGTCAATCCGAGAGCCTGTATTAGCTTTTCTCAACAGGAAGCAACGTTGCTAACGAAGTGATAAATTCAGTGTTAATGAGTGGCTTCACTGTTACCACCTCTGAGGTAAAACCTTCCATGTTCCAAGTTCCACCCATCTGTTCTGGTGTGAGGGGTTCAGAGGAAGAACAGACGCTTCCCCATTTAAAGCAACTTCACTGGTACCCCCGAACAGCGGGGAGGCAGACTGAGAATATTGTGCTGCTTGGAGACTGCAATCCTCATTATCAGAATGGCTCCTCAAAACTTCACACAGGTTTACAAGGTGAAGGCAAAATTATATTGCTCTACGTACAAAATCATAATGCTAATGAATATTAGTATTAAAGCTGAAGTTAAGAAAGTGGCTAAGACACCCTGTGGTCACCATTAAACTGAAATTCTCTTCAGAGACATCAGGTATCTAAAGCATTACCTAATGCAATCTTGTAAGAGACTCCTCTCCATACTGCGTATTTACGGAGACGGGGAACCATTCCATATGGGTATGATTACAAGTCTTCTATGGTAAAGCAGGTATCCCCACAGATTTCAGTCTTTGAATCAAGCCTGAAATGCTTACTGTATCAATAACATCACTGCTATGTTTTAATATTTTTTCAGCTAATTATCACTTTTATTCTTATCATCATGTGTCATTACTTTTCCAGCTATCAAGTTGGTACAATTCACTACTTTTTTGTGCAGGACAACAACAATAAAGTTAACGGCTTTAACAGTGTGGCAGTAGAGAAAACAGAAAATGTATTTTTAAACTGCAATAATTTAGTCTTGTGGTAACACTGAACCAAGATGCAGTAATTCAGTTACATTATCTACTCCACGTGTCAGAATTTATGCAGTAACAATGACAGGCATAACTAAAGACATAATGCCATGTTTTTTTAGGAAATGCTATCATCTAACTTGTCTCTTGGGGAAAAAAAGAAAAATCAATCATTGTAACTAAGATATAACCAAGGCTATGCAATGAACTTTGCATGCTTCCATCAAGAGTTTTAAAATAATCTTCTCTATACCATATCAGGAATACAAAATTATTAATTCTGTCAAAATATATAGCATTTAATACTTGGTGTATTTGAAAAATTAAAAATTGAGATTAAACTTTCAATTTGTTGAAAGTACTGTTTATCATATCCACTACCAGGACTATATTACCTCAACTAGATGGTTGAGGTAATTTTTATTTAAGGATCTAGTGCAATATACCTAGGAGATATATACATGTAAAAACGGTGATGGAAAATGTCTGGAAAAGCCTACACAAGTGTACACAATTCCAGCTCCTACCTTTGAAAAACACTTCATCTAAAGGCTAGGTCGAATTCAATTATTTAAATTCAATTATTCAGTTCAATTCAATTATTTCAGTTAAGCCTAGAACAACTGCAATGCACTTAACAGCGTTATTCTTGGTTTACGTGCTATGTTATTTACTATACAGAAATTACTTAATATTCAAAAGTAGAAAGAAACCAATTATTTATTCAGCTAAGCCACACTCCACTATTAATTGATTCAAAATCTACCTAATTTTAAATACTGTTTTTATTTATAAAGTATCAGTTTTAAAAATCATAATGTGTTCTGCAGATATGACTGCCTGTGGCCAGACAGTCTAAGCATTAAAAGTGTAAGGTCAGATCTATCTTCAAGCTGACAGATCATAATTTAAATGCCTTAAGCTAATCTTATTGTCTTAAAAAATCTTGAACATCAGTATTTTTGCAAACTATCAGCACTTGCTATAACACCCTTACTACACTACATCTTCAGGTTACTACAGAAGAATTGAGGTGATAATTGCATATTAACATAATTATTTGGTAATCCCTCCAAGCAGGCTTCCTAGGTCACTCAGTAATTCAGATTAGATGCAACCTTCCTGCCATCAGATCTATGCTGTCCACTTTCTGTTCATTAATAATTCTTTTTGATAGGAATGTACTTAAATCCATTGCTCTATGTACATTTTTAATTGTATTTATTACCAGTAGGTTTATGACCTTTCCAAGTCCTCATTTCATAACTACAACCTTTAGGACGCAGTGGGGTCTCACACCAAATTAGGAGCACTGCCTTCATGCAATGCTAGTTCAGTAAAGCTTACACCTCAGTGCAAGCTCAGTGTCATTTCACAGGGACTTACAATAAACCTGAAAGCGCACTGGAGCTGAAAAATTAAGACAAAAGAATTTGGCTGAGTTTGTGAAAAGCATGAAGTGCCTTTATGCATTCTGATATCAAGTTTCTCACTAAATTCATAAATATGAGCCAACGAGCTAAAAGCACAGAGCGACTATTAAGCAGCACAGAAACTTAGAAGCCATCTCCTAAATGGTTTGAATTTAATCAGCCTAGTTAAAGAAACTGAAGAAATAGAGTGTCTTTCAGCAGTGCTGTAACAAGGCAAAAACGTACTTGTCCTGTGCTAAATAACTCCTCATAAGTCAAGTCCTTTAAGCAGATGTGTGAATAACCAGGACACTCAAGGGATTGTTCAAATATTCAAGACAGGAAAGGTGCTTCAGGTTTGCACTGCTCCCATTTAGATTTTTCTTTGAGACTTCATTATGTAAATAGAGAAAACTAACATAACCTTCCATTTTTCCACAAGTGCTCCTGCAATAAAGCTTTCTCAAGTGACAAGACTGTATCAAAGGTGATGGAACCAAAGTCACAGATTTTTTGGGCAACAAACAGAAGACCAGAGAGAGTTTAAGTACATCATGGTACAGGACTAAAAAAGCATCTCCTTCCATTTTGCCCCATCAGTCTTTGCTTTAAAACCTTAATCATGGCAAATATCAAGCACAGAACTTCTGTCAAAAGAGAAAGGTTTAAGAACCTCTGGAACATGAAGGTTTGTACAGAGTAAGAGAGGAACTGGTAGTGCACCAGCACAAACCAGCCACATCTTGAGAGAAAAAGAACAACCTTAAAATTCAGCTGCACAATATTTTTGCCTCCTCCATATAGTAATGCACAGAGTTTATGCCTCTGGAGCTTTGGGTGTTACCTAGCAATATTAATGGCCCAAATCAGTAAAATCATGATACTTTGATCATTAGAAGAATACCTATTACTTGTTTTCCAGTTTATTTTTTTTTAAAAAGCTATCCCACTCCACCCTTCAAATGGAAATAAAACCACAAAGCCTGACAACTAGAGGTGAGTCAGTGACTCACCTTGCCTTCCCTCAGCTTCTATTTGTGTTTGCAAATTAAGCTGTTGAAAATACATTTCCTTCTCCACAGCAGAAACACTATTTGTAGACTGCCTTACTTAGCTTTGAAATCTACAAATGAACACTTCTGCATTTTTTCAAAATTTCGTAGTGAAAAGACAGCTTGTTTAATATGCCTAATACCATGAGTACTCGCCCCCCCCCCCCAACTTTACACACAGTCCACGGTTATTAATCTAACTACAACATGAAGAGTTCCATTCAAAACTAGTTATCTTCAATACAATTCAAATCCACAGCTGTTCATGTAACAATACGAATACTGGAAAACTCTCATAGCTAACTAGACTGCCATACTAAAATTTTTTAAAGCAGTATGAAATATAATCAATACAACATTTGTATTATACCTAAATAAATACAAAGTTACTGCCACCCACAGTATAACCTTTTTTTAAATACTGTTAGAAAGTTCACTGAGTTGTCAAGTATCTGTGGAAAAAGAACATAGAGAAATTCTCAGTTATAGAGCAGCCATGACAAAAGCAGCTCATCTTCTCAGTAAGATTATAATTGGGAAGATCAACCCAAAGCACACTTTTTCAGAAAGTTATCTTCCTTAAACTTAGTTCCTAATGCAATGTCTTCAAAAGCTCTGTCACAAACAGTAAGTAAACCAAAACTTCCTTAAAAATGTCAAAATTTCAGAAACTTGATTTCTAGTCTAAAACATCTAAGAATGATGTATTAACATCTCATGTGAAAGGAAACTGAACAAAACTTAACAACAACCATCATACAATTAGAAATCACAAAATAGAATTCCATTATTGCCACCAACCACTCTTAATCTTACTCCTCTAGTATTGATTTGCTTGGGGAAATAACCAGTTTGTCACAATGGGAGGCATCATGCTAAAATTCAATACTGAAATCAATAATAATAAATGACAGCACAATTTAAGTGTGGCAAGAACCACATGTATCACTATAGAAAATACTTCTATGGTTTTAACTGCTCTTGCAGCAGTTTAAGACAGTTTCATGGGCAGGTGCTTTTCAAAAGGAACTAGGTATTACACAGGATGAATCCCTCTTCTTCACTACCATATACTTAAATACCTTCTTGATGTGCCGTGCCACACCTCAAGAGAGGCTTCTCAGTGTTGGCTCTCCAGGCAATACAGTAAAAGTATTTCCTCCCTACAGAACCCACTGCCACCAGCAATGTTCCTCTCCAGTCACACTAAGTGAGACATTTCACAGAGACACCATGTTTAGGAAAGTATCCACACTCTTCCAGAGTTTAAGATCACCAATAGTGTCCTTACATGGGGCATTATCCTAAAATTAAAGAACCTGCTGACCATTGCAGAAGATTCTGGCTAGCAGAGAAGTATTTTCAACATGGCATCATATACTGTATTGGAATTACACTTTTCTATGCAGCAAAGCCAGTTTAAATAATTGCTGTCTTCTTCCACTCTCCCAGGTTCCTCCTTTCACACTTTATCAACCATTTCATGATCCAGTTCTAAAGGCTGGGATCCAAACACCGCTGAATCGGCAGTCGAGAGGTGACAACTATGGGTAAGGGCACAAACTTTCACTAGCTTTGTTGACAGAAAAATCCACTGGGGAATCTTTTCCCAAAATCTACATTAATAAATAAAAAAAAGTAAAAATGTAGAGAACATTTCATGAGGCAAAAAAGAAGCTTTGACAGTCATCTATTAAACTGCAGAATGCAGCACTATAAAGAATTCTACCATGAAGCAAATTTTATATTCTAAAATTACTTGAACTAAACTACTCAACTGAAGCAAAATGTTAGAAGTAAATGCTAAAATAAATCAACTGGGGAACATTAAACACATCTTCTGAGAATACTATTAACACAAGCACTACTCTTAAACTGCGAATTAGACACGATAGCTAGATTTTCCATAGAGACATACAAATGCAAATCCTTCCAGTGGGTTAAATAAAAAGTATTTTCATTTCTAAAACACATAACTAACTTTCAGAAATTTAAAAACTAATCTACTCCTCCTTAACCTACAGTTTTACGGGATGAGACACCGCATCTGCTCAGAGACAAGTCCTTTCGAAGCCAGGTACTGCCACCAAGTGGTGGTGAAATTTGGATTTGCAGATTGAGTTATTCCCCATGTGCAGAGCACACAGAACTGAAAAACGTTCCTGCAGCTGCCAAATATGAGCAACGCTCTGCTAGCACAAGACATTTAAAAATTAATCAAAGCAGAGTCCAAATATCAAAATCTAAACCCTATCTTCAATGTAAAACAAAGGTTTTTCCAACAATTCGGTCCTTTTGTTCAGACACCACTCATAAGCAGTTGGGTAAAGAAACCTTTTTTCCAATACAAATCCAATATATAGCAATAAAACAATTAGGTGTTTTATATAACGTTATGCAAATTCCCAATGATTACAACTATATCACCAGAGAGGTCTTATTTTCATGATTGCAGGGAAAAAAAAGAGAATTTTGTAACTGACATAAAAGACCTCATAAGGTATAAATATCCAGCTTTTTTTCTGGATAAGCTATCCACTCAATCTACATTCATTAGTATGTAAAGATCACAATCAGACTGAAAGGAATTTTTAGAAATCAGATATATTTGACTATTTTTACAGGAATATTTCACAAGTTAATTAAACAATATTGTTGGTTACCTGCATGAACTAGTTGTGAAGTGTCAACTTTCTTAAAAATTATATTAAGAATACTTTAACCCAATTAACACAACGCATCTTTCAACTTCAGAACAATTCTGACCTTATTTACTGTTATATTGAATAAAAGTTGTCATTCTTTTTATCCAGCATGACCTGAAACATATCTAGCAGTTTCTCATGATTTTTGCTTTTTTGGCTGATAACCACTTGCTGTACAAACCTTAATGTAATCACAAATGTTCAGACTGTATCTCCTGCTAATGTAAACAGATTTTTCAACTTTTAAAGCATGGCATCTTTGCAAATTATAAAAACACTAGCTGAAACAAACACTCTGCTTTTACTAATTTAATTCAGAACCTTGGAGTAATGAAATACATTAGTGATATTCACTCCTCCTTATCAACAAACTGCCTCTCATCCTACATTCTTTCAGTTACCAAGGATTAAAAAGCCAGTAAGATTCTAAGTAGCAGTACCAGGCAAGGCCAAAAAAGCCATCTTGTGCATTTTCAGATTAAGAACAAAAAAATTCTGTTGACCTGGAGAAGGTGATTGCACCTGCTGAAGAAAATACAAAATCAGAGCTTTTAAAGGACTCAAACCTTTATAACACCACACATGACCAGAAAAACAAGTGAGAAGAAAAACTCAGGTCAGCCTGAGTTTTTCTTGGTGTTTGTTTCTTTATTTTTTTAATTTAAAACAAAAACGTCATCACCAGAAGTGATTAATGGCAGAAAACTCAACTTCATGCTACCAGGATAATATGAACAAGATAAAATTATATGACATCCTCTCTGAGCCAAGGAAACAAAAATTCCACATACTAAAATTTAGCCTGTGCAGAATTCTGTATATATCCTATCCTTCTTCAGCATTCATGGCACTATTCACTAATTACACCCTTCTACTTTTAGGTAAAGCAATACTAAATACATTAAAGGCAGTTTCTGGAAGCTAGTTTGCTTTGCCTGGTATCTAAAAAGCTTAAAATATGACCTCACTTCACTGTACACACTTAATTACAGGGAAATTCAGCACAAGCATGCAACTTCTGCAACCTATCCTGCTACATGGAAATGTGGCCCATTGCACTTTTAACACACTGAGAACAAGTTGACTTTTTCCTAACTTTTTCCTGTATTTAAAACAAGACCGATTCTCCTGTGGAGTTCAGAAATGCAGTCTTTAAATCAGACATTTTAAGAACAAATACTAACAAATATTGGTTACCCCAATAAAGCACACTCACTGTTTGTAAACAGTATCTTATACCTGTGTGTTTTTAACTAGTAACAGATTTCTTTATTTATTTACAAAAGTCACAATATGATGTATTTTATATTTGCCTTAGGAATGTGAATGATTTGAAATTGTAAGAACAAAACTCCAAAACCTTTACAAAAACAAACAAAACAAAACTCAAACCCTACATGGAAAGCACACTAGCAGAGTCATCAGGAAATGCATTACGGTCAAGTGTACAAGAAAAATGCTTGAGCAAATAACTAAATCACATTTTCAGCTATTGCTTTAAAAGACAGAAGCTTACACAAGAAGGCAAGTCTGCACTGAGCTGTGAGAGTGAAAATTACTGTTTAGAAGTCTGAGATGCTGCAGCTACTACACTCATGAGTGGAGACTGAAGACAGAGGCAGCTAGGAACTGCAGGTTGTTCTTGAAAATAAACTCTTTCAGTCATCCCTGCTGCCCCTCTCTGAACCTTCTTCAGCTCTTCTATGTAGTTTTTCAGGCACCTGACTAGAAGAAGCAATACACGTTGCAATGCAATGCAGCCATGGTACACCACAAATTCACAGAACTGGATCTGGGTTTTGTTCTGCTCCCTAAGAGAGCACAATAATTTCATTGATTTATTGACTACTCAGTTGTCATTTTTACTGAACTCTGGGAACCTCAAGATCTCCTCCAAGCAACAGCAATACTGATCAAACATCCTAACACTGTTTCCACTTATTCTTTTACAGGTTTTTCTGTCCTCTTGCTGTGAATGCAATCCTACAGGCATTCTCCTCAGAGACCAGCTTTTTCCTACTAAATACAGATAACCACCATTAAGATGAAAGGTCTTCAGTTTCCTTCAGAAGACTTCATGCTTAAAACTGCACTCAGTTATTTACACATCAGACTTTTCAATTAATTTTCTGTATTTAAACGAGTAATTAGATAACCACACAAATTAAGAAGAAACAGCATAAATGGCAAGCTTTAAGTACTGAAAGCATTAGAAGGCACAAGGAACAGTTTACTGAATTGAATTTTTTAGAAGGCACAAGGAACAGTTTACTGAATTGAATTTTATTTAATTTTACTGTCAATTCAAGTCCCTTTTCTAGCCATAATTCTTGTTTTACACTCATCCTTAGATGAAGTATTTCCTTTTGCAGAGTTACATTCATTTCTTTTCTCAAAGCAGCATTTCAGAAACCAGCAAAGTCAGGCTAAGGCAGTAAACATCTTCTACACGTAAGTATATGCATAACACAGCAGTAGAGCTTATTTTTAATCGTTCACAGTTCAGAAGACAATTCATAATCAAAGTCCTGAATCAGTTATACATTATACAAAAGATCAACACTCCATAGAAGAGTTATTTTAAATTCCCCACAAAGCACTCTTCTATAATCAGTATTTTAAAGTTGACAGCAACAGCTCTGAAGAAGTCTTAGTGGAACAGAAGATATGAACAAAGCAGTTCATGTCTATTTTAATATGTACATACTACAATTTCCAAGCAATATTAAGTCTACATAATAATTGGAGCTTGGAATTGAGGAACAAACTCATTTAAGCAAATGGGATCTCCCTCTCACCTCTTCAAAATATCAAGTCACTGCAAGCAGCTACATTCTGAGATGGCACGTAAGTCAAACAGCACGCAGGAAACCTGAGGAGACAGCTTTGGTTTGTTGCACAGGTCTCTGTAGTTGAGAGTCCATCATGCCATGTCTCCAAAGTAGAGAACTTACTGAACTGTGGGGTCTTACCTAAAGATTCTCTTGAAAGACTCAAGCTAAAACGGATTAAAGCTCATTGTCATATGTTTCACACAATTATATGGAGACAAGATTAATTTTATAGTTCAAATTATCCCTGAAGTAGCAAGTAAATGGAAGAGAAAAAGATAAGCTTCTTAATTCTTTTTCTCAAAATAACAGAGAAAGGGGTGGGAGGAAGGAGGAAAATGCCAGTTACAGGAAATTTTTCCTAGATGGACACTTTGCAATTGCAAATGAACACTTAAGTTCTACCAGCAGTGAATCTCCATAACCTTTGTATTTCAAATAGCTTGCAAATGGGTTCCTAAAGACAGGAAGAGAGGAGAAAATTCCAACAGAATTTCATTGTTTAAAACTTGAAATGCTATTCTGATAGTTGGTCAAATTTCTCAAGCAGTTATTTATTAATATATTAAGTGCAAGTTTAACATGCTGCTTTTACAGTGCAAAGTACATTTTCAGTACTTTGAAACCAAGTAGATAACATGTAGAGAACAAAATTATTTAAAGCGCTCATAATTTTGTCTCTCAACAACTAGCAAAACACCATGACAGCTTTTAAACTATAATAATTTATGGAAGAAAAACATTATTATCATCATAATATTAAATAATGGGGAAAATATCTTTTGTTCCTCTTTTGGTTTTGTAGAAGTAACACTGCACCATTACAGTACATACACATACATTACAGTAATCAAGATACAAAGTTCAAGAAAATTTTTACTGATAATTTTTCTGCAGGTTTAGCAGTATATGCAAACGGCATTTTTTGGGAAAAAATCCACCAACACAAAACTCCTACTCACCTTTGCTTGTTTGATTTACATTACGCTGTAAGATCCACTTCCACATTAAAACAAACCTGCAAAATAAAACAAGAACTTACTGTACAGCTGTCATTGTTTTCTGCTTGTGTCCTAGGCTATGAGACAGGATTAGCAAAGCAGGGAGGTAAGAAATCCCCAGCCATAAAAGTATTCTATCTTTCTGATCTCAGGGTAAAAGTATCAACATGCCAGTGGTCTTCTCTCAAACACGTGTGATTTCCAAATAATATAGCTATTGCCAGATTAATTTTAAAAATCTACCAAGAAGTTGTATCAAATATACACATGCTATTAAACTAAGTGGGCAGAACAGGGGAAAAGAAGTTGCATGGGAAAAAAAGCTCTGCATTTGCTGCTAGTGCCTTCAAAGTCAGCTATCTCAAGGTCCCTGAACAAGGAATGATACAGAGAAAGGAAATTGTTACAAATGAACGCTTAAAAAAAAATTTTTTAGCAAAAATTTTCAACATATCTGAGATAAGTGTTGGAGGACTTGAAGCCTGGACCTTTCTAATTTCTCATCTTTTTTAAGGCAAAGTTGTGTTTATGATTCTAAGGTTAGCTGGCACACTTAAAAATTATAATTTATTTGTCTGCATGAAAGCTGATCAATGTCAGATGAACTTGTTTTGCTCATGTATCTTTAGAACCAACTACACAAGGTCATTTTTCACTTCCTATTTGGAAATTCTGAAGAGACTCCAAAAGCAACTGAAGCTGCACAAAAGCGAGAATGGATTAGGGTATGGTACCTCTATAGAACTGGGTCTACTATTGAAGACACAACTAGTTGCACAGAGCTTTACAAAAAGGGTAGGTTGTTCTTACCGAGACTAAATGTTTAGGCATCATCAGAAGTGACTCTGAATGAAATAACTATCATCATACACCGCCCATATCTCATTTTATTCACACACAGCTTTTTGATTCACAGTTCCCCAATCAAGCTGCAACCGTCTCAAAGCCCCTTGCCTAAATTACAAAGACAGACAGTAAGGGAAGACTTTTCAAAAAAGTCTGACTGGATAATATAAAGCAACAGAAGATAAGTATTTGAGCTCCCTCCTTTTCCTAGCCCCAGGATTGTGTCCCAAGCATCATATTAAACTGTAGCTTTATGCATGAATGTTATTCAATATACATACTCATTCCTCAAGTAAGATTTATTACAGAAAAAATATAATACTTTGGTCAGATTTTAAAGTAATATTCATTCACCTAGAGAAGCAGAAGTGTTACTTTCAAACTGCAGTGGAGCTCTACTGTATGTTACAGAAAGTAAATGTAAAGCTACAGTTATATTCCCACAAAAATAACAGCCTCCATATACAAAGAGCCAAAACACCTTCCATAAAATGAGAAAGGAAGTCAATGGTCATGACTTTACATGATCAAACATGATGATGAGCACTAAACCAGACATCTCAGTAAGGCTGTGCACTTTGGCTGGGGAGTGACAACCCCAATCTAACACTTCCTTAATTAAGAACCACAATGACTCTGCTCCCGTGCAAAATGGCCTCAACACCTACATCTTCTAAACTCTGCAATGAGTGAAACATTAGCAATAACTGTTCTCAGCACAGATTTCATGGCTTGTGACTCAAGTGCAGACAGAATCTTCCGAAGGATTGAACCCAGACAACTGCAGATCACTGGGGTGATACAGCAGTACAGTGTCACACCACCCACCACTCTCTGTAACAGCCCTTCAATAGGAACACTTTACTTTGGATCCATCAACTGACTTAGTATAGGGAAAGACTTCCCATTTTATGTTACCAATTTATCTAGAGGACATGTACTTCAAGGTGCACTTTGCAGAAAACTTAAATGCAAGTACTCTTGCATTTCATTATTCTTTGGATCACAGGGAGCTCACAAACCAAGCTGGGGATAAATCTGGGATTATTCTACATCTGGCACAGAGGGAAAAAGAAGGAAAAAGAGAAGATGGGCCATCATAATTTAGATATTGTCCAGCTGAAGGAAAGGTGACAAGTTTCACAAAGAGATCACTAGCAAGTAAACTGCTGAAGGACCAAAGGGCTGGTCACTGTAGCCCTGCACCAACTTCAAAGGGCCCTACAGAATTAACCCCCCTTTTTGGGATTTCAAACCCTCTGATGCACAAAGCTCCACCCAATGGGAGTACCTGCAGTGTCATGCAAACATCTTCATGAAGACAACACAACCCACAGGACACCAGATCTTAGCCCAAACCATTGATAGCATTGAGATTGTTTAAAGCCACCCACGTACAGTGCTTAACCAGCACTCACATCTCCTCTCGAAGGCTTTCTGCTGTCAAATAAGACTTCTCTCACTCCATTACAAACTCTAACACCTACTATTAATTTCAAGGGTGATGACATTTGAAGTAACTGAGCGCCTGACATTCTTTACCATCAGATTCGAGAAAGGTAGTTCTTCAAAAATTTCCTTAGGAAAAGGCAAAGATTTCAACATCATAAATGCTTTTGCTTCAATTTGCCTGTCTTAATTCTCATTATCAGGAAAGGAAGTGGGAATTAAAATCACTCTCCCATACCAGGTAATAAAAGAGGGCATGAAAAGGGTGAGAGAACTGACTAAGAAGTGTAGTTACAGAGCATTCACCTGAAGGCCTCGATATTCAAAGAGTGAGAAGGGGGACCACAGCAGGGAAAAAGGACTGCTGGAAAATGGTCAGGCTTCTGACAAGCAGCTTCCTGTTCTGATCTGGGCAGTGAACAGGAAGTGGAAGAAAACCGAAATGGTAGAGATGAAAGAGATCACAAATGCACCCCCAGTGATGCTAACCAAAAAAAGACGGACTGAAAACTCTTGCTATAATGAAGTATCTCCTAACAGCACATCCCCTCCCTCTATGAGGAAAAAGGTTAAGAAACACTGGAATGCAAAGGTGTACAACGACTTAAGTTTGTTGTAATCATAACAAGAGTTTTGACCCACTTGTTTACTATGCAGCCCTTATTTCATAACCAATCTGCATCGTAACTGACATTTCCATATCCATCTGGGAAAAGACACCCTCAGCTTTAACTACCACCTTCTCCTGGAATGACTGCAGCTAGGAATGAAATTCACATGGAAGCTTCTTAGGTGGTTTATTCCACTAGTTTTGTTTTGCTGTGTGCTGCTGTTTAACACAAAACCAGTTTTGCCCCTACAGCTGATTATGCCTGTGTGGGAAGAAAAAAAGAGGAAGAAACAAAGACTAGAACAACTATATTATAAAAACTACTTTTGTTGATATGAACTGTGGCTAAACAGTCAATTCCAACAGCTTGACAAAACACAGCAAAAAGGCTTGCAACTGTAGACTTGACTTAATGGCTTAGAAAATTTGATTAGTTAGTCCAGAGTGGCAGCTCCATTTATTAGGATATGACCATCCCAGTATTAAATTCAAATGCAGGGTGTGGGGTGTGGTATAAATTTCATTCTAATATCTGTTGCAGCTCTGGAAAAAAAATCTATACTCTTACAAAAATCTAAAAATCCTAAATATCAATGCAGGAAAAAATAGCCACTAGAAAGCAGAGGTTATTAAGAAAAGGCTATTACAAGAAAGCCAGAAGTTCCTGCCAAAATTGTACACGCAGTATCAGGGATGAAGTAATTTCAGACGACTGAAAAGGCAAAAACTTAGCTGATGAGAGTCCTACATCAGTTGATACAGCTGAAAAGCTCTTTAAGTACAAGCCTATACTGCCATTTTCCAAACAAGTAGTCAGCAATGACCTTGTCTGTACAAAACATAGTTTCCTGCTTTCTATTTGCAGAAGGAGCTTTGATTGTCTTTGATTTCTATTTAAAAAGTATAAAAACAGCTTAATCTATATTCAGTAGCCACAAATATCTAGAACTAACAGCCAGTGTAGATTAAATAATCATTTGAATTTAAACATGAGGTTTTTCTAAAACCACAAAATTAATCCCTTTCGAGAATTTGTAGAACCTCTCAATCTGTGCTATTCCAACTGTAGTTTCACCAACTGAATTATATATGCCACAATCCCATTTACCAAATTAAATTTGTAAAGAAAAAAATAATCATCACTCTTCTTAAAATAGTTAATGTAGAGCAATACTTAAGAACAGGCACTATACTAGAGTCTGAATTACTCAAAACTAAATTAAGCAAAAGTTTAACACTTTATAACATGAAGAGACAAAATTTAAGTCATTACTGGAGATGCTCCTGACTTCAAAGAATCTGCAGTGAGTGAACAAAAGCAAGGAAGAAACTGCAAGAGAGAAGACTGCCTCTTGCATTTTGAATCTCCTGCTACATTTTGAGAGTTATCTGAAAAACAGTTCAAAGAAGTTACAGTTTTTCCTCTGTCTGTTCATCACAGTAAAAGCCACACGCACAGTTCCCAAAGCTGTGGTAGGGCTTTCACGTGGAAATGTTGAAATATCTTATTTTTCTACTCGTAGAAAGTTTTGCTTTTTGACAACACTCCATATGGGACAGTGAAGCACTTCAAGGAAACGTGTGACAGCATAGGAAATGAACACAGCTGATCATACCTCAGACTGGGAAGCCGTTTCAGTCCAAACAAGATTACAAGTAGTTGAATGCAACATTAATAGGAATATCACAGTAGGGAAAAAAGTAGACTCATAGAGTAGCATGAATGGAAAAAAAGGAACCTCTGTTTATATCATCAATTAGGTCAAACGAGAGATTTAATTATTATTTGAAAAATGTGCATACCATAAAAAAATAAAATTGAAAAGTCATCACAGCAAAAAGTATTCTAGGAAGGAGGAGTTTGGACTACCAAAACATATTGGTCGAAAAGGCTGTTTTTCCTCTCTATCAATCAAGAGATCAGATGCAAACATTCAAAGATGTACACAACAGGCACACAATAAAGCTGCAAAGATGTTTACAGAGAAGCAAGGGGAAACAAACAGTTTGAGAGCTATTGACTTTGAGCATACATTATCCAGTAAGCAAATACGTAACAATAAGCACACAAATGAAAGCATCATAAAAGCACTAAACTGAAGCATCACTTTGAAGATGGAAGTCCTGAAAACATATAGAATTTTAAGACCTTAAGAGAAAATACTACTATGTTGTTTTTGAAGGTTACTTATCAATGCAGTTTCTCCCCCCTCAGCTACGATGGATGCAACATTCTAAGTATCATTGATATTAAAAAGTTTACAGTCCATCAATACCCTGCTAAATTGAATGGCATTCTTCACAGTGAGATTTACCATAAGCAATAAGCTACAGAGAAATAATTCAATGTCTTCATAATTTCTCTGCCCGTTCTACAGATCAATCTACCACCTGCATAATACACATCCATACATTTTCAGTTACCCTTCAGCCTATTCATTTTGACAACATGAACTAGCTTTTCATTTACTGCACATATGTACCTTAAATATAACAGCTTTTCTCAAACAGGGAAAGCTTAAAGCCCAGAATGACATTATCTCTCTGTTCCACTCCAAACTGCTAATGGCACTGTACACATCCTTGGCATCATCCTGGACTCTGAACATGCCTCTGTTCATTATGCTGGCAGGAAAATCCCATCAATACATTACCTGTACAGGAACTGCCTCTACCCTTCCAGTTATACAATCACTCTGTGCCCAGTAAGATATATATATATACACATTCCTTCACCATACATCATCATGTAAGCTTTACACAGAGCACTTCAAAATGCACTGACATACCCTATGACTATAAGCATTGCAAAAAAGCATTCCAGAAAATATTTACACAAAATCTTCCCTATCTCGTAAGAAATTGGATTATGGCTCCTTAAAAATTTTTAGTCCAAGTTTGCACCTCCCATTTCTCAGCTGAAAAGTAATTGAAAATGCAAACCAGGAAAGCTTGATCTCCCAAGTGCTTTCTAAGGAACCAAAAGTCTTAATTAAAAAAAAAATGCATTTTGTGTCTTAAACAAAAAAAGAAGCTTTTAGAAACAATCTGAGGCAACCTCTTATATTTCAAGGTTTGTTTTTAAAATACTAAACTGCACAGTGATGTTACACATTTGTAGTCTTGTCCTCTCCTGTCTCCAGAACTACAGAAATTTTAATAAAAACATGGAGGTTTTATTAAAATTAAGCATAAAAGTAAAAAAAGTTTAAGTTAAGATTGTGTCCATCAAATTAGTGCATTCCCTTTAGTGTACCACTAAGCAGTATCAACATACAGTTTAAACATCTGTTTTCACATACTACTCATTTCGCTACAATTTCTAAGTTTTATCTTATGCATATTTGGCACACATTACTTTAAACAGTTTATCAGCCACACCTCTCACTGAATGAATCCTGTGCCTTTTCAGTCAAAGAAGTCCGAGAGAGAACCAAAACCCCAAAAGATGAAAGAAGTACAGAAAAAGGGGATCTTCCCTAGGTATACAACACATCACACATATGGGACTTTGAAGAAGAGCAGACACAGTTTACTGTCAGACCATACCTGTCCTCAATCTGCCACCTGTGGAATCCTGATAGAAATTATTGTTCACACATTCACTGAACTTGACCTATCCCTCTCCTGATGTAATACATAAAATAACTCTGAAATTCCTCAATGTAACTGCAACCTATTAATCAAAAATCTGCAAGAAGTTTACGACACAATGCATACACTTACATCCTTATCAAAGTACAATACAGTTTCCCTAGTAGATTCCACTCTATAACCTGACCCTTATTTATATCTTGAACCTTATTTATAAATCTTCAAACAGAATTTAGGTGGGCATATTTATTTAAATCTCAAAAAAAAAAAAATCTTAAGAAAAAAAAAAAGCTGTGCTGCATGCAAAAAAAACCACTCAGGGCTTAATTTTAGAAAGCCAGAATTATGTTACCCTATAGAACATATTTTGTGAAATAGTATCTTTTTACTGTTTTTTTTTTTCCCTGCAAGTTGTTTTGTAAGGACATTATGTTTATTATTAAAATTTAAAACCATTAAGCAATTTTTTTAGTGCAGAAAAGGCAGTAGTGAGGTTTTAAAAGATATTTACTAGAAATTAGTTTCTCCACTAAGCACTGTCATTCTAAAACAAGAATGCCTGATGACATCCATTATATCTAAATGGATTAAAATATCTGTTCCCTTTAATGACGTTTTTACTTCAAGGCAGTCTCTCACACAACATTTCTAACAGTAGTTAAAGCAGCACATTAATAATCACGCCCTGTTCTTACTGTAGCAACAATAATTTCTGGTAGCCATTTTCTTTCCAGCTTTAACACTGTTTCAAAGCCAGCAGTCCTTCCTGCAACCTCTGTATAACCGCAAAGGCAGCAAACTGCTCCGTGCTCTTCTCTGGCTACTCTGGAGCTGCCTCCCTCCCAACGTGCTCACCTATCAGCATTCTCTAGCGCCGCACGCCACTCAATTTCAGTTTACACTAATGGAAACATAACAGCCCGGCAGTTCCCTTTTTAAAAAACCCCAAACGACCCAAACCCCACATTTAGCAGACTGACCAGTTTGCTACTAAAGGACACTTTAAGGCCAGGGCAGCGCTGCAGTTCATGATTTCCACCCGCAGGCGCTGAGGACACACAGGCAGTACACCCAGTGTAAGCCGCAGGCAGCGCCTCGGTCACCGCGCCGGCTGCAGCCACCCAACCTCCGCAGATCACACACAACCACACCAAAGCCAGTGCTGGAGCCAAAAACAATTCCTCAATAGACTTATTCCGAATATCTCTGAATTTTCTACACTGTAAGGCAGACTAGTGCACACATTCATTTCCAAGTCTTCTCCGTGTTTCTAAAGTCTTATAAAAATGACAAAACTTGAAGCGCTGTCTTGAATTAAGACTGCAATGCAGATTTCAAAAAAAAGTTGAGCCTAAAATCCTACAGCTCAAAATTAGTGATAAATTACTATTTTCTTCTTTCCTTTAAAAAAAATTACAAAAAAATCTCCCCTTCTTGCGATCATGACAGTTTGAACAAAAGCAGTAGAGAACAGAAAGTGAATTACATAAACATCTGTAACAGCAATGGCAGGAAATAGTGAACTGGTATTAGTACATAAGTACCCCCTACAAAACAGGATCCTAAGCCCAAATTCAGTTCCTCACAAGTTTGTTCCAGTTGAAAGGGTAGCTATGCTGGGATCACGAGCTCTAATGCCTGCTGTTGTCTGTCTAGACAGCATTTCTGACATTTCCTGACCATAGCAGGAAAGGGAATCTCCTGTTCCTAGCCTCAAAGGAAATGTATTTTCTGTGCCCATGAAAAAGTAAAATCTAACAAAAATTTCCTAGAGATTTCATGCACAGTTTTCATAAGTATTTACAATGCTTCACTCATTAAGTGCTAAGAAATATCTCCTTAAGGGCTTACACTTAAAATGAAGGAAGGCCTATGGTGAACTCTGAATTGGTGCAGCAGAGATTTTGTTCTGATATCCCTATGACAGTACCTTCCAGCAGAGGACAGAGCAGACACTCTGGTGTATCACCCCCTGTAAAGAGCAGTGCTAACTCTCAAACAGCCTTCTTCCTTATCAGAGGACTAAGCTGTGACTACAATGAATGTTCCAAGATGAAGAAAATAACCATATAAAACAATCTCCAAAAAATACAAATTCCAAACCAATCACCTAAAAATATAAATTTCAGCACTGCCATTCTTCTAGTAAATTCTTTTTCCAAATAAAATATATACATATTTCATACAACAGAATTCAGCCATTGCTTATCAGATTTGAAGTGAAGCTACAAAATGCTTCTTAATTGGCTTGATATATAAGCTATAATCTTTACAATCTAGGAAAGAGCACTTTGGGGAGCCACATATACTTAGCCAGTAACATAAGGACTTCCCTTCATTTGGCTGGAGCCTGCTTTTTGGTAACAGAGGAATGGTTTTGGTGAAGAAGGAAAGTTATAATATGCTGTCAACACTATCACCTTAATAGCCACTGAAAATGTAAAAAATCTATTACTCGCTGAGCTGCTCAGTGCTCACTTTTGGTTTGGTGACACTGTAAGTTTCCAGCATTGTCCAAGGCCTACATAAATAGGTCAAAACTATTTCCCACCTTAGATGAGCTGCAGCAATGCAACGTAATGAAACCAGTTGTGTTTTATTTTACACCCTCATGCCAGATAACTGCATGAATGTTTTCTGAATAGGAACAACACACATCTTACAACCGAGGTTATACTACCACACCTGGCAAGCAAACTGGGGCAAATGCTTCCACATGCCTCTTTGAAATGTAGTTTGTGACACCAGTTACTGTCACGAACACTCAATCGAGCCAGTCACACACCACCAGCACCACAACCACAGCTCAGGTCTGACACAGCGTCCACATCTCGTTAGTAAGCTCCTATTCATGGTCCCTGTGTTCAACTGGACAGGGTCCACAAGCTCGATTATTAATACAGTCATCATTCAACTCTCTGAAATTTCAAAGAGTTTACTAAAGTTACTGCCTTTGCTACAAAATTATTCCATGAAAAGCATTTTGCTATGAAGCAGGTGTTTTCAAGATCTACCCCAAGGACTCTACTCAAGTTATGCACTACTTTGAGGTCTACTTTCTAAACTGTTTAATAAACATTTATGAAGCCTCCATGCAAGATTGCAAGAAGATGCAGCAGTTCTATGCAGGCTTCACTTCAAGATCGGGGTTTAATTAATCTTTTTCTTTTCAGCACTGAACCCTTTAAATGCTTGTGGACTTATTCCCTTCCTTTTGTTTCAGGGAAGCTTAAAATCTTTGATTCTTTTGCTATTTTAATTAGTTCTTCCAAATACACAAAGGCAAATGGAAAAACTTGGTATTTCCAGCATGCCACACCAGTTATCCTCACCTGTGCATATCCAGCCCATTGGCTGTCCTTGATTTGTCAGTCTTCCTAACCAGAGCAGGTTTCCCAAACAAACTTTCAAAAGTAGCTCAAGAAACAGAAGAGACAAGACAGATACTCTAAGCCTATTTCATATGCTTTACAGTGGATTACTAGGATAGCACCAAAGAACTGGATCTGCATAGGCTAAGACTGCATAAAATCCAAGAGTATAAATGGCATAGGTCGTTCACATCATTACTCTGTTTCAGAATATAGACATGTTTTTTTAATTGAAGCAAAGAAACCTATAAGTTTCCCACCCTAAAAAGGACATAACCCCAAGACAGAAATATTTTCTTCTAGCAAGTAAACAGCTTATGTTACTTGCAATAATAACAAAGCTTCTTAAAGCAAACCAAAGTCAGCGTCAAAGATAAAGGAAACTTTGTCACTGTCTTGGACATTCACAATTAAAATAAAAAACCTCTGAATACCTTGTTCAAAGGCTTAATAAATTCACAATGACTAATGTGTCCCAAAAGCTTAGTGCTGTACATCAACAGAGGTTCTGTGCCTTCTTTTGGGTCCCTAAATACAGCTGACTATTTGCCTACTGACTGGCCCCACAGCTACCATGTTTCCTCATTACTGGGAATTTCGTAAGCATACAAGTTAGATTTCAAGACCTTCTGTTTGTCACTGAAACACTGAAAAAAATATAACCGATACCTGAATGTTGAGAGAATATGTATGAATATGAAATCTGGTTTAAATGGATAAAAGGAGCACGAGTAACTTTTCCTCAAGTTCCAAGACAACATATGGAAGCACACTAAATTAAACAATTCTGATAAAAAAGTTCAGAACTTACTCAATACCTACTTAACTTCCAACAGCTTCAGAGAAAACGAGAACCATGAATGACACTGAAGAACTCTGATAACAAAGTACAGAAATACATAAGGGATTGTTAAAAATTTATGAAATAACCTGTCTTTATCCTCAGATTCACAAAACTAAAGAAATTCTGAGAGCAAATAGAACAGAAAACAAAGGAGGTTACAGCACAGAACAGGTCAACTTCTCCAAAATAAGCCATCAGAATATTCTAACCAAAGCTCTTCCATGAACCAGAAAACACTTTGGAATTCACAATATTTAGAGGAAAACAGTGATGTTTGTACCCTTGATTTTTATGAGGTATAGACAGCCACAAAGCACTCAGATTTGTACTCTGGTCTCGAAAAGCCAAGAGGGTTTTGGAGTGGAGGCTTTTTGTTGTTTTCTGGTCAGGGTTTTTTTTTTGAGGCGGGGAGGGCTGAGAAGTGAGGTAGGTTTCTTGCACTAATGGGATTGTCCTGTGGAAAAGTACTGGTAACTTTAACAGTTTTGCGTTCTTTCAAATAGCTGCTGATTTAACATCATACAGCTTTGGTTTTTATTTCTGAATGCTAAAATCTCCTTTAAGGACAGGAAGAAATGCTAATGAATCTACAGTGACAGAAAACATGAAGAAAAAGAACAGCCTCAAGCAGGTAAAAACCAGAGCACTCTTTCCTGCTGAAAATGGCATTCTGGAAAATTACTTTAAAAACCAGAAGGAAAGCTAAGGTAAAAGTATCTGTCATAACAAAAGTGAAATCACAGAGATATTTCTTTGGACAAAAGCACCCTAGCTCCTAGTATCAGTATCACTAAGCTGGAATAAAACTTTGATCTAAGAAGATCATGGAAATCAACATGGGTGATCACTAATTAATCATCCCTCATTTATATTTACATCCTTTGAAAATAGTATGCATCAGCACGCTTCAGGAGCAGCTTACTAGATGGACCTAAAGCCAAGTTACTAGAAATATATTAAACAAAACTTTACTTAAAACAGCTCCCAGTATCCTAAAGACCAAAGCAACCACCTTGCAGAAGTCAAACAAACCTACTCTTCTCTAAGTGCCTCCACCAGAAAAAAAACCCCAAAAAACCAAAACCCAAAAACTAACTCATCATTAATGCTCCAAATGACATGAAAGAAGGTCCTGCTGTAATATTGCAGTACTTCTTATGCAAAACTATCAACTAATCTCTCCAATTTCCTAATGGACACAGCTGAGCTTCTGAAAAGACTACAGAACCTGGATGCCTTCAGGTTTACTGAATGTCAGTACATTATCCTAAATATTGCCTTCATTTAGAACTTTGTATGATGTTCCAAAACACAATATTCCAACTTTTGTTTGTCTAGATACAAATATTGATAAATATCTGTAAAGACATACAGACAAACAAACACAATTGCTTATTTATTCTTGACATAACTCCTCACTAGACAAGTCATTATCTCTGCTCAGCTTTTGTAACATAAAAAAATGGAAGGCAAATTCCAAAGTTGTTTTTAGTGTCTAAAAGACATTTCTAAAAATGAATTGTCACAGTACCTGTATGGTATTTTTAGAAACACTGTGATATTTCAGTTATATAGGAGCCTGGATGGCTTCTCCGAAGCATCACTTCTATTTTTTGCACTCTCCTTTGTGCAAAAATACATTATACCTTTTAGTGCTCATTACTGTTGGTAAAACATTGAAAAGCAATAGCACTCTTACCACCGTGGTAGAGAGAGATACCTGGAGAACAAATTTTTTCAGGATAAGTTATTCTTCCTCTCCAAATCTTACACATGCCAGGAAAGAAACAATCTCTCTCATCCACCAGCTCTTTCAGCCACATGTACAGCAGTGAGGATCACACTGAACGTCCTCAGCAAGTCTCACCACCTCCAAAGTCTGGGAACAAGGGCCTGCCATTTAGGGGAACATAGCACGGACCACTAGTGATGTACTTATTCCAAAACACTAACAAAAGGAAAGGTCTCTAAGAATCCATGCTAAAGCAGCTCAACGAGTCAACTACTTTTCATCATCTGAGTCACTACTGCCCAACACAGTCAAGGCTTTACAAGGACACAGAAAAAGACAATCACTATCTTAAACCACTTTTGTAAGAAAACAAGTTAAATAATACAAATGTTCAATAGTTTCCCCAAGGCAAAGATCTAGAAAGACCATGGACAAGTACCTACTATCTTTGGTTTATGTAACAACACAAGCAACCTTTCCACCTCTGTTCCTGCAGCATTTCAGCTCAACTTGCATTCCAGACATTCAAGTTCTACTCCCTCCCATTCTGCAATTGCTCCAAACCCTTCAAATTTTTTCAGTACAGCTTATCTAGGCTAATTCACCATCACATATCTCCCCAATTTATCTTCCCCTTTTTACCCCAGAAAAAAAACTGTCACAACATATTTTTTGTTAATAACTACCTGATTAGGGAGTTATTAACAAAACTAACTGCCATTTTGTTCTCAACTTTCTACAAGATGAGAAACTGTTTTACAAGTAATTTCAGAATGCTAATATTCACTACAATTCATACACAGTGCAGTGATTTTCATTACATGCCACAGATTCTGAGTTTCAAAGTTCTGCCCAAGAACACAAAAGATCAGGTGATTTCAATATGTCAAGAAGTATGTCATGAAAAAGGAAGCAAAGGAGGGCAGCGTACTCACTTCAGTGTGGGAGAGAACTGTGAGAAGCCAGCTGCAGAACTGCCACTTCCCACTCCCTGTGATAGCACACACAATCAAGACTTTCTCACAGAAGATACACTCACAGCAATGGTACTAAAACAAAAAACCCAGCACTTCTGTGTGAAGAAAAGAAGTTATTTGTATTGGAACTTTGCAGGCAGAGCCTGTCCTCTGTTGAAAATACTGTTTCTAATACCAAGCCGACTGGGTAGCAACAACAAAAATACACTCCCCTCCTCTGCCCTCCCTACCAATTATCACAGGGAGAACACAAACTGGTGTCTTTGGTGAAGGCTCCTAAGAACATTCATAAGAAAACACAATATTCTTATATGCCTAAATACAAACACCTACGTAAGTATAAGCACAATAACAAATACAACAACAACCTATAACCACTGTTTTGGTTGTTGGGAGCCTAATTTTAGGATACAAATTCTAAAGATTTCCAAACTCTTCTGACTGAAAAGGATAAATTCAGAAAACTAAGTTAATATCAGAGACAGTTCCTGAAACTCAACAGTCACAAAACTGTTTTACATGCTCACATTTGAAGATGAAGAAAGGTATCAGCAACAAACATTATAAACATTGAGGGCCTTCCAAAAGTAAGCATCAAATATTATATCACATAGTGCCCCTAGGAGAGCTGAGTAGAAGCAGAAGCAAACAGCAGAAATATACAGAGGATAACCACTCCAGAAAATAAAAACTGAAGCTGAAATAGAAAAAACTCCTATCAGCCAGAACACCCCAACCAAACCAGTGAAAACCCTAAACCACAACCACCACCCATCAGCCCACGGACTGCAGCCAGGCAAGTAACAGACACCAGCCACTTCCTACCGGCAGCAGCAAGGAGCAGCTTCAGAGCTGCCACGCTTTACAAGCAGACATGAGGATCAGTTTTCCAAATGCAGTCACCTGACCTTCTGCTGTATGCCTTTTCTGGAAAACTCACCCCTGTCCTTACCAAAGAGCCACACTGGGAAAGTAGATGGGATAAAGCACAATTCAATGCCATCAATGTACCAAAATATTACTCTGGGCAAAGGCAGGCAGAAGGGACTCATTACTACATTTCAATGATTACATTTGCTAAGGAACTGCTTGCCTATCACTCAAACTAAAAATAGATGCATCAGGTAAAAGCCTGCAAATAAAGGTAAATTACACAAGAGATACTTTGCTATGAAAAGTATTTTTACAAATGGGTGCTAACAGTTGGTCCAGAAAACAGGGAAGGTACAATGATCTCAATTCATAACTTCAGCTACAACTGGACGAATCAATAAGGCACCTGTAATTCCTCCCATCCCATTTCCCAAAATGCAACCTCTCTCCTGTTCTACTGCTTTGTAAAAATGAACATTATCAAATAGCCATTTAAGGCAAGCAAAAAATACAGTTGTTCAATACTCCCAAAATAATGTCCCTTTATGAATAAAAAAATCCAATTAAGTATGATAAATATCTAACTTGTAGCGTTCAGCATACTGAAAAGTTACAACACACTAACAAGGGGCCTGAAATATTCCTAAACCCAGCCATCTGACCTTTATTCTGATTTTCACATCAACTGGATTGAGTTTCAAGAAATACTGAATTACTAAATAGCCCATGATCCTTAAACTAGTTAATTATTTGTAAGACAAAGCACTCAATATCAATCAATAAACATCAACTAGAGAATTCCATTTCCAGTATCTGGATTTAGCAGGAACGATCAGTTCCCATACCAAGAGCATTACAATTACTTCTGCTGGAGTGAGAGTTCTCTGTAATCCCAAGTTTGCTCAGACCTGTTATGTCAGTTAACATTCAGTGTAACAGAACACACACACACACTGTTAAGCCGCTGTCTTCCCCCGTTTAATCTCACTGGCAATGTAAGGGCATGGCTGCAACATTTTGTCAACCTAAGAGTTGCTGTGTACAGTTGAACAGTGACAGGAAGGCAGCACAACTGGATTTAAAAGGAATTATTTTATATGAAATTATTTTACAATATATTTGATTATGAAATTTCAAAAAAGCTCGCTCTCCTTCTCCTCTACCACTATGGGTAAATCCTATAGATCCTGGGCAGACTTTGTACCAAGATGAAATATTCACTGCAGGACACTGAATTGCAGACTAGGTAAGACAGAGCCTATCATGCTTTTTCAAATTTTGAAAACAACACATATCAGAAGTTTATGCGAACTCATTACATGGTATTTCTTGATGGTGAACTGTGATTTGAGCATCAAATTACATTCCATAGGATTACTGCACTATAGAGGTGCACAGTATTTGCATTTGGTTTTACATGGCCATTTCACACCCTTGCCATCAGAGAGCTTTTCTACAATTGTGTGAACAATGTGGGCTGCTATCACTGCTTGCATAAAGGGTTCCTATTAAATTATCTAAGGGACACAATGTATACAGGCATTAACGTTTATGTCAGCTTTCTGTCTGGGTTTGAGATTTTTTTTTTTTGTTAATTAGGCACAAAAATGATGTATTTTCATGATAGTACAAACTCAAGAAATCCTTTAACTCATTCTGACCGTATCTTTACCAGCCAGAGTGAGCAAAAATCACAATTTCCACAGGTAACTTAAGCTCTTCATGCAGTACCAATATGAAATTTACATCTACATTGGTAAAAAAATGCAGCAAGGAAAAATGTTAATTGATAAAAATCAGATTATAGATTTGGCTTATAGGCAGAGTGCTCAAGAATACCAATGCATATATTTTCAGCAAAGACAAACTGGTTTTGGTTTATTTCACCAGGGATTCCTTTCCACTCTGAAGCAGGATGGACATTATTTTCATCTGAACAAATCCGGTCTTGGAGGTTATGCCAAGTTTATTCAGTCTCAAATCAATTTAAATGAGTGCAACATTGTTTAATTTTATTGTCATTTTTCCAATCTCTGGATACATAATACAAAATGTTCTGCAATCCAGAGCACAAAGGAAACTAATTGAATGTGGCTTGTAGTAACTAACACTGGAGCAATGCATTTAGTACTAAAAGAACAAAGAGCATAAAACAAGCATCTTAAGGCAGCGCTCTGATAGCCACATCACTTGAACTTCGCTAAAGATAAAAAGTTGCTTGAAAATATAAATATGAGGACAAGGAATCAGCATCTGTTCAAAAACCTTTAATTCAAACCAACTTCAGGTGAAGCTGCAGAGCAAGTGACACAACTATTCTATATTTTCTCCAATTTTAAGTTCTCAGAGCTTTTAAAAACCTGAAAGGGTTTGAAACCAATAACTGTGCATGAACTTGTGTGGGCTTTATTACTATTGAGAATTTCATTCATTTTTCAGCTGAGTTTTCTCCATAAATGACTTGAAAAGGCTTGAACTAAAAAAGCACACCCACTAATAGGTCGTGCTAATGCTTGCAAGCTTAAGCACAAACTATTGGACAAGAAACTCCACTAACAAACCTTGACTTCAGTGCCCATATGAAATTCAGTTAAGTCAAAGGCCTGCCATTCTTGTTTAATACGCTGTTCATTCAGCTACTGATGCTCCTATTTCAGTCAACTTTTCTGTACTAAATAACCTCACAAAGTTGCTCCAAGTGGTCAGTGACTTTTTCTCCTATTAGCCAGGTCACCTGATGAGAGTTCAACTCCCTTTTTTGCATTAAGAACTTTCATACATTCCTAGGCATATTCCTCCTAGTGCTACTAAGCATAAATCAGACACTGGACTTCACAAAACTTTAAAAAAGATCTGTGTAGTACATTCTTGGTTGGTTGTTTTTGGGTTGTTGTTTTTTTTTTGACAGTGATATTTGCCCAAGGATTTTTTTTTTAATTAAAAAAAAAAAGTCATGCAGACTGAAGAAAAGAAAAAAATGTGTAAAATGACAAGTCAAGTCTCTTTGGTGACATTCTGAGTGTTTTCCTCTACAAAATTCCTTTTCCTTGAGTAGGTCTTTTTAGTAAAAATGAAATCTGTAGGAATGAATACTAGACATCAGAAGAAACTATCCTAAGAAGACATTCTGAAGACTATTAATTTCAATTCTCACTGTATTTCTTGTATAACTCTGCAGTAACATTATACAGGTTTGCAACATCAGCTCTGACTTAAGTCAGTGTAACAGGATTGTCACACTGCACTGCTCTTTGATGCACCCTGCTTAAACTCCTCTCCAATAAGAAAATTGCTGCATTTTCTCTGCACCTAAGTGACCCACTAAAAGCCTCCCCAGATTTATCCTGCATTGTCTAATCAGTCCATTTATTCTGTCCTCAAATCACCAACCTTGCACAAGTCAGGTAGTAAAGAATTCTACAACAATCACATTAAGTTACCAAAACTCTGAAGCCCTTCGCCCTCCACTGTGAAGAATCTTCTCTTTAAAATTTATTATTCGAATAAAAAATTATGCTGAAACTTGTATTAAAAACCCTGTCAATTAATTAATGTGTTAATTCACTATTCTATACAACACGAAATGAGTTCTCACTCTAAAATCTGGTGCACATTCATTCTTCACATGCGTTTGAAAGAAAACTTCCATGACACAATCTTCATAATTAAATTATGCACTGAAAAAGGAGGCAGGAATCAGAATATCACTGCAAATGAGGTTTTGCTTAAAGGGCTAGAGTTGTACAGCACTGATGGAAACCTGTTTTGATAGATCATACCTGTGTTCTATTACGAATTGATTTGTCAGTTTACAGACCACACTACCACGACAGAGGCACTGCCAATAGGCTGAAGGTTACACACAAACCATGAGAAGAAAAAAAAACTTTCTACATTTCACACACGTTCCGTTTGTCAAGATGATGCTCATCACTGCAAGCTGGTAACACAAACTTTGTCAGAGTAACCACCAGATCCTGAAGCTGTTGGGAGCCCGAACACACGACTTTGGTACCTGAACTGGTAACTTTTCCCTCGCTGTCGTGAACCACCTCTGCGCCGGGAGCTCTACCACCGCTCCCGGAGGGCACGCCGGCCAGCGCCGCGGCGGCCCGGGGACTCGCCAGCCACAGGTACCGACACCAGGCGTTTCAGAGCCTGCCCGCTTCACGCCGAGAAGGGAGCGAAGGGGAGGGTGAGGAGCGCACGCTCCCCGTGTCCCAGGACGGCAGCACAGCCTTTCCCGGGCTGGCCGCCAGCAAAGGGGGCAGCGCGGGCGGGACCCGCACAGGGAGAGGCGCGGCGGAGCACAGGCGGCCTTGCGGGACCCGCCGGGGCGGGCGGCGGCAGGGCACGGGCGCCTGCGGGGCCACCCTCGAGCGACGGCACTGTCCCGGCATTACCTGGCTCCCGCGGCCGCGCTGCCGCCGGCCCGGCCCGGCCCCAGGCCCCGAGCGGCCGCCGCGGGCTGCCCAGCTCCTCCGCGCCTGGCAATGGCGGCGGCCCCGCTCCCCCTCCCCGCTCCGCGCTCACTGGCTGCGCCGCTTCATGTGACCGAACAAAACCCTCCTCGACACAGCCCTTTGTGTCCCGCCCGGCCGGGGCACCCGGAACGCCGCTCGTCGGCCCGGGGAGGTGGCGAGGGGCGCTTGAAGGGACGGAGAGAGGCGACAAGGCGGGCTGGAGAAGGAAGGGCCGGGGAGGGCAGCGCCTGCCGCGGCCGCTCGGCCTGCGCCACGCCGTCGCCGCCCCGGCCACTTACCGCGGCGCGGGCGGCTGCGGCCGAGCCGCGGTGCCGCACCAGGTCGGGGGCGGCCGCCATGTTCCCGATGCGGCAGGATGGGGCAGAGCCACCCGCTCCGCCACCCGCCGCTAGGGCGGGCGGCCGGCTCGGCCCGGCCCGGCCCGGATCGGGTGGGCTCCGCTCGGCCCCGGCCCGCGCCTCCCGGCCCGCGGGGCCCTGCGCCTCCCGCTCTCCCCCTTCACTCCGCGGCCGGGCGGGGGCGGCGGGGGCGCGATACGAAAAACTAAATCGTAACGGGAAACTCACGGGCTCGCCGGGCTGTGCGTCACGCCGGGGTTACGTCCTGCGCGCGCCGTCGTGACGTCATCGCGCAAGCCTCCTGACCGCCCCGCCGCTCCGCGCGCGGCTGCACGCACACGCACACACGCGCGCACGCGCCCCGCGGTGGGCGAAGGGCGCACGCGCACGGCATCCCCTCCCTGCCTCCGCAGGGAGCGCGCGCCCCCTCCCCGCCGCGGCAGGCGCGCGCCCTGCGCGGTGCCGCCCGCCCGGAGGGAATGTCCCCAGGCCCGGAGGGAATGTGCCCAGGCCCGGAGGGAATGTCCCCCCCCGGGCGGCTCCCCAAACGCGCCGGGCGCAGAGCGCCGCCCGCCCGGAGGGAATGTGCCCAGGCCCGGAGGGAATGTCCCCCCCCGGGCGGCTCCCCAAACGCGCTGGGCGCAGAGCGCCGCCCGCCCTGCGGGCTGCCCTTCCCACAGGCCTGGGAAAGCGGGTCAGGTGCGGCAGAATACGCGCCGGGGCGCTCCCGAGGCAGCGGGGGAGCAGAGTCAGGCCCAGGCCCAGGCCCAGGCGCAGGCCCAGGCCGCTGCGGACGGTGCCGGGGGCGCAGCGGGACTGCCCGGGGGGCGGGAAGCCGGCAGGTGACAAAAAGACACGTTCGGTACCATTCTCTCCCCAGACTAATGCTGCTGAAGAGAACCCCGGATCACAGAGGGAATTCTCCCGGAGTCAGCGGAGAGTGCTAAGTGCGCAGAGACTGCTTAGATGAGTTAATTTTTTCCCTTCAAACTTGCTGGGCCCGGGGGATTTCACACTCGAGTGAAAAGCTGATAAAGGCAACGTTAGAGGTGTGAGCGGTGGTCAGAGTGCTCGGGGACACGACAGATGTCAGGAGAGAGGAAGAGGAAAAACACTGCACACGTAATTCAAAAGGGGGAATAGGTAGAGCCAAGCACTGTCAATCATTCCAGCCTCTATTCCCAGAAAAGTACTGAAGCAAATAATCACACATCTTTAGTACATGATCGCTAATGAAGGGATAAGTTACAGCCAACACAGATTTGTCAAAAAAATCACATCGAGCCAAACTCATTCCAAGCTGTGACAGAATACAGGCCTTGGATGTGAGTAGTGCTTGGTCGGTTATGACTAAAGTCAGGTTTTTGACACCATCTCAGAGAAGTCTTAATTGAGCAAGCAAAAGACATAATGAAATTACTGCGGTGGTGCAAAATTACATCAGCAACATTTCATTGTGACAAATAGCAGGATAGCAAATACAGTTCCCTAGAGGTGGGTATGTCATGACTGTGGTCCCAAGTCTAATTATGTATGTGACAGAGTACAGTTTACATGGATTGGATTTGCCAACAATGCCAAACTGGCATTGCTGGAAGCATGTTACAGCACAAGAAACGAATTCAAAACCTTCCTGAAAAAACAGTTGCAGAAATATGATGCAATTGAATAAATACAAGTGCCAACTTCAACATTTAAGCAGGAAAATAACAATTGCACAATCGCAAGACTGGGAACAGATGAATAAACAGCAGGTTTACAGAAAAGGGGCTGGGGATCAGAGTAAATCAGAAACTGAACACGCATCAACAATGTCACACCGTTGTGAAAAAAGCTGCAATACAGAGAGATGCCTAAACAGAACTGTCATATCTAGGACATGGGAAGAATTCCTCATCTTTAACACTGGTGAAGCCTCATCTGCCTGTTCAGATTTGGCCTCTGCATTTCAAGAAAAATTTCTTTCAAAAACTTCCAGTAGAAGACAGTACAAGGAAGGGAGTGGAAAAAAGTCACCATTTTAAAAGATGTGACCCTAACTGAAAATAGGAATAGGTGGGGTTTTTAAGCCTAGAGAATAAAAACCATGCGGAGAAAAATCCATTGTTCACTGAGTGCACTGCAGACAAGGCTAAATGTAACAGCTTTAAACTGTACTGAGGAATTTCAGGTAGACATTAGGAACAGTTCTGTTGTGATATGGATAAGTAAAACTGACATATATTCTCTACAGGATCCTGGAAATGGTATTAGTATGGTTTTTAATATTAAGTTAAATTTCTATAAGGAAAATATAGAAGAATTTGACTGCTGTGAAGTAATGGAGGCACACTAGGTTATAATTGTTTTCAGCATAATTTTCTGTAGCTGCAGTTACTATCCTGATACCTAGATATCTGTTCTGATCCTATTTTTTTTGTGACAAAAGTGAATCCCAGAGGCATTTAAACATTTAATGTGTTGTCATGATCTTATGCACAGGTGTAGATATCCCCTTTGGGAGTCTTTGTCGTGTTACAATCAGTATAGTTGTGTGGCAGCATGTGTCACATGCTCAGCTAATTTGCTAATTTATAAACTTTATAAATCACTATAAATTCCACATTTAAAAATAGTGTGTGTGTTAGTGCTCATGTAACCATCGTCTATCACAGCTTTTGCTTTTCTTTGCTTTTTTTCTCCATGGTACCAGAAGCTAATTTTCCCCAAAATCCATTAAATTCAGGGGTTTCTCTGAAGCTTGCCAGTTAGGAGAAGGCAGTGTGAGTGGTTTATGTTGCTGGACTGAGACCCACCAAACTCAGCTCATTAGAGATGACTAAAAGACCATTAAATAGGCCAATTTTCAATCTCCACTGAGTTAGACTGAATTCAAACTGATAGCCCACAGGCAAAAGGCTATGAATTTCATTAACAGTACCCCAAAGCATTCAGTCCCCTAATGAGTGCTAATATTATTCTTCTGAGAATTAAGCTTGTTTTCTGAAAATATACATTTATAAAATCCAGTTCTAATTATTCTGGAGCTTGTAAGGACAGTTTTTCTACTGCTCTTAAACAAAAGAAACATTATCATCTTATGCAATCCACAGATTCCTTCTAAGATTCTTACATCACATGTGCTCCACACTAACCAAAATACAAACAATAAATATGTGAAAAAGCAAATATTAATACTACCTTTATGCTTCTTGCTTAAAATCATATATTTTATTGCATGCAATCATTTTAAGGTCATCACATGTATTTAAATATATTTTGTCCCACAGAAGGTAAGATTTAAGGAACAGCAATTCTTGCTTCAATTCTTCAATAACTGAAGGAAATCACCAAATTACATGAAAGTATTGGCTTATAGAAGATGCAATGTTTTATTACGTTTCACATCTATTTGTGAACAAGTAAAATGCTTAGCATAACAAAACCTGAACTTCAGTTCTAATGCTACCAAATCCCACAACTTATTAATAGTTTAAAGATATCAAGCAATTTTTTAATCTCTCAACCCTTGAACTAAGAAGCTCAATTCCATTAGCACTAGTGGATTCTTAAAAATGCTTATGATTCACATAAATCTATGGATCAAAAAATCCACATTTGGTGTGAATGAATAAAGAACATAAATGCAGTATTTCATTAAAATGGCAGTGTGGTAAAAGATTATGTCCAGTGATGTCAGAAGTCTTTTTTGATTTCTAATTCCACTTCTGCTGCGATTTGTAGTATGTGAAAAGTAATAGATGATCTTAAAGGTTGCCTGATGGATTAAGAAGACTTGGGAAACAGACCCAAAATGACACAAAATTGGGATTGCATTTCTGCACGAAATAGAAACTTTAGGACCAGTGAAGCATTCTAATGTCAGTGAAAGAACACATATGGCCAGTAAAGAACCACACAACAGGATCCTTGAAAATCAAGCCAGATACTGCACAGCTGGCTTTCTGTTTGCAGGAATTCTGGCTGTGGCCTGTGTTGTTTCTCCACCAATGCAGACAAGGCCTAATAATGGTTAAAACAGCATTTGAAAATCTCTTGAGAGAATGATGCTCCTACTTCCTCCTGATCTTCAACACGGCTATAAAAAGCTTAAACCAAGGCAGGTGCTTTCAAGTTAGCAGCAAAGTATGATTAACTGGAACCAATTTAGAAACTGTTTCTTCATATAAACGTTTTTGTAGCTGAAGCTGCAGAGGGAGAGTTGGAAAATGTTTAAGCTGAAGCATTTGGAATGAAAGAAGACTGCAAATGCCTCCTTGTACCACACAGCAAAATCCCAAATGCCTGGAGGGAAGAACTTTTTAATGATAATTTCTTACATTTATATAGCACCTTTAATTCCCTAGGACCCCAAGCACTTCATTAGCTCTATGCAAAAAGCTTCACCATGGAAATATAGCCACTATAGGCATCATTCCTTGAAAATTTCATATTCAGTTGACATATATTCTGGTGATTCTGTGTACAGCAAACAAAACAACAACAGATAAAATATTAAGCTATATTTGAGCTATATTTATCATTTTGAGTTATAGAACATTTTAAGGCTGTATGGTTTACAAAATGCTGTCATGTAAGGATACATCACATTTAGCCCATTAATTTTCCTTCTCCATTTACTATTTCAATCCCATCTTTATACCATAGCCCTTGGTAGAAAATTTTGTCTTCCATAACATTTTCAAAATTGAAATGATTCTTGATGTCTGAAATTCAGACAAAAATGGTCTCTATAGGTAAAAGTAGCATCTTTTATGAAATACACTACTACAGTCTGAAAAAGTAGAGTTTTTGAGTACCTGTGATATAGTGATGGGATTTTTTTAAGGTGAGATAGTTGTACTAATAAAATCCTTTATCTTTATGTATAAAGGTTGTCTTGTAGGTGCCTTTAGACCCTTGTAACTACAAAAACAATCACACAGAAACATGATATGAAAGATATCTGTGTTTCATTGCTCAACTTGCCACAGAGTTTTTCTTTACTCGCTACAGAGATGTTTCTGGTTTCTTGGCCTTTCTCACAATGACATATTGCTGATTTCACTAATGTCCATGAATTTAGGAACTCAATGTACTGGTTATTTCAACAAACAGTAATCAACATTATTTTAACTGAAATATTAGAAGAACTAATAAAATAATTATTTGGAGCAGTTTGATTTATTTCAACATTGTAAAAAAAAAAAAAAAGGGGAAGGTGACTTTTCCTAATCTTTTTTTTGCTGCTTGAGCTGTTGATTCATGTTTTGCTGGCTTGCTTCTTTCACAGGCCCTTTTGAGATACAGTTGTCAATGTTAATTAAAGAGGATTGTCTCGTCTATTTTTCAGACAAAACAAAAAATGTATTTTATTTATAAATTTAGTCTCTGCCATAATTCAAGATTTTCTAGTCACCTTTGTCAATATTAATTAAACTTTTAAAATTACCAGTAAAATAATAAAAGAGCAGTAAGAGCATATAGGTAAAATTAAAACCATGTCTCTCTTAACAGTGATCCCAAGATAAGGTTAGTCCTGAAATGAAGTATTTTGCAACAAGGCTGTTTAGACAGCGTGCCTAGGGAAACATTACTGTTTGGCACTGTGGATTGCCTTTAGAACTGTCCCACTGTTGTGTGTGTTTGAAATCTCGGAGAAGGTTGCTCAGATTACATAATAAAGACAACTCCACTGTGTTCTCACTGCTCAGCTTCTGTCCATGGGCAACGGTACGAACACTTCCGTGTGTGTTGCTCAGACCTGCTCCCCTTGGCTAGGCCTGTGCTTGCAATGACAAACCAGCTTTTGTCAGGACAGCAGCTCGCTCCCAGCTTCCCACAGTCGTCTCCTGTTCTCAGCCTCACCACCATGGAGTGTTCCTGTCATCTGCCACTGATCAGAGGGGAGCAGCTGCTGGGGCAGCACTGCTGGCCTGGCACACCAGGCTCCATTCTTAGCTGTTCCACAGGCACTACCTCAGTAAACTATCAATTACAAATCCTGGAATAATTATCAATAGTCATTTATTAACTTTAGCCCTTATTTTATTTCATCAGGTGTTATTCTAATTCATCCTCCAAGACAATAGCTAAGCCTACATTTGTGTTCCTTTCAGGAGGATCTGCCATCTCTCTTCTCACACCTGAGCTGCTGAGCTCAAGTCACACAATTCAAAGATCACAAGAAAGCAGGTTAGTGTAGGAAAATACCACATACATTATAACACTGACCTTCTTAAAAACAATGCATTGCCTTGGAGAGTTGCCATTTACATCACACACAGGAAGCATTAATATATGAAAATATGCTATGAGCAATGAAACCATAACAGGTTGCTTCCTGAATCTGTTGATTAATTATAATTTAGTGTGAGGGGAAGAAAGCAGTGGCAATAAACTGGCCTTCAATAGATGATGGAAAAGGACCTAGATCTAATAGGTATAAATTATCATAGCTCTGCTTAACTGATGACTCAGTTCACATTATAGTGCCAAAATGATACACAGGGAGAAGACAGAAATGGTAATTTCAAGATCCTTGTTTAAGTGTCACACTGGTAGCCTCAACATCCCCCTGCAGAGGTCACAGCACGAATGAACCCAGCTCCTACCACTGTGGGCCGGACCTTTGCCATGACCGTGCTACGCTGGCAGAACGCTAGTGACGAGAGGGAAACTGCACTAGGCCTGAGAGTGTCACCTTCTGTCTCCTTCAAGGTGTGTCACCCCACTTCCCACATCCACCTCTGGCACTAGCACCAGGGTCACACCCATGGCTGCAGCGTATTAGAGACCAGAGCGATGTCAATGTGGAGAATTGGAGACAAGAATCCTTTCAGGCACACTCCATCTCCAAACTGTGATTTTTCTATGTCCAGTGAGGGACACAGGTGGCACAACACAGGGAAGTCACCTCTCTCAGGCAAAGACCATTTCAACACCCTTCCCAAAAGGAAAAGGCTTTGCTAGCCAACCCCCACCACTTCCGTACTTCAAAGTCATCTGGCCAGATGGAAGCCAGGACAAAGATCCAAGTGAAGACATCTTCACAAAACCCCTTTGCCTTAAGAAGCAAGTTCCATATGTTTTAGCAGCACTTGAAAAATGAACAGCATCTCTCAGTCAAAATCATTGCCAGGCAGGATTTCAAACTGCCTTCTTTTCCCTGCAATTTCCCACTCCTCTGCCTGGTAGGCAATTGCTATATCAGCAATTCTGATTTCTCTCACCGTTCCATGGACATAGACACCTTCCTGTCCTTATGCTTCACACAACTACAAAAAGCTTTATTATTGTTTGTTTGTGAAGTGTCAGAGGTTTGTGTATGGGAAGGCTTTTAAAGAAGTAAAGAAAGCAAAAAAACCATTTTACTACTATTAATGTGGAAGTACTATGGATCTTATTTTGTGTTTAGGTAAGATCACAGCAGCAGAAAGTCTGTTTGATATGCCATACCTTCTGTTTGTTTCTTAATTGTAAGGAGTTTGGTTTTGATCAAGACAATTAATTATGAATATACCTGAGTTTTCTAACATCAGGGATAAACCTTAAAAAAAAACTACAAAAGCTTTTTTACACTATATATAGTGTATGGGTAAGTAAATATCTTCAGAGCATAAAAACAAGACATATTTGTAATTGAATCCTGAAAAGAAGAGGGAAAAAAACTATATAAAATTGTGATAGTTCTACACAGTCTTAGAGTTAATATGAAATTGTGAAAAATTATTTATCAAATTTTGTGGTTGCAGAGAATCAGTATATGGCATAGTTTATTAACAAAAAGGAAAAGACCAAGGTGCAACCTAGGGTTATTATGATGACAGCATTGTTAGCCAGTGACTTTTTCCTTTCCAACCTCCCTGCTAATTCCTTTTTATGCCAAAGGAATAGGAGCATCCCTCAACTCCTCACTTTGACCCACATCCATTATCACTCTTCTGAAAAAATGTATCTTCAGTGCAATGATCAAAAGCTATTTGAAACTTTTGCTTCTCTCTTGTCCATCCAGTATTTCCATATCACATCCCACTTAAACTCTCACGTGAATTATTTTGAAAAGCAGTTCATTTGCCATTATCTCATTCAGGAAATCTGTCAGGTTTGGGATTTGCAGGCAGATCTTGTATTATTATTATACTGGTTTTAGTGTGAAGCTCATATGAACATAAAGTGTCTCATTATAAGCTCACTGAAATAACTGCAAAGACTTTAATGAGCTTTCAACCAGGCCCTGGTTGAAAATTCTAGCACTCATTTTCCTACTAACAAAAATCTATGTATTTAAAATAACTGTAAAATAGTTATTTCAGTATCCTGGAATGCACGCTGAGTAGTGGTTTCTCAGACAAAAGAATGAGTGAGGAAACTTAGAAGAACAGTCATGTTCAGTTTTCAAATTTGTCCCAGTTTCACAGGCCTTGGCTCTGGGTTCTAACAACGTGTGTGGAAAGGGACTCAGATAAAGCTTTAGAAGTGTATTTTTAGTTAGATTGTGCAGATAATTCATAGAGTAAAAATGGGGTATCTGTAAAAGCAGAAATAATCAGCAGAGTAGTGTAATTTTGGGAATTTCAGCAGAAGAAGCTGTATCTGAACACTCAGGAAGCACTCAGATCTGTCTATTAGTGTGTCATATGTGTCCCTCTAATTCCATCCCAAGCATATCAGAATTTCTTCTTAGGACATTATGTGTGAACTGTCATTCAAATATACCTCTAGCTTTTACTTACTACATTTATATTGTACTCTAAAACAGCATAGACTTTTTTACTTAATCTGCACAAAAGAGAATCCTGATTTTGAATTTTAACAGGAGCCAGATAATGGTGGTTTAATATTTCATGTAGATGTCTTAATCAGCAAGTCATTTAACCCAGTCCACATAAGAGAGTACTTTTTAAAGGATCCCATTTACAAATAAGCAATAACCATGTTTTGTCAGTTTTTATCAATTATGCTTTCCAAAAGAGGAGGGCGTAGTCTCATTTGTGATAGTTTTAGGAAGCAGAGCTCTCCACAGTGACTGTTAAAATGGCACATGCTGGGGAAAACAATGCTTATTAGGATTAATTTAAGACAATGGGTACTCACTAAGCCTGAATTGTATATGATCACTTTCACCATTAATGCATTACAGTTTATCTCATGCTTTAAAAAGAAATAATTCTATATTGAGAATTCCTTTTTTTCCCTGATGGAGCTGACAGAATTTAAATCTCAGGCCCAAGGGAGGAGAGCAGTGACTCCAGGCATGCAGCCCTCCTGTGCTGCAGCAGGACAGCACAGAGGGCAGTTCAGGCCAGCAAGGCTCCGAGGAACAGTGACAGCCCATCCTTTCAGGAGTTTCAGGTTGTGGAAAATTAATGATGCCTGACTGTCAAAGCTTGTGTTGATCAAACAGCTCTGCAGCCTGCTGAGAGCAGAGAGGCTGAAAACGCCCTCTGAGAACACATCCTGCTTTTGCTGCATAGGACCCAGAAACAGGAGATCACAGGGCTTCATAGGAGTTCAGAGAGCTGATACCTGGTGTTAACAAGGGGCCCAGGCTGGAAACGCGGGTGAGCATTCAGGACACAGAGCCACCACTTCTAACCCCAGGTGCACATGAACTCGGGCCCTTTTATACCTCTTGTGCCAGAAAGGGTCACTGTGAAGTACAACCTGGGGCAGCAGCAAGCTGGGGAGCTCCTGAATGCAGAGATGCTGGGAATCAAGGCAGGGCAACCACGACACATGCACAGGGGCTGGCTCGTAGGTACCTCCATCCCATAGCAGCAGGATACCATGTGAGGCCCTTCCAGTACTCATGTGACATCAGAACACACGTACCACATACAACCCACAACCTACACCCCCCTACCTTTATGTTAAAAACCTCCACCAGCCTTCTGATCCTGCTGCAGCAGCCAGTTGGTGTCCTCCCTGGGATGGTGAGCACCTCTGTGGTCCTCCAGTCCATTCTGAAACAACCCACTCAGGCCTTCCCAAACAAAATCTGTACTGCTCCCTCCTTTTGCTTTACAAACAATTTATAGAAGGGGGCGGGGGGTCACTCTTCCTTCTGGGAAGGAAGATAGCTGATCCTCCTCTGGGTTAAGAGATGCAGAAAAGGCTTGGCTTGTAGCTGTGGCCTCCCAAATGTGGTAGAAGACTATGAGAAGCCCAAAGTGTTGGCAGATGGCAGCCCAGGGCCAGGTGGAGGGGGCTGCACTGGGGGTGATGAAGAACACATCCCTGTTAAGCAGAGTGGGCAGCTGGTGCTGAACACGTGTGGCAGGTGTGGCACAGGGGCAGAGCTGCAGTGTAACAGACTAAGCCACGTGGCTCTGCTGGACAGGTATGGGGGCGCTTCAGGGAAAGTCACTTACTGGACGTCATCCAGATTCTGTGCATCTGGGGGGAAACCGAGAAGGTTTCTGAGCAATTTTCCTTTAGCATCCCAGCTGGAGCACTCCCAGGGAGTCCAGAAGGCACATCGTGCTCAGGCAACACAGCCTTAACAGTAACACAGGAGCACTTTTACTGGACAGGAGAAAACTATTTGGCCTGCCTACATCTAGCAGTTCTTTTGTTCTGAGAAGGACGAGGATATTTTACTTGCAGGGAGGGGAGACTGACTGAACAAGTCTCATTTCCCAGCAGGAGCAGGAAAATTAAATGGCTTGGGGAGTACCCCACTGGAAATGTCATATGAGTGATTACCTATGCACCTAAAAGGAAAATATCCTAATATAAAATGTGGTAGGTATCAACCTCAACTTAAAATGCTTCCTAGCTGTGAGATCTCAAAAAATCCCTACAAACTCAAGCCTTGAGTTTCATTTCATTTAGAAATAAAAATTTTGGTTTTTTCTTTTTTTCTTACACTGGGCTGGGTTTGAAAAGAGACTAGAAAAAGGAACTACCACAAAAGAACTTGTAGAAGACACCAACATTTCTCCTTATTTTATATTTTACTTCAATGGAACTTTAAGTGTAAGAAGACTGGCCTGGTCCAGATTTGATCATTCTTTTCTAAAGCCTGGGAGACTTCCAGGAGTGCCTGTGCTTTACATTCTGCTTCATGGGAATGTTATTTTGATTTTTATTTTACTAGTATTTAAAAGCACTCACTAGAAGTTCCTGCAGCTGTTTGGCCACATAATAACAGACAGCCTCTAATTCCTCATGCATGGCACTCAGCATGGTGTAATCAGAAAAAAGGCCCCAAATCTGTTCCTGCATTCTAATAAGTGTGTGTGTCACTTTGTAGGAGATCAGAATCCTGTCCAAATTCTGCAAAGTCTAACAGAACAGTTGCCAAATGACAAAGCCTATCAGAAGACACAGAGTAAAAAGGCACATCTTTGTTTCTGATCCTCACAGTGCCAGTACTGGCAAGAGAAACATCAAGGTTTCCAAAATAAAGCCAGTTAACCATGGTAACTGCTATTAAATATAAACAAAGACATAAAAGTAGTGTCCTTGGAAGCCAGTATAAGAATGTTTGAAACAGTGGCTATGTTTACAATTACTGCTTTGTTAACATTATGTACTCCTGGAGCTGTGCAGCTCCACTGCCTGTGCTGGGAACACAGGCACAGACCTCTGGAACCTGCAGCAGGAATCCCAAGAGCAAAATATTTGTGCAGCCACACTGTGGAGTGGTGGGAGGAGAACAGGGACTGCAGAGAGGTGCAGCTTCTTCCCCTTTACTGTCAGGCAGGACACATTGCACAAGGAAGCAGCAAGAGTACCTTCACTGTCCTTCTCCCCAGTAACTCCCCCCATCTTAGTAAAGGCAAGCAAGCCAAATTCGTGACAGCAGCTAGCTGCATTAAAGGCTCTGCCACTGTAGTAGTAAGAAAGTATGTTCTGGCAGCCTAAACCAGGTAAAATTACTTGGAAGATAACATAACAGTGAGAACTTAATGGGTATTAATTAGTATGTTAAAAATACAGCCATTTTTCTTGCATTGACACAAAACCTGTATCCATTTAATTTAATTAGTAAAGAAATGGATGCAGTACCATCAACATGTAGACAAAATGCAGGGGGTAAAATGACATTGTATGGGTCTATTCAATACTTACAATTTCAGCAGCCTTGTTTTCTGCAGGTACAATGCTGGCATTTTTCATCTGAGCACAACCTATAGTGATCCAGATTCTGGATGTGACGAGCAAGACTCTGATCCACTATCCACTGGAGTACAAGCTGGTCTTTTGGGGAACTGCTAGAAGATTCCAAACAGAACTGTTTGTGCAGAATTGGACTGAACTGCTGTCTAAGACATGGCCATTAATTGGAGTATTCCTGGTGCTTCAGTATTATAAAACAAATACACTAATATAATTAATTGATGTCATTAAACTGCCGTGGTGTTGAACACGTATTGCACTCAAACATACTGAATGTTGACAATTTATTATTTCAGCTTTTATGACAACACCTCTGTGGCAATACTTCTGCAAAATCTGTAAGATATAGGAAGGGGAAGTCTGCACACTATAAACTGCCACAGAACTGAAGACTTGTCAAAACAAAATGAGCTATAAAAACAATAATAGTCAAGCAACATCAATCTCATTAAACACCTAATGATGCCACAGGCATATTAGTGGGGAAATGCTCATGAGGCTCATGAAGAATTAGGAGGAAAAAAAAAAATAAAACCCCTTCTCCTAAAACCGCTTGCCAAGCTGTTTGAACATTCTGCCGCAGGCAGTTTCTTGAAAAAGATGGAGATGTGAATGGAGACAGGCAGTGACTATTAGATGCTGATGATGGTGAGGGCAAGCAGAACTGGTGGTAGAGATTAAGGGCTGCATTTTGCTTTCAGTTGTCTCGCCTGTCCCAACATTTCATAGTATTTAAATGAATCTGTTACATAAGGCATTTCTCCTGTCTACACCGCTCAGCAGCCATATTCTCCTCTCTGGTATGGATTGTCTTGGGAAACTTGCCAAGCTGTGACAGAGCAGTGCATAAAAGGAAATCATGCTCATAAGCTGGGGGTGGGGAAAGCTGCAGGTGAACCGATTCAGTGCAGCAATATACATACACTCTCCTGTCTCAGAAACTGAGGGTTTAAATCAAAGGGGACCCACAGTGCTGCTTTAGAAAGTGCATAGGGCTGCTAAAGACCCCAAACATCCAATTCACTTGCTGCAGGGAGGGTGTGAGCATAGCGGAGCAGAACTGCTGAGACTTCACTGGCTGCTGCTCTGGCAGACTGGAAGAACAGTTAAGTACTTTCCCTTAAGGCGCCAAAAAAGCCACATGCCGTTTTGGAGCACATTCATGATACACAACACCTCCTTTACACTAAGGAAGGAACTAGATCTTTTAATTAAAGACAGAGGGAAACACAGGTGGACACTGCCTCTTGTAGGAGTAAGTTATTACCTGCCTGCCAGGACCTGCCTGCAAGGTTTGGCATTTCCTGTAGAATCCAGGGAATGCACTCGTTGTTAACATTGATTATTTATTAATAGTCAAGCTCACAGGTAGCGGCTGGCTTTTCATCTCTATACCTCAAAATGCTTTATAAAGGAGATCATTACCAACAAAAGAACACAGACATCTACATTTGGGCTTTGGCATGGAAAGAGTGTCACAGTTCACCTGTAGATTTGCCAGCTCAGCTTTACTCTGGCCACCTGCCCTGGAAACAATTAAATTACTGGGGGTGGGTGGAAGGATTCATAGCTGAAGTTCAGTAACACAAACATCTACAGGACATAAGGCAACCCTACACAGTGCTGTGCCTGGCTGGAAGATGTGGAGGTCAAGGAGACTCTCAGCTGGAAGTTTGCAACACTGCAGCAAACTCCAGGCATCTCCAGATCGGATTCATTACTACAAGGTACTGCTGTGGATTACTACACTGAACACTTTTAACTGCTCCATCCCTGACAGAGATTTACTATCCTTTCACCATCTTCACTTGTTATAGTAAAAGACAGGTAAATAAATGTATTTGAGCTGATAAATTTTTTGCCAGTTTTGCACTGCACACAGACTAGGGTTTTTTATCTTAATGACCTGCAGCTGAAAAGCTGAAACAAATGTTTTGCTTTAGTGTTTTAAAGCACTTCACAAAACTTAACACTAATTTATTCTTTCACACTGGGGGGGGGGGGGGGGGGGGGGTAAGTGTTTATTGTGCTTTACCCTTTAAGCTTCATATCATTACTCACATAACAGAACAATGCGAAAAATGGAAACAGATGTATCTCATTTAAGCATGAATAAGAAGGAAGTGAAAGATTAAGAGAAATACCATGGCTTGGTTAAGTCAAGACAATTTCTTATGGATCTCTAGTGAGTCCCGGAAGATCTTCCTCACAACTTGGTCCCTGATTCAGCAAGCACATGGAAGTGCTTAACTCCAGCTATGGAGGTTGTCTCACATGATTCATCTATAATACTTTTAAAAGCTCTATAGTCAAATGAATGCTTTACAGGAAGGAGCTGAGGGATCAATGGCATTGTTCCTGAAGACAGTAAGGCACTTACTGTTTTCACAAACTGCAGACATCAGAATTTGAGTATCAGAATAGAAATGAAGTCAAACTCAAGATACATTGTTCCTGAAACATGAGTGCTTTGATTTTCTGCAGCACAGACAGAGCATTGCAAGATCCATAAACAGCAGCCAGGGATCTGCTGAGAGCCCCAGCCTTCCCGCTGAGGGGTGCAGCTCCTGGCAGCAGGGATCTGATCTGCTTTGGCAACTGCCTCTCACCGGAGATTGTCCCTGCAAAAAGAAATGTCCAACTTCAGCTGCAGGGACTTTCCCTTAAAAAATCTTCTGTACACCTTCAATGATGTGAGTTTTACTGAGGGAAATGCAGCCCTTTAACAATCTGCCACTGAGAAAAAAATTACTTGCAGGGATGCACTGAACCTGGGCAAGGGGTGTATGTAACAGTGCCCCTCCATTTGTGTGTCTGGTGGGATGTGGGTGCAGACAAAGAACTCATCTTTCATTGTTGGTACTAATTTTCTCTGGACAGTGAAGGATCAGACAAGTTTGTTCCCTCCCTCCCTCTTTCCCCAGTAAAACCCAGGCCAAGAAATGTGTCCTTGTTCCAGAGGCATTGCGGCTCCCAATGGCCTCCAAGGTGCCCTAGGGCTCTCACCATTGTCAAAGGCAGGACAACCCCACCTGTGCTCACAGCCAGGAGTGACGTGCAAAGATTTCTTCCACCACAGGAGATCCTCCTGCTATTTCCATTTCATCAAACGCCTGCTTAGACAGTTTTCACTTTTTGTTATCCTAGAGCAAATTATCCTCTCTCCAGCCTAACAGAATTATTTTTGGTCCATCTGCAACTGCATGTCATTCCCCAACTGGAAGAAGTATAGCTACTTCTGATGTTCCCAACAGGAAAGAAAAGCAAAATAAATGTTCAGATTCCCATGAACTACAGCACTGTTAAAAAAATTAAATCCTTCTTTTTCTAGACTGTACCAGTTTATTAGGAACCATTGGGTAGAAACATGGAGCAATATCAAATTCCTTTACATAGGAATTCTTAGAAGGAACATCTGAAAATAAGGCTTCAAATATTCTTGTTTGACTTTTAAGAACAACATTTTGGTTCTAGGAAACTGTCACTTTCCACTCAGCATTTTTAATATGAAAATAATGTTTCCTGATTTGTCACTGATTTCAGCACAGTTGCCGAGAGAGATTTGGCCCTGTCTGCAGTCCACAGACTGTGCATGCAGAATTAATACTCTCGTTAACATTACTATATGCAAATGCTCCCAGGATGCAAAGAGAGATTTGTATTTCAGATTAATATTTCATGGGAGTTTTGTGTGTACATGATAAATGAATAAATGGAGGGACACAAGGGGACATGAAGAACATGTGCATCATGTGTGAGAACTGCATTAATTCTTAAATGTTTGCAATGGCCACAAGATGGTTAAGGAACAAAAAAGATTTATTATTGCAATTACATAGGCCGAGAGAATAAGGGAAGAAAAATGAGAGATCAAGGGAGTTGTTTCATGTTACAGTTTCTCCAGCTGCAGAGCTGGCTTCAGAGGTTCTCCAGACCCTTGTACCCCCACCTTTTCCGCCCTGTGTGCCTTCCCTTGTCTACAGATCACGATGCCTTTAGTTCTGCCAATTCAACCATCGGCATGATGAAGCTTTAAACCAGCTCTTAATTATAACATGGAATCACACTGGTTCATTTACTTGGTCTCTCCTCCTTTTCCATATTGAGGGCCAGTACCATATAAAACCTCAGCACTAATACAGTGCTGTGGGTATGAAAAAATAGGCACATCAGGGAGACTGAGAAAATATCTCAGAATCTGCGGGCCAAAAAGAGAGTTATGTGGAAAATCTGTCACTGATTTCCTGCTGTTTCAGCTTCTGGGTCACCCCTCCTACCATTCCAGTTGTCCTTATTCCACTGCTGCTCTAGAATGACATGAAGCTCCCTCACACTTTAACTATAAGAAATGTAATATTGTATTTGTCCAAAAACCTACATGAGTAAAAGAAGATCCCTGAGGGGATATTATTAACTGCCTGCTACTTATCATTGATGGTTATTCTCTGAGACAACTCTCCTGTTTAATCTTTATGCTCTCGACAATAACCCTTCTCTCTTTTTGATCAAGTGTTTAATTTTCTTGAAAGATTTTCTCCGACTTTAGTTATTATTGAAGGGGATTTTAACTTTACCCCAACTCTTTAATGGCTAAATCTTGCATATCCACTATATCAAATAGGGGTATTTCAGTTACTCTAAGTAAATAGTTCAAGGATTTGGTCTTGATAGGTAGCTGGAAAATTTCAAATCAAAACAAAATTGAAATTGCAGTTTCTTTTCCACTTTAGAATAGCATTTTTTGTCTCCCTGAATGACCTGTCAGTGTATTGGAATAAGAAATGGATACTGCTAGACTGCTACAGAGCATACTCCCATGTCAGCACAGTTTCATCAGCAAGAGTGGCAGCCCTGTATGGGAAATCAGTTAGCTGGTTATTTCATCTGCAGCTGATCAAAGATAAACAAGATAAAAAAGACAAACAAAGGAAAACATCAATGTAGAATGTATTCTTACTTTCCTAGCCTCCACAGACAATATTATTGCTAAATTTCCTCTGATTGTTTATAGTAGAACTTTATAGCAAAAAAAATAATAAAAAATAAAGGAAAAAGAAAAACCCAAATCAAAACAGGTTCAGAAGAAAGCAAAGACAGAAACCCTTGAAACTTTCTTGCTGCCCCTTCTAACAAGTATTCTCAATCCTTCCCCATTGTCACTGCATTCCACAGCACACTTTAAGTTCAGATCATTGGTAAATATCTAATAACAGTTACATTTAGAGCAGCCCATTGAGCATGGAAATATTGCACCACAGGACTGTGAAATCTTTTTGGGAGGCTTGTTTTTTTATCCTGGGTACTACTGTTTCCAATGACCTTGTTGTCTGTCATAATTACAGTTTACAACATTCTCCTGTTCCTGGAGCTAGTAAATTATTAGTGGGCCCATGATTTTGTCTGTATTCCCAATACTGGTTCATTGTCTTCTCTTGTCTGATCTGGATGTCTGGGAATGGAAACACAGAGCCTCAGTCTGCTCCTTCCCGTGCAGCCGCTTTCCTTCCCCAGTTCCCATGTTCAAAATGGGAGCTTGGTACATCATTTTTAGAGCCTGAAGCAAGACAGTCATTCACTTATCTTCCTTTCCCCTCTTCCACAATAACCCATCCTCACTGCTAACCTCCCTCCCAGCACGGACTTGCTCACAGGCTGCAACCAGAGAGGTGCTAGGAGATGCATAGGACACAGCTGCTCCATGACCAGGAGTTCAGGTGAGGAAAGACTGGAGTGGAAGTAAGCAGGGCCAAATACTACTCAGCAGACACTAAAACATACAGATCTAAATCTATACATCTGAGCCTTACTTATCCCAGTCTGTAAAAACAATGTTGAAATACTTCCCTATTTCTCAAGGAAGTTACTAGGGTTAATAAATGAATGCTCACATAACACCGTACTGCCAGAAAAATATTTTTCCTAAATCAACATGTTTTCAAATATTTCAACTGATGAAATTAATTTTACAAACAGGTACAACACAGACTATAAATGGTGGCTAATGATTGCAAAATAATCCCCTTAAGATTCTTCTAACATTGCCAAATCTTTCAGACTGAGTATTCAATTCCCCTGTTGCGTTTCTGTTGAGGCAGTTGGACTCAGCAGCCTCATTTGCCTTTTCAGCATTAGATGCCAGAGTACACAACAGTATGGGTGGAAAGAACACAGCAAGAGCAAGGTGTCATCACCAAAGAAATGGAGCACCAGATTTAAGAAGAGCATGATTCCCACAGCAGATCAGCTGAAGTGGCAGCTGTGTGTTTGTGGGCTAGTACCAAGTGTCCACTACCACCTTACAAGTGCATTGTGGCTTTAAATTTTATCCTGGTTGACTCAAATACATACACATTTTCTAACAGTACACTGCTCTTCAAGAAGCAGTGGTTCTGCCCCAGCACAGAACAAACTTCTCCAATATTTCATTTTCCTACCCTCTAAGGCTCAAACAAGAGATGTGTGGAGAATCTTTGTGTGCTGCCCTTCAAACTTGCAATCAAATCTTCCCTGCTTAATTAGCCACAGGCTGTTGCTCTGAAACAGAGTTCAGAAAAAATAAAGCCCTGCACATTAATCACCTGGCTTCTTCATGGGCCCAATTCCAATCAGCAGTGTGAAAGGAGAGCATCTCCACGTACCCCCATGCCTGGCTTTGACAAGTATATAGCACATGAACCTTATTTCATTGCTTATTTCAAATATATACCAGAGGTCTCCAAATGCCACTTTATCCACAGAAATTAACAATATGCAGCCATTTCATGATTCTCCTAGTGTTCCCCCCTTCCTGCCCCAGTAAAATTGTATCTATTTCATGCTTCTTGATTTTTGAAGTGAGTGTTTTATTGCTTTCTGAACAACACAACTGCTAGGTTATCATTTTTGCATCCACCATGCAGTAATCCTTGCAAAGACAAGGACCTCAATTCATCTTGAGGACTACACTTTGCTAGAAACTGCCCCCTGACTAAGGGCTTTCCTGCTCCTTGATAAATCATTAGTAGCTTTATTGTTACTCAGTCTGATCACTGCATTTTGGTATAGAAGCCATACTAGTAAAAGAAGCAAGATTAAGTGCTGGGCAAAAGGATGGCAAACCCATCAAAAGCCCTTTGCCAAACCTTGAACATAGCACAGGCAGGACATAGTGCTTAATTTGCTGGAAACACAGAGAAAAGAAACAGCCAAACAACCAGTTGTGCAATCAGCACAGCTTCCCCCATTCCACTGCAAAGTAAGCTCAGAAAAGACCAACAGGATATGGCACCAAACAGTTAAACAGACTTGAAATGCTCCAATTTATGTAATGACAATACCCTTCCATCACCATAACCCACCTCTTCGCCCTTGCCTGCCCCAGCTCTCCATGGTTCGGGAGCCTTTTTGAACAGTGTGATTCTAGCATAACATGAAGGAAATACCAGCTTTACCTTTTGATCATTTCTTACTCATCTCCTTTCTCTTGCTGGCTCAAATGTCAGTCTCACTCAACTCCTGATTTAGCCTATAGCAGGCAACAGTGAACCCTCATCCTCATTTCATATATCTATGAGCTTGTTTCCCATGTTTCCATTTTTACAGCCCTTAGAGGCCACAGGAACATGCTGCTTTGATTGCCTTTTACCTTATCCTTCCTATGGGTCATGTGGGTCAGTGGCATACCTGAAATAACTGGGACTGCTATTTCAACCATCAGTCATTCTTCAGCTGGAAGGCAAAGTCCTGTTGGCAGGGAGACTCCAGAACAAAGCAGAGGACAGTGGTGTCTTTGATGGTAACTGTGTACTTCAGCTCCCACCTGTTAACAGGTATCCATGGGCACCAATGTTCCCCTGGCTGCTCCCATCTGATCATGTTATGTTGCTATTGGAGCATTTCAGTAAACAGGACCCAGAGCAAGCTGTCTGCCTCTGTGACCATGCACCAAGGCTAAATCCTCCACAGATTACAAGTCAGAAAAAGCTGTGGTGTTTATCTGAGCTGAGGATTTGGCCCTACAGTATTAATGTTACTCTGCCACCAAGCAGGGCTCTTTTCAGGAGACACTGAACAGCATTTGATTAAGGCCAATGTGAGTGGAGTGTGCACAGCACGCAGAAATTCCCCAGAAATAGTCCTTTAGAAAGAACCACCTGGATGCTACAAAATGAGCCATAAATGTTGAGATCTCATAAATAAAACAGCACTTCAAACTGGACATCTTTGTAGCCCTTCAGTGTCTGCTGGGGTCTCAAGCCCTGGAGTTGGGCATATTAATTCACCACATCTTCAAGGAGGCAAAAACACTGCTGAGAGGGATGCAAACGTGTTTGCTTTAGAGTGACGCATAAGGACTCTGTCTGGAGTCTCCCAAACAAGCCTTCCCTTTCCTTTAGTGGCACAAGAACAGTGCACACTACATGCTTTAAATGGGATTCAAGTCACTTTTTCATTGCTACTAGAGCAGGTACTGCTGGAGATAAAAGCAGCTGTCTCAGAAGAGCAGGTATGACATCTGGTACATAGCACCAAAAATAAATCTTTAACTTCCTCTCATACCTGCCAAACCTGTTCCAAGGAAATAAGCCTGGGAAATATTACAAATACACACTTCTCTCTGATTTCAAAGGAAGAACTGACCTATTTTTTCTTTGCCCATTTAAAATATTTCCTATGAGAAGATCAGTTTGCTAAAACAATAGGCTGTGTTTGGAATAATCCCAATCATAAAACAAAACTGCATGCATATGAAAAGGGCAAGTGGCCTGATGTTTGCACTGGAGGTAATTCACGCTAACACTGCTATTTATAGTGCAGCAGCACCTTAGGGACACAGTAATGCTCAGCACACCCACTTGGTACACACTATACAAACATGAAATCTGATAGTCTCTCCCCTGCAGTGTACTCATCATGCTGGTGATTTATGGAAACTGGTTCTGTAATGCCATATAATTTGGGAGTGGTCCTTTGTGAAATCATTTTCTCTGGTCATATTTGTGTAGTATTTTCCATATCCTTTTCAACAGCTGACCTGGCTTACCAGAAGACAAGAGATCTGTGTATTGGAGAAGATGACCTACTTAAATCAGGAACAATTAAAGACCCAGTTCCTATTTACACGCTTGTGTAAGGAACCACATCCATACACACACAAATCAAAATGAAGATGCCAGGAAACGTTTCTCAGTGCTACAATTCTGGTCATACAGGAGGGTCTAAGATGGGGGAAACAATAAAAGGAAGTGCTTGTGATTCATTATTAGCAATGTAAATAGGACACATTTGGAGCCTGTCATCATCCTGATCGCTCATCTGCTTTTATTAGTCCTCATTCTTTATTCTTATTGTCTTGTTTTCTGTGCTTGTCATTAAAGTTAGTTATATTATAGGCATCTGTTTAGCATATTCTATATGAAAATGCAAATAGAGATGAAAACCACCCGTTAAATAAATATATGCAGCTTCCATGTCATGTACATATTTGACTGCAGCATGTCAAACACAAAAGAATTATCACTTCCTAAGTCTGCACGTTCATTATGTGCATTATTTTTCTACCAGCAGATGGCAGTTTACTATTGCTTCAAATAGGTTATTTTGTTAATGTCAGATGTTTCAAAGTCCTGCGTGGTTGGTAAAAAACTTTCAGCTAATTTCAAAGCTAATTTTTAACTCAATTTTCTTCTGCATCATCCCTTCTGGAAAATGTAATCAGGACATTTTGCTTCAGTTTACAGTCCTGCCACCGACCAGTGCTAAGCACTATCTAAACAGTTCCCTGACAGCAAGTTCACGCACACCAGTGGGTATCATACAGCCTCAAACACTCACTGCTGCTACCAGCCCCTTAAGGCACACCTCACACTCCCCAACTCCCAGTCTGTGCTCGGGAAATTATGCACAATATTATTAATACTGGTGGCAGGGGCAACATGAGGGATGTGACTGGACAAAGGGGCCAGTGGTTTATTAACTGCTGTGTTACTTTGAAACTGTGAATTTTAGGTAACAAAGAGTTAAAACTACCACCCAGGCAATGCTGGCTGCCTCCTGCACTGCAGCCGAGCAGGACCAAGGGCAGGCAGCAGGGAGTCTGTGCCAGGAGATGCAGCCTACAGGGGCTTTCAGAAACCCTGCTGCTGCCCAAGGCCATCCTTCAACCCAGTCAGAGCTCACCTATAAGCCCATCCTGTCCTCCCTAACAGGGCTGAGAATGTGAGTTTTCCTGGTGAAGCACTCCAGCAGGGAGCACAAGCAAAATGAAGGGATAGGTGAGTCCAATGCTGCTGTAACACCGGGGCACGGATTTACCCTGGGCATCAGCTGGCACGTACAGACCTCACAGGCACAGCAGTGCCATCCACATCCTAAAACCAGGCACTGGGAAGAGACTCATGCTCCAAGAGCCTCTCTCTCCACTGACCATGTGGTGACATTGCTTGTCTTCGCTTCCTGCCCCAAAAACTCCCTGTTGTGCCAATGCCGGCATTCAGGTCGGCCTCACGAGGCAACATGGTAGCTCACAGTTGGATTTGTTCCTTCATCCAAGTCTGCCACCCACCACAGAAAACAAATGCTTCTTTTGGCTGCATCAGCCACAGAGATTTGTGCTGGATTAAAGCAATCACATGACTCCTGGCTTCCCAGAGGAGCAGAACTCCTCTCTCACCACAGGTGTGGCCCTTCACTACATGGTGGAATTTCAGGCACACATCCATTTCTGCCAGCTTGCCAGCCACTGATCACAATGGTGAGTTGAAACAGCCTGTTCAGAGGGTAAAAAGGAGGAAAGGACTCCTGTAATCTGCCCACAGGCTGAGGACAGACTAGTTTTGTGACTGGACAGGGATTTTTTTTTGCTCTGCTTTACACAGGAAACTGCCCTTTTCCTAGGGCTGCACAGGTCCTTTCAAGTCCTGCAACTCTTGAATTTGTTCCTTGTATTCTCATGCTGGAGTGGCAAACAAGAGATCCAGAAATCACTCTGCATCTGATAAAAAAACTAAACAAAGCTGAAAGTTCCAAAACAGAGCATTGACACACACCAGTTTGTAACCTGTCTTGGGAATGCTGTGTTTTCTTTTACAGGTAATCCCACATAGCTCCTTTTTAATGATCTGCAGAGAGACACAAATTCACTGGTGGTATTAAATTAGAAGTGAAAAACAACAGAGACAGCAGATGCATTGCAAATGGGAAAGAGAAATGAAAAATAGAGGAAGGAGAAAGGAAATGTAACAACATTTGGGAAAAACAGGAGACCATTATAGTGTGGGGAAGAAGAAGACATATACAAGGTATCAGGCACAGACTGACCAAGGGAGATCAAAAATGTGCCAAGAGGAACAGGTCAGCAGTAGGAGGGAAAAGACTAACAGGTTTTTTCTCCTCAGTGTTGAAGACTTCTGCACATGCAGGACACTGTACACCCTTTGTGGTGAAGTTCTCATGCATAGAGCTGTGCTTGTAAAAACATGTGGATACAGTTCCAACAGCCTTTTGTTGGAACAAAGAGCAAATAGAAGTATTTAAGAATCACATAATAACATTTAATAATTCCTAAACAATCACATGCTGATCGACCTCTCTTCTTCATGTGGACAACTGTGAGTAAAGGTGATGTCCATTTGAGCCTGACATCATCCTATGAACTTTTGTTTCCACCTGAGAAATCCTTTAAATAACATTCAGAGTAGGTTTAACATCCATTACCACTCTGTTTGATTATTCCACTCCTAAGAGAATGGATTTCAAAATTGTATTTTCCAGTTGAAGATTAAAGAGCTACTTCCAGGCTTCCTACCTTCTTTAACAAAGTAAAATTCTACTGCGTCTCAAAAGCCAAACATTAATACAGACGGGATTTGCTGTCATTTTAGTAAATGTTAGCAGCAAACATTGAGCATTCCCATTACCTTCCCACCCAAACCCCATCCACTCATGCTGAGAAGCAAACTGGATTTCTTATGCCCTCATGCTGCCTTGTTTTGTGCTCAGGGATACCTGCCACTGTGGGACCCCCAGCTTTTCTGCTCGGCTTCACAAAGTGAAAGCAGGTTGCTGCCTCAGGGCCTAACGAGGGCAGCTTTTCACACCTGTGATGCACAGGTACCCCGCTGACCTTTTAAGCAGCCTGCTGCCCTCCAGGGAGGCTGCTGGAACAGGGAGAATGCTGCTAGCTCACCGCATGGCACACGTGCAAACAGCAGCTCCCCACATCTGATGCTGCGGCATGTACTTGGCACTGGAATGCAACACACATTGCTGCAGAGTGCAAGGCAAGACGGGATTCTTTTCACTGCACATCAGCAAGCGGTGGAAGTCCCTTTAGCTAGCCTTGCATTTCTTATAGACACATTACTTTAATACTGCAGGCAGAGTCACAGCACTTGCCTCTGACTACAGCATGCATCCCCGGAAACAGGGGTGGAGGGGACACAGGGAAATAACACAAATCTCTTAGTGAGGGACAGAGCTGGGCCCTCTCAATCTCACCCTGCAGAGCCACAAACTCCTGGCCCTGCTGCTGGGGAAAACAGAGGGAAAATCCCACATCCTGGTAATAACCCAGAGCAAAACTATGCCCTGTGGAATTTGTCCGAAGTATAGCATTGCCTGTATCAGGTCTAATTGCCATGCAAGGCAGGATGAAGAACCTCTTAATTCCCCAGACTCTGTCCCAAAGGCTGAGCACTCTTAGTGCTCATGATTTTGTGCACTGGGTCATATAATAAGTTGCAGGACTCAACCAAGGTTTGCCACACTTCCTCCAGTGCACTGCTTCAGAAGGAAGGGCGAGTTGCAATCTGAGCCTAAAAAACAGGGTGTGCATTCTCTTCCTCCACCTTCCCCAGGCTTTTAGAGCAGGAACTAGGTGACTTACCTGCTGTCAGCACCTTCCATGTTTTAAAGTTTTCTATTAGGGCACAGAAGAGCCATAATAATGAAGAAGTACGTTATCTCATTTTGCATCAGATTTTCCACCTTCCTCTGTGATTCACCATGCTAAAATCCCTGCTATTTGAGTGATATGGAAAGTGGCAGATGAAGGCTCAAAACCTGTAATGCTGCCTAGAATATGCAGCAAATAGAGTCTAATTAGAAATTAATATTTATGAGCTGTGTCCCTCTAACATAATTCGTTCTGCCCCAAAGTATCACTAGAGTATCACTTAGAAGACGAGAAGGTTTGAGGTGAAGTCTCTTAGTAGAGAAACACAGCAGATGCCATGGAGGGGAGCAGCAGCCTGGAGGCTGACAGGACCTGGCACTGCAGAGACCCCGGCCTCCAGGACAAGGGCAGAGGAGCCCACGGACAGGACGGCTCCGAGACATTAAATACCTGCTGGCTGAGAGCCGGTAGAGCTGCAACAACCAAGAGGGGCCGGTCCTCATCAGCCGCGCAGAGCTGCGGGCTCCTTCCCGGCGGAGGCGGACGTGGGCGCGTCACGTGCGGCCGTGTCCCCGCAGCCCCGCTTCCTGCGGCCGCGTCCCTGAGGCCGGTCCCTCAGCCGGTCCCCTGAGCCCCGCTTCCTGCGGCCGTGGCCCCTCAGCCGGTCCCCTCAGCCCCGCTTCCTGCGGCCGTGGCCCCCTCAGCCGGTCCCCTGAGCCCCGCTTCCTGCGGCGCCCCCGCGGAGGGCAGTGGCCTGGCCAGCGCAGCGACTGCGGCCAGCGGGGAAACGCCGCTGGCTCGGCAGGGCTCACTGGGAGAATGTCCCGGAACAACATCCCTGCCTTTGCTCGTTGGTTTGTAGGACTTAAGTCCTAGGAATGTGTGCCCCCCAAAAGGGAGCTTCCACACAACTGAATGCTTAAAGAAACTGCACCACAATGTGTATAATGAAGTTGGGAATTAAACACTGGGGAGCTATTCAGGATTTGACTGTGCGTATAAAGGAGGCCTTGTCCCATCAGAAGTCAACTGATGACTAAAGCCAGGAACAAAGCAAACCTGGAGCACCTGCAGAACAGGGAATACCATCGAATGAAGCAAACAGCTAAAAAAAAGAGAACCATGAGTTATATCCCCTTTCACCTCCTAGCAGTATGTAAACACAGTAAGGTCAAACCTAGACAGAACTGTTGAGTCTGTGACAAGTTTTCTCCAAGAACCTGTTTTTAATCCAGCATATGAGATCTCTGCACAAGCTCCACACTCCTGCATACTCCACAGTTCTCCTTGGCTGGGGTGTGGGACAAACACAAGACCAATTCTTTAGCCAAGACTCACCTCTATGGCAAAAAAACCCAATTAACTAAGAATGCACTCACTGTGTCAGCAGGTCCTCTGCATTAGAAGCACTGCAAGGGTTAATAACAAACAAAATGGCAGGATATATTGAGCTTCAATTACAGCTTGTATACTGAAAAGTAAGGATCCTTATTCAGGAGTGAACCTTACTCAATGAAACGCAAATTTTAAGTAAATGCAAATAGCCTACACTGAAAATGTGAAAAATAAACAAAATATCATTTAATTTAATTTGAGTGCCCAAGCAAGTAATTTTCAAGTCTGTTTAATGTTTAGGAAGAAAAAGCCTTAATTCAGTCTCTGCAAATGGTTTTAGTTACTTCTGTGACTTTCCATCTCTTGAGGATAATCTACTCCTAATAAGGACAATTGCTTAGATTTATTACCCCACTGAGGTCTTGTTAAAGATCTAACAAAAATCCTATTTAAATGAAAAGGACAATAGAATTTAAAGTCAGTGTAGAGTTTAATTAAAACCTGAAACAGAATCAATGTCTTCATGCATTAGAAAAGCAAAAACAGATTTCAAAGCTGTTAAACTACGTGTAATTGGCATAAACTATCCATTGAGCCAAAGTTTAAAAAAAAAAAGGCAGACTATCATATGGAAATTGAAGTCTATTAATAAATAAAAAACCTGATACATGTGCATAGCCCCATATTTTTGCATGCATTTTTTTATTTGCCTAATTTGCTAAGCATATCTTAGAGCAAACATGAAACAAGCTAGCTGTTAAGTTGAACAAATCCAAAAGGGACAAAAAGAGACTGATTGAAATCAATGCATTAACATGAACCAGCATTTAAAAACGTTTCATAATGTTCCCAAAGAGAGCATGTAAACTGCAGCAGTCTCAGTGCAAAACTGCTGTAATCTGTGTTCCCATGTAGTCATTATTCATACATGGGAGTATACAGCTCCTAAGTCATTTTTCATGCATGAATAGTTTAAAACCCAAAATCACTGACATAAATCCACAAGGGAGACCTCCCTTTTGAAAGTTAACATCCAGAGAGCTCTGGGAAGGAATGTGAAGCCAGATACCAGCCCGTGACAAAAACTTTTCCGTAAGGAAGGATCTGCGTGCAGCCCCACTCAGACCACAGGCACACCCAAGCCTTCCCCAGTCCCAGAGGCACCGCCGGCCTCTTGGGTCCCGTTTGCAGAGCCAAGCCCAGCAAGGCCGCAGAGCCAAGCCCAGCAAGGCCGCAGAGCCAAGCCCAGCAAGGCCGCAGAGCCAAGCCCAGCAAGGCCGCAGAGCCAAGCCAGGCCTTGCCACCGCTCCCTTCCCCTACCCGCATGCAGCGGGGACCTCGCTCACAGGGAAGGGAGGTCAGCGCAACAGCTGCTCCGGGCACGCACTTTCCTTTGCAGGAGACAATAAATTTTCAGGCAAAAACTACCCCATAACCTATTTCTGCACTAAGGAAAAGGCTCTTTTCTTTCCTTTCCTTCCCACAGGAAGGGTAACGGTGCAGAGGAACTGCACACCGAGGCTCTCCACGCAGCAGCGGCTGGAAACGTGCCCCGGCTCGGCCGTCCGCTCTGGCTGGCCCAGTTGTCACCCAGGAGTGACAAAGTAAGAGGGAGGAGGGAACTGCAGTGCTGAAGTGGGTCACACGACTCCCTCGTTTGGAAAAATCCCGAAAGGATGGTACATCACTTTCCCTCTGCAGCACATCAGTCCCCTGTTAACCATTTAATCAATCGGTTACAATACACTGCAAGCCCACAAAACTGGCCATCTTACGTAGGCCTCTCTCCATTTAAGACTACAGCTCTCGCCGGTGCTACGGTATAGTCGGCGCCCTCGCTTTTAGCTTACATTTTTGCATGGCTGTTCAGTATTTAGGGCTCCCTTTACGTCCGGAAACACCTGCCCGAGCAAGGCCAGCTGCGTGCCCTGCCACCAGGTCCCTCCAGGGCGCGGGTGGGCGGCGGTGGCGGCCGGGTCCCTCCCGCCGTCCCTGCCCGCAGGTCTGTGTGTCACCTACCCAGCAGTGCCGAGACGCGAGAGCCCTCTGGACAAGCACCGTGGAACACACCATGGGGTGCCTTACAGCACAAGCTGTGCCATACCTCGGTCTCTCCCTGCGCCTGGTGCCAGCACCGAGGGGGACCGCACGGTGACAAGCGAGTGCCACCGGCTAAAGCACCCGGAGGGCGGCGCCCCGTGGGCGGCAACCCCGGCCGTCCCGGGCCGCCCCCGGCACGGCCAGCGAGGCGATGGCCTCCGTCCCGCACGGCCCGCGGGCTGCAAGGAGCGGGCACGGAGCCAACGCCCCCACTGTGCCCCCCGCGCTGCCCGGGGGCGCGGAGCTCCCGCGGGTGCGCAGTGACCGAGGGCTCGTTCACGCACGGTTCCTGCACGGCGGATGGGCTATTCCTCAACGCGCCTCAGGCCGGCGATTGTCAGCGCGGTAACGGAGGGGAAATGTCCGATGTGAGCCCCGCGTGAAAGACATCAACACACTTAGTGTGCGGTGCATCCTGGGGGTTGTATTCCTCAAAGACCTTTTTAAAGAAATATGATCTGAAATCTCTTGTCAGGGTCTGCAAGAAAGGCATAACTGTTTACAAATGGCAGCCAGTACTTGGAATTATATTACCCATTCCACTTGGTGACAAAGAGCTTCTCATTTCCCATTCCATTCACACAAGGAGTGGAAATGTCAATTTAGTGCTGCTCTATTTTTAGTTCTTTCACTACAGATACAAAGCCTAGCACAATTTCAAGGCAATGAGGAATGCTATGAAGCTGGGATGAAATCTTGGAGTATCCCAAGCCCTTTCAACCACCTCTATAGCTAACAAGCAGAACTACATCTTGGTGAGTTATGACTAAGCTCCAAATAAAAAATACTATTGAAAATACATTAATAGCTGCCAGTGACAATTCTAAGCAGGATTTAGGATCTCTGTTGCATTAACGTTATGTAGCTCACGTGCCACATACATGAAACAAAGGCTACTTTCCAATTCAAGGATGAGTGAAATGCAACCATGGAAGGTAACATTTGAGTCTGCTTTGCTCTTTGTACACATGCAGTTTCTTCTGGCAATAACAGCATTGACAAGAGATGAGAGACCGGCTTCTCAAAGATAATTCACATGACAGCCTTACAAAACAACTGGCCTGGTACAACAGCTGAGAGGCACAGGGCAAGAGTGGAGCTCCACAGCATCAGCTAGCTTTTCTGACAGAACACAGATTTACACTCAGTGACTATTTTCATTACTGATTAGGTTTCCATGTCTTCACAAGCACATTCCAGTCATACTTCCAAAAGTATCTGGCCAGTCAGCACAACCTTGTATAGCAGTAGACAAAATGGCATCTGCATAAATTTTGCCTACAGGGGAGAAAAGGCAAAATACAGGCATGAAGGTGGGTCTTGCCCCAAACTCATCATTACCCTCGAAGCCTCAGTGCTTTATGTAAGAAGCAGGTGGTTCCTAAAGCTGTGCCTCTGAAGGAGACAATACTTTGTCCACTAGTTTTTCTCCTGTTTTGGTTTTTAGTCATGCTATGTCCTCAATTCAAAGTCTTAGAACAGATACCCCACTCGCTCTTTAAAAGTTATGGGAGAGACTTTTTTATAAAACCACATCTATCCAATGCTTCTTTAGTAAACTTATGCTGTTAGGGTAATGGATTGTTGTTGTCCCTGTCCTGGAGGGGGCTGATGCTGGGCATGTGGCTGCTCTGTGTGCCCTCCCTGATGCAGAGCTCTGGGACTCTCCTTCCAGGGCTGGATCATGATGTTTTCATGTCTGACACCAACTCTGCCTATGGCTGCACTCACAGATTTTCCAGTGAATACTCACCCAGCTACACCACCTGACACCATATCAGTCCAGCGTTTCCCAATATTAGGGGTATGGAAGAATGCAGATAAAGTACTTTACTTCCTTCTGTGCATCATCCCACTCCAGGAAAGGAAATAATTTCTCACAGGGCTTAAGTAAGCAAAAGGTGAGGCCTACAATTAACTAGGGCCACAAATACACATGATAATTACCTCAGTGGAGGGGTAATGTTTCAGCACTAACACCTGAAAACTTGAAATTTGGTGACATATTTTCAAATCAGCCTCAGAGTGACAAACAACCCAGGGGAAAATATATAGCTACTTTGGAAAGTGTTAATGCAGATTAAATCCAGTCAATAGCAGAAGTCAGTTATTCATAAATTCTGGTTCTCAGATCTGCTCTTCCAGAAGAAAAGCACTTTAAGAATGCAACAGATGCTTTGCTTTTGAGCACACTCCAGTAGATCTCAGTGCTGCTCATATACACCTGAACGAGCAGGAGTTCGTTCAAGAGAGGGAGCCAGCCTGTCCCACATCTGTTATAACTTACCGCTTGCAGGACTAACACCCAGTTATCTCTATAAAGCTAAACCCAACCAAACAAAACCAGAAAGAGGTAATGTGTTAGAGCAGTTAGCTCTTTTTCATCCTGTCCACAAGGACCCCAAACTAGCCATTGTGTTTAGGTAGATGTTTCTCTGTTTGATAAGCACAGCCACAATCCAGATTTATGAGCAAATGTTACTGGAATGGGAGGATAGAATTGTACTTTAAATCACGACAAGTCTGATCTATTGGAGAGCTAGAATTAACAAAAAATTAATGTTTCCATTAAAAGTAATGTTTCCATTGTGTCACTGCAGGGCAAATTTTTCTTTCCAGTCCTCCTTCCAATGTGAAAATTTCTGAAATGGTTCACAGAGGTGGCACAGACACCTCCTCTAGGAAACTTACCCTTCTCCTGTCAGTTCTAAAGCTTGCTCTGTCCCACAGGCAAAATCCCAGCTCCTCCACAACACTGCCTACAAGATCTCAGATCACTACATTTCCCTTCTCTACCCAACTTGGGAGCGTGAGGTGTCTTCACTCCTGAGCACTGCTCAGTTCCTCTCACAGGAGGAGATGTCTGCCCCTTCCAGAACACAGGAGGCAAACGGGTGCCCTCTGTATAGCTTTCCTCACACCTGCAAAAGTTGCAGCAACAGAGTGTAACAGTACTTCTGCAGTGAGCTCAATGTCCACCACCCACACAGGAACATCACAAACAATTGAGGAGGACTTGGGTTTTGATTTGAGACAATCTTTTTTATATACAAAGACTGTATAAAGTCATATTTTATTGAGCACAGTTGCTTTTTAAAAGCAGGAGGTATTTTTTTTCCTCAAAATTCAAAGAGGCACTCAAATGCACTAAGCATAAACATGCTTTTAGCATTTTATTAAGCAAGCTGCCTCTACTCTCACAATGTCTGGTCCTATCTTACTGTCACCTTTTCCCAGTTACTCACTAACATTGCATGAACATGCAGATACACCCATCTACTAAAACAAAATGCAACAAAGCCTCTACCCAACTTTGGATCTGCTTAAACTGACAGTAAAGTCACAAGATACAATAGGAACTATTTTAAGTATTCTCAAGAAAATACAATTAAATAACAAAACTAGAAACAAAAATCACAGCAGGTCCTATACAAGTGTTCAGACAAGAGCTTAAAATAATACCTCATTTCTTTTCAGGTTACCCTTTGTTTTGCACAACATTTAAATATTCTACCATGTTTCTAGGCACTGTAAGACAGTCATTCTGCAGCAAAACTTCTGTCAAAGTAGACTCTGGTGGTGGAATGCATTTAGAAATGATGGCCAGATGATGGCACAGTAAACATCCTTCTTTTGACAGGCTGTACATGTCTATTAGAAATATTCCTTGTTCCATATGCATGTGGAGGATTAGACACATACACTCCTCACACAGAACAACTACCTCCTGGAACACGTCAGCAGAGTATTTACTACCAAATCCAGAAGGAGTTTGTGATTCTTACATTGTCCCCATTAATGAGAAAAATGTCACTCTACAAAAGCTCTCTCCTTTTTTCCCTTTCTTATCAAATCCTTCAAACAGCAGATAACTAGCTTTTATAGATTGGAGAGTCAGATGGAATTCTGAATCTATTATTTTACTAAAACCCCAGGGGTCAACTTATCACCTGAAAACCATTTTACATGGACAATTTGACTTTCATATGGAGTGTCAGAACATACCCTAGATGGAAATCTAAAATAAATTATATGGAATAGTGCCTTCTTTGTGCTGAAATTTATTGGTCCCACACTACAATAATTTTGAAAATTGTATCCCTTAAGCTACAGTGCTGAGATATTATTAACTGCTTGAACTGAAAGAGCAGGTCTGATGGGCTGCTATAAAGTCTATGGACAGAGACTAATTTCTATTGAACCACATGCTTATCTGAAGCTGTGTTCCTCCATTGCAAGCTGCCAACTTTATTTTCTTCCAGAATACACTGCCCATCTTTTTACCATCATCCTCAGTATGCACTGTCACTTCAGCAAATCTATTCCAGGAGCTAAGAATGTGTCTAAGCTTCTGCTAATATGGTTGTCTGAGACAATCACACCCAGGAGACAGGGAGGGAGATCCATCCACTTGTACCTCTTATCTTCCTAACACAGGTTATTTTCCTCACTAAGCAAGCCTCCAGTCTCTGAAATGCATCTCTGGGATGAATCACAAGATAAGCACATCTATTTCATGGCCGACACTTTCTTTATCACTTCTGCTGCCATACTTAAGAAATAAAATTATTTGATAATGTGCTGATGCCTTGGTCAATGCACCTTTTACAATTTTTAGTTAGTACAATTTTTAGAAACCAAACTGACCTCAGAGCCTAAAATCTTTATAACTGAGAAGACACTGAACACGATAAAAGATACAGCTGCTGGGTGACTATTCTTTGTGTGGAAATTCCTAACTAGACAGAAAAATCTTCTCCAGGCATAACACATAAGACACAAGGATAGAGTTCTGGGATAACAGAAGTATATTTCCTATACCCAGGAACCTAACAAGTCTGGAATTAAACAGCTAAAATATTAGTCCACACCAGGAAAAATAGTAATAAATTGTACTGCCTCATTTTCAATCAGATAATTTAATAGCCTTTATATACTGAAAGAAATTGCTAAAAAGCAGGTACTGATTTGCACATCAAAGTTTCTAGATAGCACTACTTTCCTTTTTTTTTTTACTAGACAGTGTCAAGCTCTCCATGAGGCATTCAAAACTACTGACCATTCACTGTGGCAAATCAATCTTTCTAAGCACAGAACCTATTGCTTCCAGCAATGGCATTCAGCTCACTAAGACCTCTGCCAGCCAGGAATTTGAAATCAAGGTGTGGCAGGTCTCTTCTAAACCTTTTAATGCCTGTCTGTCCAACATCTTTCTTTTTTTTTTTTTTTAGGATGGATCTAAGAAGCAGCAGGAGCCTCTCAGTAAGTGGACACTTTTCTCAAATGAGTGACTTGGTTGCCTGAAGAAACACCATCAAAGCTATTAGCAAAGCAGGATGCAAGAATCTGTGAAAATATACAGAGTTCAATGGCAAGGTTCACTGTATTACTTATTGTATTATACAGACTAAAGCATAAGAAAGTAATATTTCTGTGTCTACTTTTGTTACGTCCTATCATTTATTAAAGTGACTAGAGCAAGTTAGCAGCCTTTTTCTGTCTCACTCAAACAACAGGAATTCTCGCACATCACAAATTCACAGCACTGGAGATAAGGAAAAGTGTCAAGTTCAGAGTTTTCCACTTGTACTGATGAATATTTTGAGTACTTTTAAATGCTTAAACTGATGAGATAAATGTTTTGGAATCTGTTTCTCTAAATTATAGCTTAATTAGATCAAAAGAAGAAATCCATAGTTTCAAAGGATAAATCCTGAATCTAGCCGCAAGTGTGATCAGGTATCAACATGCAGCAGCTTAAAACAAGTTACACAAGCTGACCTTAATATGTGTGAATATCGGTTTTCCAATGCAGAAATATGTATTTTTCAATATATTTTTCTGAGCAGAAATCATGTCATGTCATTTATATGCAAATCAGACTATATTCTGTAGCTGATTCTTCTGTGCAGAAGCCATGGGAATTATTTGCACTTAATAAAGCCTCATAAATAGGTTTTGCCTCTATGTGGGTGGGGGAACAGCAAATATATCATAGCCATTTACAGCTACAAGCGTCTTCTTATTTTGAAAGTTATACGCATCCTTTAATAGGAAGTTTCACAGTTACAAAAGAAACATTGTTTCCTTTATATAAACAAAATACCCTTACAGCCTTCAAAACAAAATATTTTGCCTTATTCCCTATGCTCAGCTATCTAAAGTACAGAAATTGCCATCTAGTCCCAGTCAAAAAGACATGGTAGTTCCATGCAGTACATGTTCAACACAGGAAGAATTTACTTGTTATTACATCTAGGCAATTTTATTATATTTGAAAGGACATACAGCTTCTTGAAGTGAAGTATGTCCACCCAGTATCATCTATTGCATTTCTGCAAAATGTGTTAACATTTTCGCACATCACCAATTAGATGTACCCCTCAAGTCCTGGCACATGGAAATAATCCATTTTAAAAGCACAAGAAGACAGACTCGGGACCACTCAAAGCACATTCCCCAAAGTGTAGGGTTTCAGTGTGGGAGGTAGCACACTAAAGCAAATTGGGAAACAACTCTTCCTAACTAGTATAAACAGTCTGGACTGGGACTCCTGTTAAGAGCAGGACTGCAAGTCAACAGTAGCACATCTTTTCCAGTCTCTTCACAACCAGAGGGAAGGGCAACAGTGATAAGCAGTGCCTAGAGACAGACCTACAACAAAAGGGCCCCAAGAGCCCCTAGTGCTTACAGAGGTCACTCCTTATCCCAGCCCATGTGCCCATCTGGGGCTCAGGGAGACCAGGAGTTACAACACTGGGAGAAAAGTGAAGGCTTAAACTGATACAATTTAATGTCACATAGATTTCAAGAACAAATACAGAAGCATGGCTAAGCCAGGTTTATCTCAACTGAACAGTGGCAGCCAATAAACACCTGCCCTTTTTCTATCTGATTGTTTTCAGTCAAACTGAAATTAATCACTGAAAACACTGTATGTACCTCAGTTAATTCTCATGGAAGTCTTCCAAAAATTCAGTCTGTTATTAGCCCTCTGCAGGAAGAGAATTTTACCCTGATTAGAACCTTCCTTTCTATTTCCTTGTTAAGCAAAGGAGCTTGGAAAAAAAACAGGCATTCACAGATCTCATTTCAGAGATACAATTAAAGATTCTGGCAGTAAAACAATTGACATGATACAACTCTTTTGCTCATCTACATGACATGCAGACAAGGTGGCATAAAGAGCTAATGCAAGACACCCTTTCTTTCAGAAGAGGTACCACTGATACTGTCACAATGATGCATTAGAATGTTATCATTTTTGCTCTGCAAAATAACTGATTTCAAATATTTTGGGTATACTGGTTTCATATGGTGACTTCTGTTCATTCTTTATCATTATTCTGACGGCCTTTAAGAGCACCAACTTTTATACATCACATAACTATCCTGTGAAGGTATATTTAAGTAAAAATACACCCAAATAACAAGAGTCCGACTTGTTGCAACTGCTCTTATTTTGACAATTACTGTAATGTTTAACTCATGAAAATTCTTCAAATACAGGAATTAAAGCTATATAATTAAAATGTGCTCAAGACATGCACCACACAATGAAAATTCTGTTACAATACATTTGCAGTATTCTGTATGCTGAAACTTACCTTATACACAAATATGTCTGGCAACATGTTTAAACACTATACTTATTTTCCCACTATTTTTGAAGATTATAGGTTTTGAGTGCATATTACATTTTCTTCAGGCACAGATATGGGTTGACCTCACTTTGTATTTTGAAATCAATATGTGTGATAGGACAAGGAAGCATATAAGGAAGTTGAAGTTAAATTAAAAGCAGGTATAAGCATGTATTTTATTATGGGGAATCACACAAGTAAGATAGTAAAATCTGACTTCTCATCACATTGAATTTTCTTTCACTACTCCATTATAGAAAACAGTATTTTTTATAATGTAAATTTTGTAGAATCATCCCCAGACATCTTTGGGGATACAGCATCCTGCTGTATCCCCAAAGAATTACTTACACAATCCCATTGATTGAAATTCAAGCTATTCATTTAATGTTTCAACTCTACATAGAATTAAAATAAGGATCAGTTTAGACTAACAATTTTTAAATGTACTTTAGTCTGCATTTTACTCATTGTTAGTAGCTTAGTAAAAATGTCGGATGATACCCTGTTGAATTTGTCTCTTTTAGCATTTGGTCAGCACCTGAAACAAAGCACAGCCATCTTTTGCCCTTTTATTCACCTTAGGAAAGTTAGATCCTTACATGGATAAAGGAATTCAGTGTCTCACATGCACAAACAAGGCAATATTCAGTGAGCCTGTCTGTAAAATTACAGTACACCAGCTTCTCCATGTCACTCTCATCACAGGTAATTTGGAGAGTTCCACCAGAGAGCAATTCAGCCCACTTACAATCTAAAATATCTTCTGACAGTGTCTGCCTCTTTCTAGTGACCAGACAGGGAGTGCAGGTGAACTAGGTTTGTCTCTTCCTGGGATTCAATTAGACAATGGCAATTACAGCTCTCCATAGCTATGTCAACACTTACCTTCTGGGGCGTGACCTGGGGTTGTGGTCTCCTGGTCATTTACATGAAGCATCTTCTGAGACACACCACTGCATCTGCCAGGAGCCATTTCCCATGGAAATCAGAAGGTGGTGATGTGCAGGAGATGAAATCTGCATTCTTTAATCTTACCCTGACACAGAACTGGAATGTGTACATGACTAGGATTGCTGGGTTAAATGTAGCACTAGTACAGTAATTCTGAGTTACATCAGCTTGGAAGCTTAATACACTGCATCTGCCGGGAGCCATTTCCCATGGAAATCCGAAGGTGTGCAGGAGATAAAATCTGCATTCTTTAATCTTACCCTGACACAGAACTGGAATGTGTACATGACTAGGATTGCTGGGTTAAATGTAGCACTAGTACAGTAATTCTGAGTTACATCAGCTTGGAAGCTTAATTTTAAAAAATCTGACAAAAAGAGATCTGACATACTAATAACTTTGAGATATAATGAAATACTTGGGGTGTAGAAAAGTGAGTTAAGCTTGGGCCTGCTGGCATTTGCATAGGCAAAAACATATTGAGGGGTGAGTATTGAGGCTGCTTAGGTTAGGCCATTCTTTCATGCAGAGAAAGAGTTATATAAAGTCAAAAGCCTAAGGAAACACTGGAGTCAAGGAAAATGTTATTAGTTGAGAAAATTACAACCTGGTACTGGAGCCAAACATGGCTGCATTTAGTTGCACCACAAACGATGCTGAAAGAACAGACAGCTTATGTTCCACATGTGATTGTAACATTTTAATTCCTCACATTTTGAATAATTAACAGTAAAAATTAACATTCTCTTGGATTTTAGGCAATATCATATATTCTACTAACTGTTGAACTTTTAAGGTTTACTATTCAAACACTAAAGCTACAAGAAAATATCCAAATCCAATGCCAGGTGCCTAAATCTCTATTAGGGCACATGAATGTCCATTTTATGACCTTGGGTATGAAACTGAACAGGCAAGAGAGTTTTAGAGTATTTTACAGACATTTAAGAACTGGTTTGCTGAGAATCTGGAAACATATCTGCTTAAGTTGCACTTTTTTATTAACACATTCATAGCACTGTCAAAAGGAGTATCTAGAATCTAGGATAATCTATCATTCTATTACTTCTGTTTATAAATCTAATTATTTTACAGAATCAGCACTATGAAAAATTCAGCTTTAGAGAAACTGAAAGAAAAACTCAAGAAACATTACTACAACTAATTAACTAACATTAAAACATTACTAACTCAAGAAACATGTTACTACAAACACTTAATCCTTTACCTTCTCTAATGGGATTTTCTGTGAGTTATAGAAGTACCCTCAAATTATGAACTATTCTTTGACACATTTCAATATTTTTCTTTATAATCCTGAAAACAGCAAGGTCAACAAAAATACTTTAATACTTGCAAAACAAGATACTATTCCTAAAATTCTATAAATTCTACAACAAAACTGGTGTCTAATTTACTATATATTCTATGCAGCAATCCAGCTATTAATAAACAGGTATACAACAGAAATCAAATCCTCTTGACTGAAGCCTTCACTGTAAAATTGACTGTAAGTTCTTTCCCCAGCACTTACAACATATTTTGTTTACATGTTTTACAAAATGCCATCAAATATTCCAAGAAAGGGCTTGACATCATTGGTTTCATCATCAAGAAGAAATCTAAAGATTAAGCAAACAAACAAATTAGGTACAGCCCATCAAACCCTATGGAATCAGGAACACTATAGAGAGTCAAGAGAAACCAAGACAAGCAATATAATTTTAAGTAATGTCTCTTAAGAAAAATTGTTACTATTATTGTGAAAATCAAACTTTTTAGCAATGAATATTAGAAACTAACACATTGCCTAAAAGTCTGTGTTCCATGAAGAACTAAGCACTGGAACACTGAAGAAACAGAAAAAATATGTAAGTTTTTCTTACCTAGGATCTACTTCTTTTTCCTGTTCTTTTGTGAAAATAAAAAAATCTTCTTTCCTAGTGAATTTAGAAGAGTCTGAGATTATTTCTGAGATGGAAGAACACTGTACATTTTTTTGCTCTTGAGAAGGACCTGCATGTATTTTTTCTTGAAAACTGAACTGCAACACAAAAGTTTAAAAGTATATATGATTAAACCAACTGAAACTCCCAGACTGTTGTAGAATGTAGTACTGGTATTTAATTGATATTATGGTGTTTGACAAGGACCAAGCATGTGATGAATTTAACTATATACTGGACAGAAAAACAATCAAATTGAGCAAATAGTTCTGAGATCATGCTATATAAAGTTAATTCAAATCCTCTTTCTTTGTATCAGGAATATCTCTCTGAACACAGAATGATTTGGACAATTCAAAATTCATTATATCCTAATTGATTCATAAGTCAGATATGGCAGACATATTTACATAATAAGTACCCAAGTCATAGAAAATTATGTTATCAATATATTTTTACTCACCAAAGTTATATTTCTATTCTGTACAGGTAAATTCACTTTTGATGTGCTACTGACCACAGAAACATCTGAGTTCTGAATATTGGACTCATCTTGTACTGTGCATGAACTGAAAATACCAAGTTGAATAATTTCAGTATTTTTACAGAATGGAAAAATTATTTGCTATTCAGTACAGAATTTTCTACTTATTTCCCTGCATACTTAAATAAAAATCAAATTAAAATAACTCAACAATTCATACCTTTTAAACATTGAAATTTCACTCACGTTTATGAGTGAACAACCTTCTATATATTTAATTACACAGATACATGTGAAATACAGACAGTATTTTAAACTGAATAAAATAGTAGCAAATTATGTAAGTCTTACTCTTTTGAAATGTTATTTGTGGCTTTGCTTGTTGTATACTGGCAGAGGGGTTGACATTCATCTGGACTCTGAAGGCAGATATTTCCATGTTCTGCGAAAGAATGAAAGTTTTAAAAAGAGGGTTGAGAAGCAGCCACAACCCCTTCTAAATATCTCCAATGTTAGGACAAATAACACCTCGAAAATTAGGAAAGCATCTTAACACTTGAAATATTTCTTCTTTGGGTTTTGGGCTAATATAAAGATAAGCAGAGATATATAGTCAGTATACATTATGCAGCAGCAATTATGCAGTTGCAGGCCATCAAAAATTTTTAATTGTTTTTCAAATCTTCCTTCTATATTGGATTTGTCACAATATATATTTGACATTCAAGGCAGAATAAGAAACCTGTCAGTCTAGTCAATTAACCAAAAATTTCAGGCCATTCTATTCACTGTATACTATAATAATTTATTCTCAAATAATAGCCCGTAGAATAATTTGTAGGAAAGAAAAAAGTTTGTTGAAGTAACCTTACCTAATTCTCTACTGACAAAATTACTGGCAAATACCAATTTCTCATCATCAATGTCATCCCAAATATCGTCTCTCAGTTCAAAGTCCACATTCAAAGCATCTGAAAAACAGTATCTGCTTTTATCTGTGGCAGAATAATATGAAGCATTAAAGATCAAAACAGTAAACACTGTAATTTTAAACATTAGCAATAACTTACTACTCTTTCCACAATTCCAGGATTGCAGTTGTTTCTGAGATACTTCTAAGGTATTCGTATTATCTACCTGATCCACTGACGGTGATGAAAATGACAGTTTATTGCTAGACCTATTTAAAAAAAATAGATCATTGACATGTTCATAAAAAACTGCAGAAAGTTGTAAAATAAATTTATTCACAAAACAATTCTTGGTAATACCTTGGCAAGGCTGGCAATAAAGATTTAGGTGTAAAAACAAATTGTTTGAGATTCACATTTTCAGCTTGATTTAACATCTGCATCTAAAGAAAGCAAAATATTTTAACTTATAAGATATAAACATACTAAGAACTACTATTTTTAAACAAGTTTAATGGCATCATTAATATTGTAAGTTAGCATAATATTAAAATATCATAAAAACTTTCTGATGTCTGTATTTAATGCACTCAGTTAAAAAGGTTTGAATTATGTGCTTCTAGTGGAGGTAGCCAAGCACCCTGGCAAAGCCAGACTGGTTGACTCTCATCTGCATTAGCTGTAGGCTAAATAATCCTCTATGCAAATAAACAAGCAAACAAAACTGTGAGGTGGAAATAAAACCCTCCAAAACCTCAAATGTCATTCTTGCTGCAGAAAGACCTAGTTTAACACTACATTCAGAGGAATGAAGTGCAAGCCATGAAGTGTTTCAGAAGTTTAAAATTAATAGGGATGGTTTTCTTATAAACAAGTGGATCTACGTGCCAGTGAAAAAAAGGACTCTTAGTAGCATGACTAATAAATACCACAGTTTGTTTCATTCAGGTCATATTTTGCCAAAAAAGTCACAGTGCAGTACCTTCCAACAATGCCTCTGGACCTCATCAACCACAAGCTATCAAATACCATAGAAGAAAAAATATAGAGGACATGCACAAAAGTGGACCAATGGCAATGTCCCAAAGAACAGCAGAACCTCTGAAAGATTCCTGACCTTTGTACTTCCTTACTTTTTGCACTCCACACAGAAAAGTCAAACTTGAACGTTCATATTTAGTGACAAAATTCTCTCTGCAAACAATGCCCACAAATATGTAACAGATTAAAATAAGCCTATGAAATGGCTGACTGCATTCAAGCGAACCTTTAGACGTTTTACTGGGGGTATAGATGAAACTGAGTTCCTGCTCCTTAAATCAGCTAGGTACAAAGAAAAATTTGTGTCTCCATTCATCTGTGACTTTGGAGGTACTCCAGTTTTACCTAAGAAAATGAAGTAAAATAATCTTTCTATTAGTTATAAGAGATAAATACTAATTGTTTTCAAATTACTTTGAAAAACTTTGCCACTAAGCTTAACATCTTCTGTTAAAATATTCTAAAATATTTAGTATGCTAACTACAAGATCTAACACAGTATTCATATAAAAGCATAACAAGCTTTACATTTTTAAAAATCATATGCTAAGTACAAAAAGTATTATTAATCATTGTAGTGCCTATAAAAGTGCTATTGCCAAAGCTACTTATAATTGCTTTTGTGACTGCATCACAACAACTCAGGCCCATTCTCTTGCTTGTATTGTTTCTGTTAACGTAGCCATTGGTATGATGGGAGCTGTTCTACACTGCATTTCTCTAATAGTATCAGAAGTTGTAGATTTAATGAAACTCACAGCAGTCATGCCCACACACATCTTTATTTTTACAGCGGTGGTTGCATTCTCTGTTTCCATATTTCTTGTAAGCAATCTCCTGTTTAGATCTGCCTCCTAGATAAATATAATACAGAAATTCAAACAGTAATACTGGATACCAAACACCCATGATTTTTCTTACTTTCAAAATCATCAAATAATTGCAGTGTACTACTTTACAAGTAGAAGCAGCAGAGTTGTATTTTTATTATCTTTGAGAAAGAAACAGCAGGGATAAATAAAGATCTAATTCCCTAGTGAAAGCAAAATTTAATTTTCTGTTGACTTTAGTATTAGCCAGATATTGTGATCTGACCATTTACCTGCATCTACTTTTGCTGCTGGCAAGCTTTGGGGTGAGCCATAACATGTATCAAGTGTAGATTCAGCTTTCAACTTTTGATTTGCAACCACCTTACGTCCCTCTGGTTTTGGTGTTAAGTAGAAGGCTGTATATGCTCGCTGTATATCAAGACCAACTTGGGAAAAAAAAAAAGACAAAAATATTAAAACTGCTTTAAACTGTTTCTATACTACAATTATCTTTAGTTTTCTGAAGTGTTTAAGCAAGTAAATGTTACTAAAACGTCATGGAAATTTTTAAAAATAATTTGCCCTTAAAGCACACTCTCGTATGACCAGATTCTTTAGGATTGAGATTAAAAACCCCAAACATTTTTTAGAATTAAAGACATAGTTACCAGAAGAATAGTTCCTTTAACCAAATGTTCTTGTATTGTGTTAAAAATACATTTATCTAATACTTTGCACAGCTGATAAAATTTCAACTTTTAAACTGTACTCCAGTCTGTGTTCAGGAGTATCAGCAGCTCTGTACTGGCAAAGGCATAAAATGGCTATGTTGCTAATACTTCTCAAGTTGAAGGCCAATATTCATGAGAGACTGAGATACCCTTTGTAAAGAGAGTAATTCTGTCTTTTATTAGGGAAATAAAATTTGCTGGAAGACCAGACAGGCTTTTAAAAACCGTGAGATTTCCTTAAAGTCTGAAATAGGAACAGACTTATAAATAAGCAGAGATTAGCAAGACCTGGTTTTAGTCTAATTTCACTGTTAACAGTTTCAGAAAAAATAACTGTTGGGCTGAGTTTTACTGAACTCAGTATAGAGTACTTTATCTACTGTACATACAGATAAGATTACAATTCTAATTTCTGTGTGATTAGAAAACCCTTTTTTCCAGAGCCACAGGTCTAGCTATAGCTATATAGATCATTCCAGGCTTGATTATTCTAATAATCTCAATGTCAATATTTACTATGGAAGCATCAACTACACTTCAGTTAACCTAACACACAGCACTCTTCTTTACTGGTGGGGTATGATGACAGAATTTAATGGAGTCAGTTTATTTTTCGATTGTTTTTCAAAGTTTTGTGTTTCAAGGTCATAAGGTGCTCATTTGCTGCTGTAGTTCAAACTGTATGGAAATTGACACTGAGGGGACCTATGTTTAAATCTGCACACGGCAAGGCACAACATTTTCAGCTGTAGAAATTTCCTTTTAATAAAGAGGACATGAATCTATATCCAACACCTCTTTACTACAAAATGCAAAACCTAACCATTCATACAGACAGCTCTGCTCAGCATAAATAACCTGTCAGGCTGATACGTTATCCCTACTGAAAGTTAACTCACTTAAGGAGAAGGACAAAAGAGAATCCCAATCTGTGTCAACAGAGCAAAATACTGTCTCCTAGTAACAGTTGTGATGCTTCCCAGTTCCTTAATATGGTAGTAAATTAAATAAACAGATAAGTAACCGTGAGAGGTATGCAACCCAGTAAAATACATGTTGTAGAGGTTTGTCTCCAGACCAGCTCACTTTATTATATTTTGGCTTAACAGAAAGTGTTTTAGTCATTTGTTCCAAAATCTTATGCATATTGGTTTTTAATTCAAAAAATACCTTAACCTACCATAATCAGAACTAATTAAATTTATACTAATGTCTTCTGATTTAAGAGCTCTTTTAACTTCAATTTTCTTAATCCAATTTCCAGTTTTCAGGAGCACAGAATCCCTGTAACGCATCAGCAAAGTTGTTAGACAAGGACAATGAAAACACAACTGCATACTATGGTATCTGTAACCCAGTGAAAGAGCCTGTATTTGGCCCTACTTATTTAGTTTTGCTTGGTAATTGGCCTAAGAATAACTTGTCAATAATGTATGATTTATGGCCATAAGAGGGCCAGGATCCTGTAGATCAGTTTCGATTTTGCCAAAAGTGCCAGATTTTGGCCAGAATTCTCATGAAGGTCAAGCAGTTGGGAAGATTCTGTTTCTCTTCTCCCATTTGCTCCAAGCATCTCTTAGCCAAGTGGAGAATTTAAATCCATCTCTGAGGGGAAAAAAAAGAATTTCTAAAATATAATTAAAGAAATATAGCTAACAGGAGTAAGTAATAACTGGTTTATCTATCTTTTTAAAAGGTATTTTACTTGTTTTATATTTACGGGAAAATTATTATGACTTTTTCCATAATATGACATTGATGTTGAACAGATATTTACACGTGCTCTCTTCACTGACAAGCACACTGGCATGTTTTGGGAGTTCCTGAATCTTGTGTAGCATTTTAAATGACAACAGTGACTAGAAAATGCTGTAGGATAAAGAATAATTTTGTACTATTAGACATCAGTAGGAAGTATTGAAAATCTGCAAGTCACAGAACAGATGAAAAGCCAACACCATATAACTATGTGAGGCAAAAAAACCTGATTATACATACATAATTTTCTGATTAAAAATGACTTGGTTGTCAGCATCTCCTATGACCAGCGTAACATAGTGGAAGTCTGGCGCTGTTCTCTTTGTCTGGAGCTGCTCATAGTTTGTTAATTTGATGGTAACTAAGATTTCAGCCAACGTGCCACTGTATTTGGGAAGCTAGGGAAAATGATACAGAAGACAGAACTGCTAAAATATGCAAAGCAGAAATTTATGGAGGGGTATGTATTCTATCTGTTGATACAAGCACAAAAACTCAACTCAAGCAATTTGAATTTGTGGTACAATTTTATTTGTTCTTCTGAGACATTGATTTTCAGTACTAACTTGGTCATAAGCTGAATATCCTAAGTTTGATTCAGTACTGAGAATCAAGGACAAATGCCAAGAGAAATATGCAAGAATAAGACTTGTTATATAGAATTTATATTCTGGCATCCCAACATTCCTCTGTAAGATATTTATAATTGTTAAATCTTCATTCTGAGAATTGAGCTACTCATCTGGTATTATGTCAAATGAAAAGTAAACTAGAACTGATTGTTATACCAACAGAATTTCACACATCCATTGAGCTTTTAACTTCAAATGTGTCTTCATGTCTACCAGCTTTAAGGTTACTTTTCAAATTTTGCATTTTAGAAAGCTACAGTGTCTTTGTGCTCCATATAAATACAAAATGCATATCAGAACCTCAAAGCTCTTGATTACACATAGAATTGTACCCTTCCTTTGAAAGGGCACCAGCTAGGTTAATGCAATAACTAACTGTTTCTCTATATTCCTAAGTGTGCAGTAGAAAATAAACATGCATTAATACCATTTCAGTAAGCTGTGTTTGGATGTTTTGCTGTCTCTAGGGTTTTTTTAAATTCAAGATAGAAGAGACCTCTCAGACTCACATATAGAATGTGAATATACTGGTAGGCATAAAATGCTATCAACGAGAGAGGCCAATATATTATGGGGAATGTTCTGCTCCAAGGCTCTCCTCTGAGATTTAGGAGCTTCGTTCTACCTGCTAAGCTGGAAGGAGGTCACAATAGTCTGTGTCTTCTATCTGTGAAGACTCAGAATTTCTTTAAGTCAGTACTGGCTTTTTCATTTAATAATACCGGCATAAAAATATAAAATAAATATAAAAGAATGTACCTGTTCAATTTCAAGTTCATATTTTGGAAGGTGCAAAACAGACTCTTTTATCTGGTTTCCAAAAGGAGGATGTCTGTTTAAAATCTGCGAAATGTAAATCCAAGGAATCAAAGTCACCTGAGTAATTATGTTAGCAACGAAAGTCCCTTTCACTCTTGGATCTCTACTGTCAGTGATGCCCAGAATAGCAAGATTCCCAAAAGAAAATTCCAACACTTTTACATGTTGCTATTGCTTCTGTTCAGTTAACACCCAATCAACTACCAATGACTACTCAGGTTCTATTTGAGATGACTCTTCTATGTTGCACAGGCTTTAACTAAAACAGAACAAATGACAAGGAAAAACACAAAAGGAGCCAGAAATGAGAAATCAAATTTCCAAAGTCAAAACAGAAAAACCCAAGTAAGATTTAGAAGTCTGTTATATCTTTCAGAACACTGGAAAAACAGCTTCCACAGAAAATAAGCCAAAAGCCAAAGAACCAGTCCTAGGGTAACACTTACCTTTCCTAAAATAAGAAGTGCTTTATAGATGATTTAGAAGATTTTTATTCTACTCCTATCTCAAACTTGCAATAATGGAAATTTGGAATTTTCATAACTAAGATACACTAGGAGAAACTGTAAATATATATTCCCTTATACATGTTTCCAACACTCCTAATAGAAAAGTGCATATTGTCCTTGTTTCTTTGTTTCAAACCATGTTAATGATGAAATTCTACATATTTAAGCATCTGCTTTCCACAGCCAGCCAAATCAGTGAAATCATCATTCACATTAAATTTGCTACAACAAAACATCATACACATTTTCAAGGAAAACCAGCAGTAGCTACACAGTTTTTTTAATTCTACTAGTTAAAATTAATAAATCACCTAAACATTAAATTTTGCTATGATCATAGAGCAAATATATATTAACTATACTGCTTTTACTGGTAACAGTATTAATCCTCAGTATTTTCCCTATCATATTTATCTATGTACAAAAGAATAAGTTACCAATTCAAGCTCTCTTGCATTTATGTCTTCAATTTTTTTAAATGATGTCAGTCCAGCATTTACCATAGCATTTGACAATGATACACCTGTGAAAAACATGTATACAAGTTTTATTCTGTTAAAGGACAATGAATAACCTCAAATTATTCTAACAGCTGCATTACAGCAGTAAACCCATACCATAAATAATTCTATGTTACATTTGATGCAGCTTTCTGCCCAGCAAATCACTAAACTGATTTTCATTTAAGTATTTCAGTATTAATTAATTTCTCCATTAGTAAAGAGCAAAAGAAATGCAATACAAACAAAACATGAAAATAGACAATATTTCAATGATGACAAATTTTGCATTTTCTACAGTAAAACAGATTTTAAATCACTTTCTGCAGAAGCCAAGAAATGTGTTCTGTATATATATGATAAAAAAGCATGCCACGCAGTATTCTTTGTCTCAGAATGTTTTTCCTATTCAAGAAATTATTTAATTATGTTAAAATCATGAAAACCTCAATGTTTTTGAGCAAGTTAATAATGAAATCTACTGAAAAATAAGTATTTATTATAATCTTCTACAATTCATTCCAGCCTTAGCAAAAAACTTTCCCGTGGCATGTAAGCCACAAGAGCAGAGAATTCCACGTTCACTTCTATTTCTCTTCATGATTCACAGTACTTCCAGTGAGATTTAGACCTATCAGAGCATATGAAAAGGCATTGAACTGACCTGGCATTACTGCCTATTATAACAACTGCAGTGACTGTAGGTAAAAAATAGCAGCAAATACTTAGAATGAGTACTTGGATCCTTCTCACACAGTTCTGCTAAAGAACTTGTGTAAGTTCTGCTAAAGAGCTCTGCTAAAGAACAAGTGTAAGAAATCTGAAAATTAAGTGGGAAAACTCTTTATATACTTTTAGGTTGCTTCTTGGAAGACATTACTGTAATCTTATAAGAGAAGACTTAACGCAAGAATTTAATAATTTAGAGAAAAGGAAGACCTTTTGTCTTTTTATAGGTATTTGAACATCTTTTGGGTCTGACTCGGGGAAAACATCTTTTACCGTCTTCCTGCTCCTTTGCAGAAGCTCTGCAGTCAGAATACTGAGAACTCTCACATTAATTCTGCTGCTGGAGCTGCTGCCCAGTTTCTCTATAACTGAAGCTGAAGATTAACTCTTTTATCCTATAATTCCTAAAATTACAGAAGAATTTCTGCCAGTGAAGAGAATACCAGATATAAATAAGACTTTTTCTCTTTATTTTCACCTACACTACTGAGCAAAAAGAATAAACAGGGTGGAAATAAAATTGATCAAGTAGTAAATGTCATAAATCCTGTATGACAACTGATCATTATCCTGTCTGTCAGAACAAGCAAACAAAAATCAAACCTACCATTCAGTAACAAGAGAGAGCATCATTATTAGACAGGAGCTGTAGAAATCCAGTGAGAGCAGTAAGAATTCCTGAAATACCAGTCTCAGTATGGCCAGGTGCCAGTCAAAGAACAGTTACTCTTACAATGGAAATACTGACTAATAAGGCATTTTTAAGGTTCAAAAATAGCACACTGAGATAAGAGTTTAAAAATTAAGGATTTCTGAATATGCTACATGGTATCAGCAAATTTCTAGGAGCTTAATTCATTTAACTTCAGAAAGAAACAGAAGATTAGCAGCCATAGGCAGAGGTTAAAAAATCACATCATACTACAGGCATCAATTCAGTGTTTGATTCAGGAAAAGGGTGAACTGTCAGAAGAATGTTCAAAAGAAGCTTCTGAGGGGAACAAATGACACTGTGGAAGTTAGCAGTTCTTTGTAACATACAGTGCAAGAGCTATGACAGCATAAGAAAAATGTACCCAAAGAAAGGAAAATTGGACAGAGATGTCTGTATATACACCTCTTATTAAAAAACTAAATGTGACTTTATTCTACTGAATATAGTGTACAGGGAAGGATTTGTCTACACTGCAAGTGCCATATTTATCCCACTCATCCTAACTCTACAGAAATGCTGAACACGAGGCAGATTCCTCAGATGATTGTGGCGACATTGCCACAGGTGTGGGGTAGTGGAAATGTGTTCCCAGCACTGTGCACTGTGCTGTGCACAGGCTAACAAGCCCTGCCCTTGCTTTGAATCCACATGAATGAAGCATTACAGCCTCTGCCCTTGAGCAGGCAAGCCTGTAAGGTACTGGACCCGATGGACCTCTGGGTTTGTTCTCTCATTTGCAGATCTCTGTGCTACACTGCTCAGTGCAGACCTGATGTGTCTCTAAAGAAGAAATACAGAGAATACTGCAGTGAATTTTGAAAGCATGAAGGTATGATAAGACCAGACATCAAAGCAGGAAGATACACTACTACCTCAAACAAGTATGACTACATTTTTATAAAACAGAAGACTCAAAAATTTCTGAACTCCTTTTCAAATAATTATGACAAGCCTGTACTTCCAGCCAGAAGTTCATTCAATAACAGGATACAGTGAAAGGAAGATCATCAGAAACTTTTGATCATCATGTGTATAAGAACCTCATGCATAATAAATTGATTTCTATTTCATGATTCCTATCCTTTTCAATGTGAATTAAAAGGTTTTAATGCATACAAGTAAGAGGACCTACAGCAGCAGCTGCCTGGAAAGCAAGCTAGTCCCTAGTCAGGGACACACAATGACATCAATGTGGAATATGCCTGGGATACTGAGAGGAACATTAAGGAATAAGAACAATTCTGAAATACTATGAAAGCCTTAAGAAAATTACAAAATAGCTTACTTTAGTTATGGCAGATTCTTCTGACAACTGTGGTACTCAATTGTGGCAAATAAGTAATCAGCAGGCTAATTCAATTATGTATGTAGATACCACAGAAATCAGCAGGCTAATTATGAGCTTTGATTCTCTGTCAAGATTACACTTTTATAATTTTTAACTGGTACCTACCAATTTTTTCCAGTTGTTTAGACACATGAAGCGAATTTTCCCAAAGTCTGCACCTGAAACACTTTGCTAAAATCAAAGAGTTTAATAAAGCAGAGAAGTTGTTCTTAGATGATGCCAGAAAGTCAGATAGCCCTGTAAAAAGAAGATGACTTATGTTAATAAACTAAAATGTAGCTTATTAGGACATATACAAAAAATAATTAAATTTTACCATACATCTAGTAACTCTCAAGCCATTTCTAAATATTCTGCCAGTATCTTGTGTCAAAGTAAAGTCTTGAATAGGAATACATCCCAGCTGAGCCTGAATGAGACTGGAAAAAGAATGGGTTTGTAAACAAATAACAACATAAAAGTTTTTAATGGGGAAAAAAAAAATCAGAGTAGAAACAACACAATACAAGATCTGGTCCTCTGCAAAATGACACAAAATTTACCAGGGACTTCAACAGCCATAAAATGGCACAGGTTTTCAATAAAAAATAAAAAGGCAATATAATATTTACCAGTTTACTTTCATTTCTCTTGTTTTTATCTTCCCCTCCATTGGAAACCTATGCATAAAAACATACATATTTTCTACAATTCATTTTATTTATTGTTAAAAAGGTACTTTCAATTTTCAATGCATTTTTAAATACCTGATAGTTATTTTGTCTTTGTCTTTATTCAAGGTGTTCAATATTTTCTTTTCACTTGTTCTTAACTTCACATCCACAAATTCTGTGCAGTTAGAGATCATTGTAATCTGTAATAATTAGTTTCTTAGTATTGTTTTAATGTGTCATTTTTCTATCACTTCAAACTTTTTTTAAAAAAGAGCACTTAAAAAAATTATTGTCTCAACAGTATGACCATGAAGACACAATCCAGACACATCCACTTTTAATACTGACCAACTTTCTTTTCTCTTCCTATAAAGGCTATTAACGAAAGGGGAAAATCTTTCTTTCAGCTTTTAGATTCCTATTTCAGTTGAGGTTATCTAAATCAACCACACACTTGGTAACACTTTATACAAGGCAAATACAAAGAGTTTTTTCTGTTGTGTATTTCACCTTGCTTTCTTCACACTTTAACAACAAAGATTGTCACAGGAGAACAAGTGCTCCATTTTTTTCACAGCAAATCTGTTTTACCATAGTATTTGCTTGAAAACAAAATGTCTTGTGCTTCAGATAACAACTTGTTAGCTGAAAGAGGAAAGTTACTTAAAACAGAAAGACAACTCCCTTAAAAGTAAAACCTGCTCTTGATGCAGCTGTTTTTTGCAACAAATAAACCTACTAAAGCAGAAAACATTAAGGCTTTTAATACATAAACAGAACAGCTTCAGCAACTTTGCATCTTCATAAGCAAGGTTAGTGAAGGGAGAATGAGATCTTTTGACTTCCAACTCAAAGTACAAAGTCTCAAAAATACTCCATATAGAATTTAATTAGATATATTCTCTAAAACTTTTTACAAACAAAGCCTGAGCTCTTTAAAATAAGTAACACCTTATGCTTCTTTTCTTAGACTGTTTAAAAACAATTGAACATGTGTAATTTTTTAAAAAAAGTCATATTACCAATTCATTTAGTGTCTCAGTTCCCTTAATTGTAAAAAACTGCTTCACTGTATCAAATGCAATGTAATACCATGCCATTAATCTTCCAGTGTCTGTAAAAGAAGCGCATACCTTAAAAAAATAAGTACGTCAAGTATATTTTAGTGGCTCAGAGTTCTTTAAGCCACAAAATTAAATTAATTTTCTTATTACTGGGCTCTGTGAGATTCACCCCCACTACTCAGTATGTTACTGCCCCCAGCTGTGTGATGGACATGCCTGACCCGATCACAGAGGGGCAGAAAGAGCCACGTGCCAGTGGCAATTCTCTCCAACGGAGATTAAGCCCCACTAACGCACCAGGCAGCGAACTGTGGTCGCTAAGAAGCCAAACACCTCTAGCAGAGGACTGTAGAGAAGAGCAGGTACTGATAAAACCTGTCCCTCATTGCACTGTGCCACAACCAACTATCCTGTCACAGTGTTCTGCAATCTTCTATCCGCAACAGATTTTCAGAAACAAGAGAGGATCTATTCACGAAACAAGAGAATGAACATCCATGACTTGGTCAAGAAACTTGTCCATATATTCTACTCAAACAATCCCTCAGATTTTACTCTCTACTACATTTATGTACTCTTACTAATGGGTCACAAGGGTAGTTGAGACCCTTCCTAGTTCACTACTATCTCTACATCACTTCTGAAAATTAGTTTATTTGAAACAAGTGTCACCTGTTGGTTTGAAATTATTTGCTTCATCCATCCTGATCAAATCAAAAGATGATAAATCATTTAAGTTCTTCAGACACAGTTCTGTCAAAAATTTGAAAAATGTTTTCTGCATGTACTAAAAATACCTTATCCATGTACAAACCACAAACATCATCATCAAATGGTATGAATGTATGCCCAAGTAATTCCACTGAACAAAAGTAAAGGTTTTGGAATCCTTCTATTAAAGTTGCTGGTTAACTTCTCTCTGGGGAAACTCACTGAAAGATAATTGATAAGGACAAGCCAACTGTTTTTCAGTAAGGCAAAAGTTGCAAAGGAAAACAAACTAGACCCTGGAATGTAGGTTGCCATATTCCATTTTGAATGCCAGATCAGAGAGCCCACAAGCACTTATACAAAAGACTTCTGCACTTCTGTTAAAAGACTTAACACCAAAATGGTTCGAATTTCAAATACCCACAAGTATCCATGAATCCTTCATTAGAAATTTTCATACTGTATCATGTGCATTTGTATTTATTTACCTAAACCCGTTGTGTCAGGTATCTGCATAAGAATGACCAAAGTGCTTTTGTTCTCTCTTTTTCAAGACTATGGCAATATTCAGAATTTAAAAGTCAGAACAGCACTCAAAGAGATAGTTCCCCTAGCAATCATTCACTTTACATGTGAAATATATGAACACATTATATACATTACTACAAATTATTTCATGTTGCAGGGAAGATGATCTAGTTTTTAACATCAGAACTGCAAGGAAATATAATCCACACCAAAAAAAAAATTAATTGAATTATTCTAGCACTATTTGTACATTTTAAACCATGCCTTCTCCCATAAAGGTTTATTTAGGTAGTTAAGGCAATATTCAGAATTTAAAAGTCAGTTAGAACAGCACTCAAAGAGATAGTTCCCCTAGCAATCATTCACTTTACATGTGAAATATATGAACACATTATATACATTACTACAAATTATTTCATGTTGCAGGGAAGATGATCTAGTTTTTAACATCAGAACTGCAAGGAAATATACACCAAAAAAAAAATTAATTGAATTATTCTAGCACTATTTGTACATTTTAAACCATGCCTTCTCCCATAAAGGTTTATTTAGGTAGCATCACATTTCATTCCCTCTATTCCTTTCAGCCTACATGGCAAGAATAGAAAACTCCTGATGTAAAAGACAGGAAAAGATAGAAAACTACTGAAAAAGGCATATTTTCTTACTAATAAGTACTGTTTTCACTGTCTGCAAGTCAGAGTCAATGTCTCTCACATTTGGAAACTTCAAGTGGTAGCAAATATGCTGTGTTCCTGAAGGCCCTTGAAACCCTTACACAATGAGCAGCCGCAGCATCATCCCACCAAGCCCAAAACCAATCACAAATGTTTCCTACAAGTAATGTCAAAAATGTGTAAGTGGAGTCCAAGTACAAGCTCTACAAATTTCTGGGCATTTTATCTGTCCATGTTTTCATGGACCAGACCCTCCTCCAGATATTTAAAATCCAAATGGTCTGGATGGACATGAGGACTTTCACTGAAGGAAAAAAATTGTATTTGTAGATTTGCAGAACTTGATAGCAAGTACTCTTTTATAAATATACTAACATTTAAAGTACCAGAAAACTTACATTAAAATAAATTAACAGAACAAAACCACCTGAGAAGAGTTGTATGCTATTTCTGTATTTGAAGTTAATAGGCACCAATTCCCAAATGATTTTGTCAGCTGTATATTTTGTAATGGAATTGTAAATAACTAAACTGCAGTACTTTAAAAAAAACCTGGGTTTAATAACTGGGTTCTATTCAAGTCTTAGCAAAAAAATAGCCTCTTAAACTCATGCAATTTTAAATTGTTTCTGGAGAAGGCAAAGATGCTTACATTTTATATCCTTTGTTTTCAAGGCTAAATTTATGAATGGAAGATGACATTTTCTGCAAAGGACTTTTTTGAAAGTATAGTAACAAATTAATGAAAGCAAGTGAGATCAATCAAAGGAAAATTAGGAAGAATGACAAACAATCAAAATTATTCTGCTCCATATTTCTGAGCATATATATGGAGATGAGGTATGTAAAGGCATTAAATGATTTTCATCTATACAAGAAAAAATTTCCTACCAGTTAAAAAAGACACCAATAGTATTTCAAAAATATTAATAACAAAATAAAATTAATAACACACAGTAGACTTCATTTGTTCTGCAAATAGATCTATTGAAATTAATGGATATAGATAATAAACATGGGTGAACCTACTCTAAATTGTAACATTTTACTGAAAAAAGCTAACAAGCTACTTACCTTGTAATTTTGCTTCAATTCCAACTTTATCTAATCCAGATGAAAAACCTTCATGGCAAAGACAAAAGTTATTTTAACCTAGTACTATCACATGCTTCATCCTTAACATCAATACCCATTAAACTGATTTGCTGATTGTTAGGAAGCAGACAAATAGCCCAAAGTGTAAAATGTGGGAATATTTATTATGCTGCAAGCAAGTCAGAAGTCTTACAGGGTGCAATTATCTAAGTATCAGTAAGAGGCTGCTAGAACAGATGCACAAAGGTAAAAGCTGCAGACATTGCCCCATGTAAAATACCAGAGTCCTAAAAGTTTCAGAAATGTCAATGAAAACTTCCTGGTACATGTTTGCTTATTTGGAATATAGGAAGCCACCTAAATCGTAACCTCCATTCAAGTACTAGATGTGCTATGTTCCAGCTACAAATCCTTATAAAAAATTGTCTCCAGCAATTAGCCAATGACTTCAAAATCAGGTGTAGAGCAAGTGGGCAGGAACAAAGATATGGTCAGGGCTGGGGACTGGGATAATGTTCTGGACAAGGCAAACTGAAGACACTGGAATTAAGATAACTAGAATTTTATTCTAGAAAAGAAAATACTAGACTATTCTTTTTCTTAGCAGATTACATATTCAGCAGTGCAAAAGACATTATGGCTTGATACTGTATTAATACATGGTCCAGCATATTAAGATAAAAAGAAATGGATTATGAAGTTGTAAATGTCTTCTTCACAGTTTTTAAATGTTCTACCATGCTGAAACTCCCACTACTTATGTTAAAGAACAGAATGTTACAGGCCACATGGCACATCTTGTTTTCATCACATTATGAAATAACAGTCCATAAGAAAATGATAGAAAAAGTAATATGGACATAACACACCCTAATGCCATAGTTAGGTGAATTAAGAAAATAAAACCAAACAAACCATAATGCGTTGGATTTTTTAAGGCTCTAATGTACAAGAATGTTGATCGTATCCATTCCAAAGCTACACTGACATCCGTGACAGTATGGAGCACTATTTCTGCATTTAAGTGTTCAACAAGGTGCCTGTGCAAGCTAGTGCAAAAAAACAAGAGTTAAGGACATTTATCAATGAGCAATATAAAAAGTGCCAAAACTAATTTTTGGGAAGAAACAAAATCAAACAAACCCCTCCCCCCAAAACACAACTGTTCACTGTAATCAGTGAAATTGATAGAATACAGTAAAGATTGTATAAGTAATCAATAATTTGTTTATTATGGCATAATGCCTAGCAAGAAAAAAAATCAACTGTCATCTGTGAAGTTCCACATTTACTAGAAAACAAAATTACATAAATTTGAAAGTTACAGCACAGACATTCTGTGCTGTTGATATTCTAAATATATTTGAAAAATTAAATGTTAGCAAAATTAAATGAGCAAAATTTCCTATTTTACCTTTTAACGTTCTAACTTTCCTACATATTTCTCATGATAATCTGTTAACAACAAATATAGATCTAGTATTTTCCAGACTTTATCATCTAGAAATTCAGAGACATGGGCTGTCTTCAATTCCTGCTTTTTGTCTGCAATAAATACTCTTTCAGCTTCCTCAGTTTTCCAGCAGGAATCTGAAACTTTTTTTTTTTTACCTTAAGATTCTTTTGGCTAATAAATCAAGAGACCATTAAATACTGAATAGCTTGGCTTTATTTTCCTTAATTCTTTCTTGATTTCTTCTAAATAGACCAAAGAAGCAGCCCAAAATCCATGTGAAGAAAAACACATTCTGTAGAAACAATGAAGTTTAGCTACTATCCAGAGTCTTATAAAAAACCACTTAGTTACCTGCTCTCTATGATATCAGCACCATTTAACATCTGTATATATCTCTCCTTGGTACTGCAACGGGTCAAAATAACTGCTGTAGCGGAAGTGTCAAACTGAAAAATAAAACCCCAAATAAAAGCTGCTCTTTAGTTCTTAGAAAGAAAACACAGCTGAATATGCATCACATACCTGCTGAATCCACTAAAACTCTGTTCTCAAAATCCTGTCTGAAATGGGTATTGTATGGCAGTTTCCTACTTTCTCTCTAATCCCCATTCACTATGCAACCCAAATGTAACCTTCAGATCTTTTTCCACTGCAAGATGAAGCAGTGATTTTTGATGGACAATACCAAAGCAAACAGATTTCTTTCTCAACAGAAAAGTTACCTAGGAGTAATTTAAGTATTAATAGTCCTTTAAAAACCAAATGCTACACTGGCATTGTACTTTCTTCTGCAAGAATAGCTTCTACTAATTTGCCTACAGACAGCATCAATACAATAAAACATTGACTTACCTGAGGCCTTCCAGCTCTCCCAATCATTTGCAGAATATCAGTTTCACTGTACTCTTGAAACACTCCTCCAACATAATGCATTGTGGATTTTATAATCACCAGGTGTGCAGGCAGATTGACTCCCATAGCTAAGGTGCTAGTAGTAACTACATCGGATCAAAGTATATGAACACCATCAAAATGCCTCGCAGACACTAATCAAGCAGAAAATAGGTAACTTAACTCCTGATGCCTAAGTGTTCTTAGTTTCTAGTGGAATCAGTGGGCACCACCAAGAATTTGATGTAAATTACAGACAAGCAGTTACATAACAGTTTCTGTGTATCTGATTATCAGCATTCATTTGTACTCATATTCTTTAACAAATTACGTCCCAGATACTTTCACTTAAACATTCCTTTATACTTGGGAGATAATCCAGACCATGATCCATGTTCAATATAACAGACACACAATGAAGAAACCTTACTCTTATTTCTTCAAGGCTCTGTATTTGAGTACAGCCATGGCTTCATCTTGCTTAGCAGAGGTCAATATTAAGATTTTTTTTTTTTTAAGTCATCAGTCATTAGCATTGTTTACATCCATGGCACCAAACCAGAATCACCACCAATACTATCACAACACTTTACTAATACACGCTCGCACACGGAAAACATCAGTCAAGTATGTGGCAAGTAACCTTATACTCATGTTTCCTAATTCACTTTCTCTAAAGAATACATGCAGTGGCAAGAATTCAACACAAAAAGCCAATATGGGCCAACTGATATTACTATTCTGCTAGGAAAACAAAGCATTATTGAAATTTTCAATTCTTTTGGAAATTAAAATTAGTAATTATATTATTTTTTCTTACGACCATTGTAACAGGAAAGAAAAAAATCCACAAATCATTTAGTGTTGTACATGAACCACACAGACAATTCCCCATAGGGGACTAGATCTTTTTTTTTTACAGAAAAAGAAAGCCCAGATGAGATGAGACAATTACATCTCAGATCCCTTCTCATTTCACATAACAACAGATGGAATATTTCTTAGGGACCTCCCCATCAGTCACAACACATGGGAGTTTGAAAATAGCATCCTGCCCACCTAAGATGCAAAAATGTAGACAATTACCTTCAGGGAAGCCACAGCTGCAAAGAAAACATCTTGGAAACTTGGAAGAAAGATTCACTAGCACAGAACTCCACTTCAATGGGAGGGGTTCAGTGGTAGGAAAGGGAAATGGACATGGCCAGACCTATATGGACATAGGAGGGGTATGACCTCCATGTGTGGTGAAAAGAAATTCTATGGTCTTTAGTAGTAACAGTGCATATGGATACAGGCTCACTGGGTAAAAGTACATGTGAAACACAAAAACACCTCTACCTGGATTTCACAACTTCCAAAGATTAAGCAAACTATAGAACCATAAAATATTACTTCCAAACTGCAATCTTCTCAGGATACATAAATGAAATCTTGGCTTTCTACATTAATTTTACTTACAAAGTACTGGCAAGTCTCCTGCAGTGAAAGCTCCTTCAATTATTTTTCTGTCCGAGATCTCCATACCCGCATGATGATAAGCCACACCATACGTCAAAAGGTCTGATAAGGAAATTATTATATACATCACTTAACTAGGTTTTCTCAAGCAAATATTCAATCACAGACCAGAGAAGTTGTAGGTTATATTTACCTCTCAGTTTGGAGTCTTTCAATGAATTTGCAAACCCCTGTAATCTATGCAACACACACAAACAACAAAGAAAAACCAAATTAAAAAATATACATTCTTTGGTTATTTTCAACCACCACCTTTCCCACCCTCAAAGAGAACAGACTGACTCTCTGGGGCAGCTATTGCAGCTTTTCGAGCCTCGTCATCTTTCCAAGTGACAATCAACAATCCTTATTTGCTTTATGTGAACAACACATAAGATCACATTTTAGGTCCAAAGTCAGGAGTAGCTTCTGCAGCTGCCGTGACTGAAGTAAATAATAATTATTATGGCTGTATTTAACAACAGTATCTGATAAAGTAAAGAAACTTAAAACACTGGTAAAGTCACATCCAATTCAACTATTCATATGCTTAATCTTTGCACTACAAGGTCTCAGAGGGCAATAAGAATTAGCATTTTTATGTTTAGAAAGTAGCTTTGAGAAACAACTGAATATTTGTGAAAGGTATCCTAAAACTCTGAGAAGCAAATAAAACCTCCCAAGAAGAGTGCCAATTTACCAAAAAGAATGTCAACTGTGATGATGATTTTGTTGCACACTCCTGTGCTAGAAACTGTATTAGCTCAACAGCTTTCTTCACAGATATCACAGGTTTACTAAAATGCACAAACACTTATTTCCAATTTAAATAGAAAACTACCTTTGTTTCTGTTCTATACTCAGTAGAAATTTAGCATCTTTTGCAAGAACAGAAGCAGCCTGCTGTACTCCTTTTCTTGTGGCACAAAACTATAAATAAAAGACATTTTTTTGAATCAATACTTTCAAGAAAGAAATCATTTCAAACATGACAAAAAAAAGCTGTTGTACCACAAGTGCTGGTTTTTGCTCCGAGTATGTTTGTATAATGCTGGCTATCTTGTAGTTAAGAGTTAAGTCAAATTTGAATTCTGTCTGATTGTCACTGCAAGGAAAACCAAGCACAATTTTGCGTAGCTTCACTGGTCGTTGATCCTCATCTATTTTCAGGCATACAGCAGGCATCTTATTGTCTGAAAGCCATTCTGCAATCTTTAAAAAAGAAGTAGAACAGAAAAGATAAATTTCTTCTTTTAATTGTGCTCCAGCTCTAACAGCATCACAGAATAATTTACTTAGCTTTTGTCACATGTAAACTAGTAACACATTTTTTACCATTTAAAATCACAGGTGAGGTTCTGCTTTTTGCAGGACCAATATAATTTGGTCTGAAATCTCAAGTCTGTTGTCATTTGCACATAAGAGGTAAAAATCAAAAGCAGAAATCTAAAACTGAAGCATGTCCATACATGGCTGACATCTCCCTACAGTTGAAGATAATCTTACATTAGCAGCAGGCTCATAGCTGTCTTCAGATGACAGCTTAAAAATTACTATTTTGCTATCAATCTAAAATTGTAATTCCAGACCAATTATATAAAACATAACTCCATTGATCAAAATACAGTGAAAATGTAACTCTTACATCTTTAGTATTTGGGATTGTTGCAGAAACAGCTACAAATCTCAAGGGAGGAACAGTGTGGTGCTTCTCTAAGAATCGACAAAGAGAAGACTGAATAGTTTTCATCCGACTGACTACAACTTCCAAAGTTGCGCCGCGGCTTTCATCCTTTATAACGTGTACCTATCAGGAATTTTAAAAGATGTGCTAAATATTTTCCAGTTACAATCTGGACATGTGCTAAATACATTTAATATTTTCTAAGGTTCTTTTTACCTTAACAAAAGATACAAAAGCAGTGCATAAATCCTCATTCATTTTCTTACCTCATCGATGAGAAACAGTCGCACAAGCTGGACTATAGAGTTGTCTCTCCACCTTCTAGTCATGCTATCCCACTTTTCCTTGGAGGAAAATACCACATCAAAACAACAACAGAAGATGAAAGATGGTTTAAATGCCAACACATGCCACAACTATAGTACATGGAGACATGCCTAGACTTCAATAACCCTTTAAAAAGAAACAATTAAATGAATTCAAGCTAATGCCATCTATGTTTCATCTGGCACATTAATATATTACTAACTTTTGTTTATATGAACTGATAGTGTGTACAGCAGTGTGCAGACAAACAAAAGGATCATAAAGTTACTGTGTATTAACAAAAAAAAAAAAAAAAGCATACAATTAGAAGACCACTAATATCTGTTTATTCTAAGTTATTGTAAGAACTGGAAATGAAACCTACAGGTGTAGTGATAATAATGTCAGCATGATGTATTTCAAATAAATCATCCATCAGTGTATCTCCTGTCAACTCCTTGCAGGTGAGTCCTATAGGTCCAAATTTTTCTTTCCAATCATCAAAACGCTGACTGCAGAGAGCTTTTATTGGAGCCACTAAAAACAACAGCAAATAATGAGAATTAAATCAGGGAAACCAAATCTTCAACTGTATTAGAAATGTATGCATTTAGTTTCTTTAGTAAGATGCCTTCTTGAATTTAATTTCCCTAATTTTCAGCTTTGCTTCCAGAACCATAAAATCTGTAACTGGTGTTACTGTTCTTATTATCCTGCTTCATGTGCACAATGTTGAGCTTTGGGCCCTAGTTATTCCCATAAGCAAGCAGAAACAGAACCCTTTAATTAAGATTATTTATGCTGTCTCTTAATCCTTTATCCTGTTGGGTTTGATTTTCTTTGCAGTACCACATGGAAACAACCATTCAGCTATCAAAGGTTTTCTCACAGATGGAAGAAACCACCGGAAATACATCTTTTCTAATGGAAAATCATACAAATAGCAACCTTTTCCCAGTTAAGAATTATTTGAGTATTCTGTATTCAGAGAGCAAAGTGTAAGTATGAAACCATCCAAGAGCAATAAACAGACTTCTGTTTCTTCTGGTATTCTATCAAAATCAAATGTACAGTTAAGTGTAGGGTCATATGAGGCAGCTAACACAGCAGGTAGCAGTTCTTGTGCTATTCTCGTGAACAGAGTCCTAAAACAATCTACTATTTTTTTTTTTTCCCTGAGAATACACACTGTATTTTTGCAGACTCTTTTTCTCCAGAAATCAGATGTCATTCTCAATAAGGACTGATTAACAATACACATAAGGCTATACTAGATGATTCATCTATATGGAAAATGAAGTGAAGTATGTGAAAGAGGCAATCTAAGCATGAGCCCTAAACAGCCCTAGTATAATAGATCTTGCAGTGATTACATTCCAGGTTAGTTAGAGGCACTGGAATATGAATTATTTCTGCACATTAGCTCACAAATGATCTCTAAAATGAAGAAATTTAAAGAACCAGTCTCTGCTTCAGAAAGAGGTGTCAAATCTCATAAGAGTATCAGAGAAGTAATTAGCTCCAGAAAATTGATTAAGCTACCAGCAAGTAATTCACAAAATCACAAAGCTAATAATCTCCATCAATGCAAGAATGTGAGAAGCAAGTGACTGCTCCTGGAACGACAGTCACCAGTCCTTTGATATAAAGCTACTGGAAAACAACTCCACAGAATGATTGCAAGCTAACTCACATAAATGGGGCCGCTGATGAACCACGCACCAGGGCTCACACCAGCAGGACGTAGGCTGATCACCACCTCTGCTCTAACATTCAGAAAACTGACAAGTCTCATTCTCCATCACCGTGGAATCCGGAAAGGTCAGCAGATTTAACACCACTAGCAGCTAACTGCTTCTTTACTGACAGTTCCAACCAACCAAGTTGTAGTAATTTTACCACAGCAAGTGGAAACTATTACCATACACTCAACCTGGTCCAGCTGACAGAGAACCTGTAGCACATGCCTGCTTCTAAGATCAGTACACAGTAAACTCTAAAGCAACACTAGCTTTATTGTAAGAAGCAGAACAAAATCGAATAGAAAAACAAATACGAAGCTTTTGCAAATGTAAGGATAAAACCTTTAATAACAAGGCTGACAAACATGTATGAATAAATTAAAACTGGGACAAAATCACCAATTTAATCCAATTTACACAATATTAACTTAGTTATCTAGGAAGGAAAGAAAAGAAGTGTAACCGGTGTGAGTATCTCCAAGTATTTTCATATTTCTACACAGATCAGTTAAATTCATGAAGATCATAGTTCTGGTGCCTTTGAGGTAGTATCCAGAAAACAGCAGGAAACTTTGCCAGGTAAGCGACTACTGGAAAATTTGATCCTCATCTGAGAGCAACAGCCAGCCATACAAAAGATAGTGCCGGCCAGAAACCATGCACTAAGAATTTATTTTAGTTCCCTTTGCTTCCTCCTTACCTTTTTGTGTACATCTCACCTTCTTGGAGGACAAACTTCTACAGGATTTTCTAATTTTTATTTGTATAGGCAATGCTGAACACTACAATTACACAGTGCTGTTAAATACCAATAATAGTTTCAATGGTACCACAAATAAACACTAAATCAACTTTTTAAAGAATGAAGCAGGTTGAAATATCTTAATGTATTTAATCTCAATATTATTCCTGGACTCACACCAGATCTCTGCATTCCCAGAATGACATTTTCTGTTCTGTCACCAAAATGTTTCAAGCTGCATAATACTTACTGTAAACAACTTTAATATTTAACCAAGGCAGTGGTGCTTCCATGAGTAATCTGGTAATAGCTAGTTCGAACATTACAGTCTTTCCAGAGCCAGTTGGAGCACAAATCACAAAGTTCCTATCCGTATATAAAAGCTAGGAAAGAATTGCCAAGTCCTGTTAAGTTCTCAGTAATGACAAATGAAAGGTTTGCATAACTATGCTTCCTCTCCACACATTTTATCCTCCACCATCTTAGAAGCCAAGTGTGTCCACGTGAAGCTCCCTCATTTTCCTCTGACAAGGTCTTCCCTCCTTCCTCCTCCTCAGCGCCACTCACCCACCCTTCCTCCTCCTTGCAAATATACTACCAATCTGCATGCATAACTATAATTCTCATCTTAACATAAACGTATTTTAAACTGAGAAAAACACTTTTTAAAGTTCTTCTGGTCCCTTCTCCCAGCTAAGCACAACACTGATAAACTATTCCAGGAAGAGGTTCTAGATATGTTATATTATTCTAATCCCTTTTATGCTCTGAATATCAAAGTACCACTTAAATTTATCTACAAAGAACTACTTGCAGCTGCAGTTTATGTTCCATACTTACATCATCCAAAGCTTTTGACTGTGCATAGTTAAAATATGGAAACTCCTTAAAAATACTTCTAAATTGGGTTGCTTGAGAGCATTAAGGAATGTAAAACACTAGAGCATAAATTATAAAATTTTAGGAATGTAAATGCATCTTGTTCTTGCAATCTAAATGCAAACTTAAAACATACCACAGTATTACACAGGCTTGTAAAAAGTTCCCCAAAAGTAACCTATTAAATTAGTCAGTAGTTTCAGATTCTTGGTGTGCCGTATACTCCTTCTCACTGCAAAAACCACTACCTATTTGAGAGGTCTCAGGATTATACCAATAATCAAGAACCTCCTCCCTGGCATAGGCTTCATGGCATGGCAGACAATTACGGAATGTGAAGCTGCAAAGGACAAACCAGATAAATGAACCAGCACAACTCTGCTGTTAGCCTATCTAAGGTGTTAGCAGTCACATAATATTTGTAATACAACAAATACAATGCTGTTAGCCTATCTAAGGTGTTAGCAGTCACATAATATTTGTAATACAACAAATACAAATTATTTAGCATAATACTGTATGCCCAGACATAACAGTAGCCAAAAATTCACCTATGATCACTTTTTAAATGGTTTTAAAGATATTTTTCAGTTGCCAATAACACATGTTCTTCAGACAACATTCTTATCTAAAACATGCAGGAGATGAAAAGGGAGCATTGCTAGGTTCCAGCTCCAGAGCAGTGAGCTGATCCCTGGACTTGCAGAGCAGCCACATGAGCAGCCTGACTGTGAGCATCTCCTCAGGCTGAGGGTGAGCACAGGCAGGTGTGACACCCACAGCAACAGCAACAATGAACTGCCAAAGCCTCAGATCCATGTCACATTAAATGACTACAAAGGAAAAGATACAGGAGTAAAGCAAGAAATAAAAGCAGTTCAAAATGCGTAAAGAAAAGCAAATAACATTAGAATAAAGAAAATAAGGATTTTTAAAGAAAATACTTATTTAAAATCCCTGCTCTAAATAAGTGATTTCTTTTTATGCTGCAAAGAATTAATGATCCTTAACTGGTAAATTCACAACAATAGAATCGTTAATAATTTTTTTCACTGTGACTTTTTAAAGCTATTTACATGAATTTAAGGTGCCTAAATGTAGACATTTCCTCTTCCTGACATTTAACCTACCATTTGACAGGTTCCTAGAAACAAAGTATTGAAAAGAGTGTGTAAAAAACCCAGAAGTCTGATAGATATAGATGAATGTTTGATTTTATTTCACGTTCAAGACAGGGCCAAGAAGAAAGAAAATTATGGTAAAATCTGCTTAAAGAATGGAAATACTAAGTATAGGCACACTACAACATAGGTACAAACCAACAAGGAATACATTAAGTTAATTTTCTTCTAAGAAAATGGGGTAGAAAATAAGATACAGTTTTCCTAATAAGCCTAAATAATAATTCATTTTTCCTTTATTTAAAGTTTGTGGCGATATATGTGTATATGTGTATTTGTATAGAAAATGTCTGAAATACATATTATGCAAATTAAAATTTTACATTTTATATTTTAAAAGAAAGTTTTGAGGATAAAATTTGAACATTTGAAATAAGAACAAGCTTTCTTAGGAATGAATGATCTACAAGTTGTCTTATCTTCAATCTTGCTTTGGAAGTTAAAAGGATAAACAGCTCTTGAACCTTTGATTTCCAGCATTATGCTACAAATTGAAACTATTATAATGTAATGCATTAATTTCTATGGCTACAAATCAAACACTAATTCTGCAAATGTAAAAGCACTGCAATAAAATCAGGAAAACCAGATCCAGCAAATACAAGGATACGTATTTCTGTGACAGCCCTCAAAATTTCCAATTTTCTTCCTGTAGTTCCTAAAGAAGTGAAAATAGTACATTTATAAAATAAAATTCATTTTCAACCAATAACCATGAAAAGTATCTTCCTGACCCCAAGCTGTGTGTTCTGTAAGGAGCTTCAAGGCTGCAACAAGATCCAGGTGATAGAAAGGAGAAGATGGGATAGGACAGGAGGTCACTAGCTCATCATTTAAAAAAGCCATAGTGGTGGCCCTTTCATGAACTCTCTCCAGTTTAAGGGTGCCTTGCATGTACCACTGACTAGAACTTGATGCAGTATCTAGTTGTGGTCTCAAAAGCGCCAAGGGAGGGACAATCACTCTTCTAAACTCCCTAGCTTTGTTAACAAAGCCCAGGATGCTGGTGGCCTTTGTTACTGCTGGGACACACTGCTCACTCAAGTTCAGCAAGCCGCTCACCAGGCCCCGGGCACTCTTCCACGAGCTGCCCTCAGTCAAACCATCCCAGAGGAACCCAGGGGTTCTTCTCTTTCCCTGGGGCAGGACTGTGGATTTGTTGAGACTGCTGTCAGCTCCCCCCTGCAGTACTGCCCTCGCTGCTGGCCCGTGGGCAGTGACCAGTGCACCACCACCCTCTGAGCCCAGCCAACCCTTTCACAGCAGGCAGTTGCTGATCCACCCCTCGTGCCCTGCGTGGGTACCAGAGTGCTGTGGAAGTGGTTTCTCAGCCACTGTGTGCTACGCAAACCCCTGCTGAAGGCAAAGTGAATGGTCTCCACTGCTGTCCCCTCACCCACAAATTGAATCTCCACTGCTCATAAGGCAATGAGACAGGAATCTCGCTTTTCATTCCTGACCTGCTTCCAAATCCTATCCCCATCCTAAGCCACCGCTCTGCCCTGTATTTTTCTGCTAGAACTAATTTTCTACTCCATATTTCTGTAGTAGTCAGGCACACAAGGTACATTCCACAGATGTGTCATGTCCCAAAAAGTTTAAAATCTAGAAATAAACTGCACTTACTTAAAAACTATTAAAGGTTAAAAATAATTTCTAAACCATATATTTTATAATTTCATCAAAATCTTACCACTTCCCTCCATTTTCTAGGTATCTCTGACTTAAAATATATTTCTACAAAGACACAAATATGAGCCACACCACAAATAAACAATTAATTTTCAATTTCTGTTTTCAAATGAAGATGAAACTCTTTACCACACAAAGGAACAAGGCTGTTTTTTTTCAAATTGCTGAGGGGATGTGAAATGACATTTTCAAAAAGGTTTACATGACTTAGCACACCTGAAAATGTGAATCTTCTTCATAAACTGTTTAGCCAGTTCATGCTGAACAACAATGCAATTAAGTTCCACAGGACTGCAATACATTCTATCAATTTTAGCCAGTTATCTCACCTTGAGCTGCTGGGAAATGTTCTTCACTCTACCTCAGATCTTGGATACTCTTTATTATTATATACCAAAGACAGACAATGGACTATTTTTCTTGAAATAGAATAAAAATAATTACCTGTGATATCCAGAATCTCTGAAGCATTAGAAAATGATTGAATTTTAATTCCATTTTCAGACACAATCTCCTCATTATTTACCCTATGCAAAGTAAAATCTGAGTCTTTAGTTATTGGAGCATGATGATTATTTCTCAAAAAACCTTCTTTTGTCACTTCTTTCATGTTTTCACTTGTATTTAAGTAAGTACCAATTTCTTTCACATCAACAGAACCGGCTTTAAATTCTGTATTTTTATGCACATTGCCAGACTTTTTAAATAAGCTGTAAAAGATCCAGAATTTTCATTACCTTGTTGTCATGTTACAGTTTATCTAATATTTGAAAAATACTAGATATAGACTTGTATTAGCAAACTATTATTAGAACTAGTAAGATAAATAGTAAAATTGTATCTAACGTAATGTAATCTGACCTAAAGACTCCTTTCAAGATACATTTTAACTTCATTTTCATTCCAGAAAGAACATGAAAGAAATTGCTTGTCCAGATGGGCTCTGACTCCTAACAGCAGACTAATTCTGAGTTTCTGCATCATTAAAACCAATAGAGACATCCAGGTTCTGAGGAATGGGAGGAGCTGGACACAGAAGAGCAGTTTATTGATAAAATCTCTCCTCCCAGGCAGCACTGAAATCACACTGAGAACTGCTCAAGGTATTCCTGACTAGCTGACCTCTGCTCAGAAAAGCAAATGATCTCAGCCTTCATCCATGCAGATAAAGAATTCAGAGCAGTATTTTCCAAAAGCTTTGTTACCTAAAAAATTTTTTAAAATTTAAGCAACAAACCAATGTTTACTTTTCTCATGAATGAGGCTGAGCTCAGGACTTACATTTAATTAAAGTACTAAAATATTGCCAAAAAGAAACATTTTTTTCCTTATACTGAAAGAATTAGCATCTGGAGCCTGCTAAAGCACCTTCAATTGAAGGATCCCAAACTTTGTGTTCAACAGATTTATCTAAAATAATAATATGATTCTGACAGTGATGAACTGACTAGACACATACCTTTTTCTTAATGTTGAATGCACACTCTCATCATCACTGTTTTCACTTAATGCTTTATTTTGTGGTTGCTGAGAAAAATCTATCATTCCTTTAGATTTATTTTCATCAAAGGAGAGAAAAGATGAAACCACTTTCAGATTTTCACGCTGAAAACTAATTTTATCTCTTTCTCCTAGACTTAATTGTAGGACTTCTTTTTCAGGGGCTATGCCAAAATGAACAGGTGCTGATGATTTATCTTCTGCTTTTTCTGTGTTACTCTTACATTGCTGTATAAACTTCTCATGCTTTCTTCCTTCTACAGAAACTATAAATTATTATTTTATTAATATTCATACTCTTATTCACAGTCATTTAATCAAGTATCTTTCACATAGAATCAGCCAAATTCACATCTATTATACAGACTGATATTTCTACCTTATTGCAAGAACTTTAGTGTGTATTTTATGACTTATGCTCATGAATGTAATGCATGCATTATCAATTAAAAAGTTATAAAAACAAGGTCCCTTTCTTTCCTCCATGTGCAAAGTAAAGAATAAAAACTATTCTTCAGAACCACGAAATAGTTTACATGACAGAACTCTTCACCCTGCCCTAGAATAAAGATGGTCTTTTAAAAAAATGACACAATGACCAAGCCCAAAGTTCCTGCTACAAACAGCTGAGATAAACACTGCAATCTCAACAGTCAGAACTGGTACTGATGTTGGTGACAGGCTGGTTTCATAACCCTCCTGGTTAATTATCTCGTTTTGCAGGGTTAATTCTCAGTAGAATCAGTGTCCTGACCTGGCCGACCAGATCAACAAGCATAGCTGTTGGCAACAGGAAGGGAAAGGCACCAACAGAAATGAGCAACTAAATGCAACAAGATAACAAAACAGCTTTATTTTGCTGTCTTAATTTCAATGTTACCCACCTAGAAACTTAAAATTACAATGCCCTGTTTGTGACATAATCCCAACAATTCTAATCCTACAAACATCAAAAAGCTTATTTGAGTAAGTAGCTCTTAGTGGAATTATTCTTGCATAAAGCAGAAAAAAACACACCTTCTGTTTTACTATAATTCCTAAATAGAGAATATTATAAATCAGCACAGCAGCTAAGAAATGCACAAATCTAGTTGACAGAGATAAAGCAATGACATTCTTTAAAATAAACTTCCTTAAAATAATCCTGAATGTCTAGGAATATGCCACTTAGCAGCAATTAATGCCCAGATTCAAATTTGGCTGCCTGAACAATTTGATTAAAGCCCCAAAAAGGGGAAGTAAAAAGTGAGTTTCATATAAACTCTCTGTTCCTTGGGTGGCAGACAGCCATCAGATCCATGTGACAACACTATGCTCTTACAGCCACTTTGCACTGCGTTACAATGCTTTGTGAAACAATGTGCAGTAACTGAGATTCTGATGACACTTCTTACCTTGCACACTTCTGCACACTAAACCTGTGGCATGTTTGTGCCTAAAGAAGACTGCTATGCTCCTGGCACATCTAACACCATCATTCTCAACTCAAATGCCTTCTGTGCCTCTACTTGCATACCTAGAATATTTCATATTTCACAGCAAAAGAGGAATGACCTGTCACACTAATCATTTGTTGAGTAATTTAATATCAATGTCAAGTAATATCTGACACTGTCTGACACTAGTTGCACTTTGCAGTGTTAGGTTTATGGGTGGACTTGATCATCCTAAACATCTTTTCCAACTGTTGCAATGATTCTGTGATTCAGTTCTCTGATACTTAACCCATATGAGTGTTAGCTGAGTTTTTTTCCAGTTCCCTCTGTAACTCCTCTGCAGCTGGAATTTCAGCAATAGCTGGAGCAGGTGCAATAAACCAAGTCTTATGATCTTCATTTTCCAGACACCTATTTTTAACACACAAATGTGAGGTAAAAGCATTTTCTGAGCACCCTCCACAACTATTAGCTCAAAATCACTAGTCATAAATAACCTAACTTCTGCTAACCCTTATTTCTTATAGCTCAGATACACCAAGCATCACTGAATGTGCTTGGAGAAACATTTCAAAGTATGGGTTATGGAACCAGAAATTTCTAGCCCCACATTTCTATCAATGGATGAAAAAGTGAGCCATAAGAAAAAACACTGCTGCAAAATTATTCCGTTTGGAAAACAATTATCTATATCTAATAATAAAGATTTACCTTTGTCTCATATCTGGTTTTTCATAAAATAAATTATCCAGTGAAAAGACCATGTCTGCAGAGTTGAACATTTTTAGATCAAATGTGAAGTCTCTTAGTCTGCAATGGGCAGCACAAGAAAATGTAAAACTGAAATTACTAGACTTGAACCTAAAGCAATACAAAGTTTATTAGTTCTAAGTGCCAATATTTAGTTTCTATATTGTTTTCCTTTAGAGCTCTTGACTGCATTCTTAATCATTCTCCAAACAGAGATTCTCTCTCCTGATAAAATATTGCTTCTGCTAAAAAAGCCCTATAGGGCAGCACTTGAAGCAGCCTTTACTATCACGACATATCTGGGAAGAAAAAGTGGGTAGGAATGAAGATCCAGATAAAGTTTATGTGAAAGTTTTAAATTCTAAGAAGAAAGCTAAAATTCAGCCTAGAGAAGGCTAGAGAAGAGGAGACTAAGGGGACACACCACATTCTTCAACTTCCTCATGAGGGGAAGAGATGGGCAGGCACTGATCTCTTCTCTGCAGTGACCAGTGACAGGACCCAAGAGAGCGGCCTGAAATTGTGTCAGGGGTGGTTTAGGATGGACATTAGAGAAGGGCTCTTCCCCCAGAGGGTGTTTGGGTGCAGGAACAGCTCCCCAGGGCAGTGGCCACAGCAGCAGCCTGGCAGAGTTCCAGTTTGGACAATGCTCTCAGGCACAGGGTGTGACTCCTGGGGTGTCCTGTGCAGGGCCAGGAGTTGGACTCGAGGATCCTTGAGTCCCTTCCAACTCAGCTTATTCTGGGATTACTTTATACAACTGCAGCCAATATTGTTTTTCTCCAATTGTTTTCTTAAGATCACAGTCTGTCAAGTTTTTGCAAAACAAAATTATACTGTTATCTAAAAAAGTAAAGTTATACTGCTACCCCAAAAATTATTTTAATTTACAAGCAAATTAGACTTTTTTAAACATACATGCAAATTGCTTACCTGGATAATTGGAGTATGGCCCACCACCTTAAAGTTGTTAGCAGGTTTGTTCTGAAACAGCAGGACCAGAGATTATTTCTAAATTATTTATTGTATACATCAGTATTAAAAATACTCCAGCTAATTTCAGTGGTTTTCATTTAGCACCATCTGTGGGCATTAGAAATGCTTCTTTATGCCTTTCTGTAGAAAAGTTTTACAGCTCTTAATTTTGCTTGAGGACAACTTTAAAAAGCAAAGACCTTACTAAAAGAATACCACACACAGATGATTTCATGAGTCAAAAACCTGAGACTCACTGAAACAAATGATAAAATACAAATTAAGTTTATAAAGCTCAATAAAGGCCAACTCTGGAGGTAAAATAAAGCAAACCTTTCTTCTTTATCTACAGAGATAAAACCAAAGGTGACACTTCTTTTGTGCTCCAGCGTCTCATTAGTAATATATTTAAAGGATCTTTAAGAGTACTTTGCAAATAGGCTTCAGGTTTCCTTAATTACTGTAGACTGTCAGCTGTGAATCAAAAATTTTAAAAGCACTTTTCTTTCACAGAATCTATAAATCTCCAAATATTCCAGAGAGAGGTTGCAAATTAAATAAAGGAAAACATTTCATAATACCAGAATATGGAGCATGTGATCAAAACTATCTGTGAACACAGTGAAGACTTCAAACAAAAAATCTGCCAATGCCCCTTTTACACACTGTAAGTCTGCAGTACCACATATACCAATTTCTGCCACTCCCTCACTGCCAGGTTTTGCCACTTTCCCCTTCATATTAATAAATACAGAATTTAGAAATCACACTGATAAATCTAACAAAGGTGCTTAATTTTGCCTCCATGCTTTTAGTGTCAGTAATCTCAAGCAAGAACTCTCAGGCTTGGTATCAGTAGTGGCAGTAGAAAGTATCCATGAGGAGCACCATCAAGATGCCATTGAAGTAGTAATAATCTGTGTTAGTACCTATCCAAGTGAATAATCACTGCTCCATCAGCTACAAGGAGCTGCAAATACTGCACACCAGTATGAAATGGTTTTCCCACCTCAGGAGGGGAATCATCAAATGTGATTATGCTACTTCCATTTAAGAGTCTGGATTTATGATTCTCATTCTTGAGCAGCCTTTGTTATGCACAATGTTTGATCTCCCGGGCCCCTGCTCTGCTGTCCATGTTAATTTTTTCCTTCGATTAACAGACCAGCTCTATTAATCCAAATTGCTTGATAATAGAAATAAAAATAACAGGTATCGTGGTCATTCCACAAGACTGGAAATCTAAAAGAAACACACTCCTTTATGCAGCTCTCCCTTCACCCACCTGTTCCACCTGGGAAACAGTGAAAAGTTTCTCAGAGTTTTAAAGAAAAAGAAAGCAGCAAAAAAAGGCGGGTGTGGGAGTGCTGGGAGGAGCCAAAAACGTTTCCAAGATGGCGAGGAAACAAAGCGTCTTTTCCACACGCTCAGTACTCTTGGATTCCACAGGGAAAATGCATATTCCACATGGCAGAATGAGGGAGTAGGTGTTCGCAGGAGCAGCACAGACCACCGAATCACGTTTACTGAGAGGTGTTTGCCAAGTCCTGGGAGCAAAGACCTCCCTCGTGTATCTGCTTTAACAAACACCTTACTGCAAACACTGCAGGCCACGAGGGAATTTGCTCAGTTTTGAAGCCATCTTACTTTTCACCTTCTAAAACAAATCCTTTCCTCAGTACACTTATTTCATCACAGCGCTCTCTCCAGGGGCCCAAAATGAAGGTCACAACCTTCAAGGGTGCTGACCCAAACAAACCGCATCCCCGGCTCACTGCGCTGCTCCCCGGGTCCTGCGAGGCCCTGAGGCCCTCACGGCCAGGCTGCCGCTCCCTCACCGAGGAACGAGAACGCCGCGCCTCCCGCCTCACCAACAGCGCCTCCCGCCGCTTCCACCGCGCAAAATGGCGGCGCGGGGGGCCGCGCGCTGCAGCCGCCTCAGCGGGGCCGGCGGGAAGCGGCGATGGCGGCCGTGCGCACCCGGCGCTCCCTCAGCGGCTCGGCGCTCCCTCAGCGGCTCCCGCGCTCCCCTCAGGGGCTCGGCACCCCCTCAGCGGCTCCCGCGCTCCCGCCGAAGCGAAATGGAGGGCGCGGGCCCGCCTCACGCCCGCTGCCTGCCCTGTGAGGGGTGGCCCGGGAGCAGCGCCTGACAAAGCCCCTACTCGGAGGTCCTCTAATGGGAAAGAATTGGCCTAAATTTCCCCATAAAAACTGCCGGAGAGGAATGTGTAGACACTCCAGTGATGCTGGATTTAGAGCTTGTCCAAGCATGGATTTATTGGGAATTACTCTCTTGAGAAGTCCTTACTCACTTCAACCCTGATGTCAATTGGAAAAGGCAGCTGATTCCTGAACCATACAACTCAGTTAGGAAAATTATTCCTGCAGAAAGAAATAAAGACAGCAAAAATATTGATCCTTTTAGTGGATTTTTGAAAATAGTAAGTTTTTTGCCCTTGCTGTTCAAGTGGTACAACAAAATTCTTCAAGTTATATGAATTGAAACAATATGACAAAGTATTTGTAAAATGCAGAATTAGGTCACTTACCCCACTCCTCCCTGAAATACTGCAGCATAAAATTCTGGACTTGCCATTAGAGCATAGCTTTTGAACTAGCAAATTTTCAGTAAATGGCACAACTGTCTAAGAAAGTCTAAATGTTAAGCTTCATGACATTCAACAAATACTATAGAGGCAGCTACTGTAAATATGTATTTCCTCATACATAAATAGATGAAAAGGAGAATATTTTCTCAAATATTGATTGATTTTAACATAAATAATTTTTATTTAATCAACTTTTTTGTTTTTCTTTCTTGAAAATATTAATTTTTAACTTCCCATTTCAAATTCTTACACCTTGTGTATACTTAATGTGTGTTCAATCAAGTTATGCAAGCCCAGGTCAATTAAGACCCAGGTCAATGAAATAAATATGTTTATTTTTACTATCCAGTGTATATTCATGCCTTTGTTTATTCTTTTAAAAGACTTGCATCAGAATTGGGTCATATTACAATATTCCAAATTTTATACCACACATTTAGATGCTTTAACCCACCTCCCCATCTAATTACTGGGCAGACAGCCAAAGGTGAGAAGCACTTCATTCCTGCTCCAACATGACAGGATCTTGGCCAGCACAGAATAACAAAAGATTTTATAAGGAGCTTAGCATACAATCAGGATTGATAATGAACCCATTGTCTGAAATTAAATTCTGAAGCCATCAATCTTATTCAGTAATCTGAATAAAAGTGGGAAAATGTTTGTGCATAAGCATGCAGAAAGCATTCATTTTTTTGCTTACAATAAATTCTGAAACCAGAAAGCATTTTTCCTTCTTACTATTAGTGAATGCCTTCTTTGATTCTGGCCTCAGGCAAGTTTCCATCTTGGTTCACAACATCTGCTTTTAGCTGACCAGACTTTAATGTTTAAAGCCATAATACAAACAGTTCATTTTTTAAAGCTGTTTTTTTCTTCAATTCCTTTCCCTAGGTGACATCTCCCTCAACACACACACAAATCACATAAAATATATAGCAAAGCAGTCTCTCAACTGCTCTGAGACAGTTTAATTTTTGATTTTCCCCAAGCCTAACATCTGATCTGCCATATGTTTTGAGTCTTTCCAGCTCGTGGAGATCACATACTAAGTCATAAACTTGCATGTTCTGGAGCAACACAACTAGAAAATCATGAGCACCAGACATTGGTCAGTGATCCATATGAGAACAGAATAATTCTCATACTTGCTAAATACAGAGCTGTTAGAACATTCAGTTTTCTCCAGAACCTACAAACTGAACAAATCAGTGACAAATTAAGTGTAGAAAAGTAGGAAGATGAAAGTGAGCTCACAATCAGTGGTGACTTCTCTCAGTTTCCTTTGTTGAGCTTTATCCACAATTTCTGAGACGTGACCAAACCACCGGTCTCTAAAAAGCACCCTTGCTCATGGCAGAAAACCCTGGGAGAGGCAACCCCTGAACTGCATGACTTTTATCAGTGCTTGAGGTGGTTCCAATCATTAATTTATTAAAGAAATTGTAAAACTCAATTATTAAAGAAGATTTGCACCTGCAACCTTTTCCAGTACAACTAAATATAAATAAAAATACAGCAAAAAATGAAATTACCTAGTTAGGTGAGGAAAAGGGGAGTTCCTTCCATTTTATCACGTTGGCTTTGGTGGATTTACACCAACATTTTTAAATGTAGGACTTACAAACGTGGGCCGCATGTTGCGCCACCCCTACAAAAACTTCAGGCAGGTGAGTAAGTAAATGCGTAGCGCTGGAATGACTCCCGTGGCGGAGCGTTCGCAAGGCCGGCTCCCGGGAGAGCGCGGCGCGGCCCCGCGGGGCCCGGCGCTGCCGCCGGCCGCTGCTCCCCGGGCACCGCCGCCGGCCGCCTCGGCCGCGCCCCCGCAGATGCTGCTCCCGCAACTTCAGCTCCTCAGCTGTGCCTTTTATGTGGCTAAACTAAAATACTTTTAGCACTATTGGGTTTTTTTCATGGTGAGGTGAAGAAAGTGCTCTTTTCTGTAATTTTTAACATTTGTTTCCTTTTTAAATATCTTACCCAAACACATTTTTTGGTTCTGTTTTGTTGGGTTTTTTTAACACTTTCAAAAATTAACCCTCAGTTATAGACTAACCAAGAACTATTTTCATTATGTATAGTATTAGGCTCATGCTTCAAATTAACAAAACAAGCACATTCCACATTCACAGCCCCACCCTGAACAAATCTTGTCACACACAAGCATTTATGTCCTATACTAATTAGAGACATTAGCAATTTTACACATAGACAAAGGGCATATCATATTGAGTATAGGCTTAATAGTTCGCATACCTTATACTTTACAATTCCTGTATATCTAATTCAAATGCTCAGCTGATAAAATAAGACATAGACAGAAAGAAATAAAATTATATTAATGCTGTAGTGATATTTGCTCTTTTGCAGTGCACCTCCTAGGAGCCAAGTCATTGCTGCTTCCCTTAAAAATGAAACAAAAATGTCTCATTGAAAAGTGTCCATGGAGTCTGCTTTGGCACAGATGACAAACCTGAAAGTTACATCTGCAACCGCCGTTTGTTTTGGAAAATATCTATTTTCATCTTGTCAATTCCAACAATATAATTTTTTAAAGGTAGGGATGGAATGGATTTTTTTAAGCTAGAACTATTTTGTTGAAGCCAGCTCTCAACAGAAATACAACAAATGCTCTTATTTTTTAAGCTTTTTGTTGGAATTATTAGTAATCAATTTTGCTTGCAGCTATGCAGCTAACATCTGGATTCCAGATCATCTAATGGTTCATGCCCTTTGAAAATGTTTCCTGTCAGCAAGATTTCTCGCTTTGGATTGGAAATTACAATTCTATAATTAAAAAACATTCAGAATTCCTGAAAAGTAACACTTTTTTAGAGTTCCTCCTTTAAATAGATAAGTGTACTAGGAAATCTGTAGATTATTTTACTAGAATAATTTTTTCATTTGTAAAAAATATTTGCCTGTAGTCAAGGAACAGAAAAAATTGTGAATTTTGAAATATGATTAATTTTTAGAATACATTTTGTTTTACACATAGCATTTTTATTCACCAAGAAAGTTTCTATTTTTTTCAAATGTGGTTTATTATTCTGGCAAACAATGATTTGAGGGAACCATGATACTACGGCCACTTACCAACTATGTGTCTGATTTCTCCTTAAGAGAATTTATTTTCTTGGCTATGTGTCTGCTCCATTTTGTTTGGGAGAAAAAAAAATATTTTAGTTACTGTTCTCTTTGAAATGCTCATCCAAAGATTTCTAGAAAACTTAATCTTCACTCTCTGCCTTCCCTGGTCACATCCTAACTTTTAAATTTATACTGATTAAGGTGGAATAAAACAACTCAACCACATTGTTTAAAGCAGCAGTGTGATCCATATGCAAAGTGTGGGGGGTCCAGCCAGTATGATTAACAGCTTGATGTAGTCAGGGCTAAGACATATGTATTCCAAAGATAATTCTGTTAATTTGAAACTGTCTTTCCTAGAATGACAGCCTACTTACTCAGTTATTTCTAATAATCTTCCATACTGTAGCTATGCTGTGCATTTTAAGTTAAACAGCAACAATATGCCAATTAAATTTCTGCAGACTATATGATCTGAACACCCTACAGATCCTTCGCTCTTTCAAAGTAGGTCCGTGTATACAGATTTTGTTTGATCTCTGGTTCATGTCAACCTGGTTTTGAAACATACCATAACTAGAAAATGTTTCTTTATGATATGTTAGTTATCAGGAATGTGATCTATACTGATAGAGGAGGAAACGAGTTCATGCACTGATCTTTCTTCAAAAATGAAGTTTACTCTCCTTGAATTAAGGTAGAAAGCATACATTCTTCAAAGTTTATATTTTCTCCATTTCAACTTTCATTGCCTTAAGCATTATGATTTCAAATTTACTAATTCAATGCTTGATAATATAATCTATGTACTGATACATCATAAGAAGGTTAAGTGCAAAACTGTGTGTCTTGTACACAGGTACAAGACAAGGTGGTCTAGTCCTGAGTAGATCATTGGGATATTATTGCAATGCAAGCAATACCCAACAGAAAGTACAAGTGCAGAAGTATTGTGCATCCTTGCAGATGATGGAATGGACATAAGCCAACCCTCCTGACTCATGTCAGATACCAGGAAATTGTTTTACAGCACTGGAACTAAATTGATGTAGGAATGCAACATGACTTGACCTTTGAAACAGTACTCTTGTAGATGCAGCAAGATGCAACACATGAGAATGACACAAGTATCTGATATCAGGATACGAAGAAATGGCCTCAAGCTGCCTCACACAGGATGTAAATTTGATATTCTTTATGGGAAGGGTAATCAGGCATTGGAACAGGCTGCCCAGGGAATGGTGGAGTGACCATTTGTGGGGGGATTTAAAATGTCTGCAAACACGATTCTGTGGATATGGTTTAGTGGTGGACTTGGCAGTACTGAGTTAACAGTTGGACATGATGATACTAAAAGTCTTTTCCAACCTAAGGATTCTATGGTTAAGTTATCTGTTCAGTACTTCATCATAGTCCGTGGGCTCACTGTCCTTCATAAACAAGTCTCAAAAGCACTTGAACAGAATATTTTTTTTCCAATTCAACCAAATTTGTATCACTGTATACTCCAGCAGCATTGTATTTTGCAACTGAAAATCCTTGTGAAACAGTATAATTCAAAATTTTAAAGTAGCAAGTGCCTTACATTTTGGAATGCAGTAACTAAATACAGATGTTCAGATTCCAGTTGGGGCACTTGAAGCAATTGTTCCTGATATGTTCTGAAAACAAACCCCAAACAAAACAAAAAATTATATGAGAAACAGCAAAATAGAATGTCTGAGTACACTCACACTTAAGAACTTGTCCATCACCAGATGGGTTTGTTCCAAGCAAACTGTGGACTCCAAACAGCTGAGCATCTCAGGAGTAGGCACAGTACTAAATAGAAAACATTCTGAGAAATTTCCAAACTAAGAAGTAAAGACAATGACTGAAGCTTGGGGACTTCTCATCATCACAAAAACATTTGAGTACAAAATCCCACTGCACTTCGGCACAAAACACTGAAGATGGTTTACACAGACTCAACTTATCCTCAAAGTAGCACAACTGCTTTGGTGACAGTGGAGAACCTGAGAGATCAACATGTTGCAAAGAAAAACTTCTGTCACACGGAATTTTTGATAAAAATGGAAGCAGCAGCAAGGAGCACAACTGAAAAATGCAGTATGTCGACACACTACCAAAAGAAACAGAGTTAGATATGAAACACTTTTATAACAAGCTGACTACTGACAACGATACAGAAAGTAGGTGACAGCATTTCAAAGTCAAGACATTCTACATACTTGTTGATGTGTTTACAACATAGATGAAAGAGCAGTTTCAAGATTTCACAGAGAAATGCAGTCTGACATGTTGACACTGATAAAGTTTTTAAAACATCTTCTCATATAAAGCCTCAAAGAAAACTTTGTAATTTGCATATTTAGTCCAGCTATTCACTAATCAACCCTTTCATGTATTAATTCAGACCATACAGACCTATTGGGAAATTTTGGGTTAAGGTGTTCAGAAGAGGACCTATACATTTAAATACACAAAGGAAAGATGGAATGATCACTGGACTTTGTCTTCAGAAGAATTCAGTGTCATAATGGTAGTTTTGTGAGTCTTCTTCTGGAACGTGGTATTGTGTTTTCTGCTAAAACATTCTGTAGAAAATTGAAAGCCCTGGCTTCCTATGTATTTCTAAAGAAGACTTGGGAATTTATTAAGTCTAGCCCAGCACTATGAAATATAGTAAGGTTCTCCCTTCTCATTTTATCCAACAGCATTACAGTATTCACTTGAGATCCTTTCCCTTTCTGTGAAGCGATTTCAGTCCACATCTCCCATCTCATGAGCAAAAGCTCCAGTTACTCCGTTATTGAGCTTTGTGATCCAAGCCTGCACCAGTTCTTTGAGGGTAAAACCATTTCAAGTTGTATGGAATAATTAAACTTTATGTAGAAGGAGCACATATGTGCCAATACTACTCTTTGACTCAGGAAAATCATCTTAGACTTGAGACCACCCCCCACAAACAAATCACTGCATTCCCCTAGCTACAAGAGAATACAGTCACTTGTGCTCTTGTCCAAATGTTTATTTCATGCAAAGGAATTAAGCCCACTATATTTGGGAACCAAATACCTGCTACAAATAAGCAAAGTATTTACAGTGACATCAGTGATGTTTGGATCACATTTGCAAGGAAAACCAAAATGTCAAATCACTATTTAAAAGTGAAAAATTGTTCTCATGCTAATAACATAGAATTGCAAGAGTGGATTTTATATATATCTTTAAACTGTTTAATTTAGTATGAAAGAAACTAAAGATTAAAATGCTTTATCAGAATGTTTCTGCAAGTCATGCTAACTTACAAAAAATATCAGCCTAACCTAAACTATTGCTGTAGCATTGCTAAATGTTATAAAGTCTAAATTTCAAGTGTTTATTGGCCATTCATTACTTCTTTGTACTTATTTAAGTGTTGTGCTTTCCTGTTAACAAGCTAGATTTGCAACACCTAGGCAAATTACTTTAACATTTGGTCTTCATAAGCTGACTACAAAATATCCAATGCGAAAATAAATTTTCTCATGAAAGTCTTATTTTCTTTGTTGGTAAGATGGTGAAAGATAAAATTTTCATGATATTCAGATGGTATTTTTATTTATATATATACAAAAAAAAAATAAAAATCCATCTCCTGTCTCCTTGTTTTAGCTCTTTCTTCTGACTTTACAGAGCCAGAATGGTATGACCAAGGAGGCTGTTAGAATCCCCAACCTGAGCTGCTTCATCTAAAAAGCCATCAAAGTTCACCCTCTTTTTGAGACCTGTAACTTTTCCTTTTCCCTCCACCCTCCTGTTTTCTCCAAAGTGTGACCTATGGCCTATATTCACAGTCTGTGCATAGACTGTGGAAGCAGAGGGATTTGAGGTAGAAACATTTCCTTGGGCAACAGAAGTGGTAACAGCAGGAGTACCAAGAAAAACAAAGTGTTAGGATAAATCTCCTCTTCACAAAAAAAAAAAAAAAAAAAAAAAAAAAATCACAAAAAATATGTTCCTCATAGCTACTCTATATGTATGGCAAAGAATCTTTATCATCTAGGCACAAGGTACAGAATATTGATCTACAGAATTAACTGAAACTCACAGTATTTTTAAAAAATAATAGTAATTACAGATTGGAATGTGAGCAAGAGAAATGCACTAAAATGTTAAGACAAAGCCCAGCAATCATGCAGTTTTAGAGCACATATATATTATGTTGCCAGTCAGCTCCCAGCACTGCTTTCCAGATGCCAGAGGAGAGCAGAGGCACAAGGCAGTTATCCTGATGGAGCTGAGATCTACCACCACAAGAACAACTGCAATAAAACAGGAGACAGCAGAAAAGCACAGGAAATTTACTCAAAAAAAAAACCCCAAAACACAAGAAAACCCCTTAAAAACCATAGGAAAGGGCTCCAAGAGTGGCTGGGGCTCCTGAGAAGGGCATCTGGACCCTGAAGCCCCAGCTTCTGTAGCACCTGCCTAGGTCAGCACCAAAAGAAAGATCTGGTTACATTTACTTGCAGGTATTTCATGTTTCAAAAGTAAATTTCTATTTCCCCAAATGTGCTCCAAGCTTTTAATCAAGGTTGTTACTACTGCTTCTTGTCATCTGTTTCCCAAAGACTAAAGAGAATTTGTCATTAGCTCATGGGTGTGTGTTGTGTCTATTTCAAGGGTTGAAAACACAGCTTGGGTGTCACCTGGTCCTTTTTATCTGACACTAAGGGCACGAAACATGCCTCCTGTGCTGAACAGAGACCCTCATACATGGAAAGCCCAGAAACATAAGCACACACATGTACTAGCACATATCATTCTAAGAGCATAACTAATCTACAGTAATTATCTTAGGGAATGAGCAGCAAAATTTCCCCTTTGAAACTACCACTGCTGCACATTCAGCCCAAAATCAGCATTTTAACATTATTCCTTTCCTGCCAATTAAACAGTTTTACAATGTGTCACAGAAAAACAAGGAATTTCAATGACTCAGACTGATTTCCCTGTTACTACCATCTCACTTCTCTGGTAGTAAAGCACAGCTTTATTTTTAATGGTTATAACTAGTGATTCCTTTGTTGATTTCTGGGAAGCCCACTGGCATTATAATCACAGCGTAAGATTTTACCATACATGATACTAATGTCAGGCAGTTTAGCTGACTTTGTCTTTATATCTGGACAATTTGGTACAGATTCAAGATGATGTTTGAGGAGTTTGTGCTTTAATTTGTTAAAACAGCCTTTTTTTTTTTTCTGCTGAAGACTATTTCAGACAATATGGTGGAGCTGGATAGAGTGAAGTCTGTTCTCCAGATCAAGACCGTTTTCATTGCTGATAGGACAGTTAAGTAAAAGCTAGTGAAATTAAAATGACACAGGAATTGAAACAGTGCATTTCCACCTAAGGCAGGTTGAAAAACAGAATGTTCAACCTGGTAAAATACCAATACTTAAGACTACTTCTGTTTTAAAATATCCAGTTGTTTGAGACTTCCATAAAAACCTTGGGCCAAGTTGGAATCTTCAAGGGGAATATTCTTATCATGGTGAAAATTCAACAGATTGTGGCTTTGCTTCAACAGTACTTCAGTAATCTCTAATTCAATCAGAACAGTCTTGTAGAAAAAGACATTAAAATGAATTCCTTTTTTTAGAGTTTTAAAATTTCAGTTATATTTTTGCATGATCTACATTTTTCCTAGTTTTATTTTAATAGTGAAAAATCTCAGCAACGTTATTTGCTATTGTCATAAAACCAGGCCAACTTTCCCCTAATGATTTATATAGCTAGACAGTATGCAGCATGTATCTTAAGTCCTATAAAACTGTAATTTTCACAGAATTGTATTTCTAGGTTATATTTTGGGATTATACAAGGAATTGGTTGCCATATGTTCGGAGAGGATTAAAAAAGCACTATCCTCATATTAAACTGGGGACAGGGGCTTGCTACTTACATTATTTCTATTCATATTACACTGTTTCAAGTAATTTCTATTTTAAGCATAACAACCCTCAAGAAATATCTACAGAAATATTGGAAAGAGAGGAACACAGCCCCCCACCCCCCAATACCAAACACAAAAGACAATGCTGCATTTCATTACTATAATTGTTGTGTTAAACCAAGCATCTAGGTTAGTTAATCTACCAGCTCTCAGGAAAAAGAAGCAAAATTTCATTCATATACATCCAGTTTCTCTGGTTTAAAATTAATTTATTTCAAAGAAGGTATCAGTTAACACCATAAAGAATTTTTTGCCCCTTTGTAATGCTCTGTAGTTCTGAACCACTAGCTGAAAATAGGACTTCAAGGCAGCGGAGGACTGTATAAGATGAGTTCAGGAGCTTTCTATGATTCTGCATCCATTGAATCATTACTACTTCTGAAAATCAAGAAAACTGGGTATTGTGTAAAATAGCTTGAGGGAACAGCTTTAGTACATTAAAATACAGTCCACAGGCAATTTTCTAAAAGAACTCTCCTTACCATAGCTCTGGCCTCCTTTTCAATATTTTAAGCTAGATGCCTTAAGTGATCTATGTATTACTGTCCTTCCAGTCTCACAGCTCTCTTTGCCAGACTGCTTTGGTGGGAGGGCGCGGTGCTCCCATCTGCAGGGGCTCCCTGTGCCCACCGGGATCCCGGCACGGCTCTGCCAGGAGTGCTGCCAGCTGGGCACAGCACAGATTGTCCGTGTGCATTTCCTCCTCCTTCTGCATGCACCTATGGAACCCTTCTCTCAGGAACCCTGGCTCTCTGCTCCTGTGCTGGCAGCTCGTGGGAGGAAAGTGCAGCAGGCTTAGGGAAACCCCAGGCAGTCCCACTGTGGCTGTGCCTCAGTGAGTGAAGGGTTAACTCTACCTCTGTTATACTGATGGAAACAAGGAGGAAATACAGTCTTCTCTATAATGCTAATTTAAGAGAAAGTATACATTAGAAAGAGTAACTAAATCCTAGAGTTTTGACGCAGGGATGTGGCGGCTTTTAGAGATTTGCAATTTTTTGATTTTTATTTGTAACATCACCCATAGGGATTTTTTTTTTTTTTTTTTGTCAAACAATGAAAATAAAAGAACCAGAGTTTAAAAGCTAGAGTTCAAACCACAAGTATCTGTAACTTCTTCTGGGTTTAGAGTAGTAAATCCCTGTGTGCATGCATACTTGCAGATAAGTGGGCACAGTTTTATTTGTATGGAAAGATAACTGTTAGATTAAAATAACTGTTCCCACATCAGTGATGACTTCAAAAATAATATAAATGCTACAAGTACAAAGGATATGACAAGAAAGGGGTTTCAAACTAAGTCAGTTTTCCAGCTTATTAATTCTGGGAACTGACTCTCCGTTTTATCACCTTTCTTTAAACCACCAACGCCAAAATATGGGAAGCATGAATACTAGCAGCATAGCAAAAAAAAAGAAAAAACAATCTCTAAATTTTTTAAAATTAGGATCAGTGGGTAGAATGCAAAAAGAATTCAGTTTTAAAATAGTATACTATTCAAGAAATAGAGTACAATATCATGCTTTCCTAAAATGATCTTTTAACTTGAAAAATTTAGTCTTGCTAAAACAGAAGGCCAATAAGAAACAGGTGAATTTTTACTCATAGAAGATATACAAGAGAAGAAATTCAGCAGTATCTAAGACCCCAATAGTAATAGCAGTGGAACAATGAAGTTACATTTGCCTAGAAGCAGCAAAGGAGACTGGAAAGTCTAGCCTTGTGCAGTGATTTAAATAAAAGCCTGCATGTATGTTGTTAGATCATATTGGAAGTGACATTGTGTTAAGAGGTTTCAGCCATTGAAGTTGTACTGATGCAGGCTCGGGCAGGATTTGGCCCTGCCTATCACATTTATTATACATGTGCTGCTCCCTCTCTTGTTTTGCTCCAGCCTGACCTACTGGCTGTCCCTGCTGGCTGGGATGCTGACTTCATCCTTGACCCTGGCTTTCTTCCACACCCTGATTCTCCTGTGGCTGCACATTACTGTTCTCATTGCTTTAGCAATCTATTTTTTACCGTAATTTCACCTCACTGAAGTCTCCCATTAAGAAATCCGATCATTTCAAGCTATCATCGAAGCTGTTTGCTTTCCTAATTTGAGATACTTGTATTTTGACCTCAATGTTTCTCAGTATAAGCACCCTGCAGAAACATTAAAATTAATCCTCTAAAGGCCAATTTTAATGTAAAATTATGTCGGTTTTCATCTTCAGCTATCCCTACCAGCTCTTCATTGATTGCTGGATCTGTTAAGAAATGTCTCTCCTTGTTTTCCTCCACGGATTTTCTCCAGACTACCTTTTCATCTAAGGCTGGACTTTTCATTCCACCTCTCCTTAGGAAGTAACTTTCATCAGAGCTGTGTGGATACCAAATGCCATCAAGTAAAACTGTTACACACAGCTTTGTTTGCACTGTATATATGCAAATGCAGATAAAGTCAGCAGAGAATAAGGTCCCATTTGGTCAGTGCTATGCAAGAATGCACTGGGATAAACAGACCATCTACAACACTTTACCCCTAACTGTGCCCAAAGGATGTATAAAAAAACAAGAGGAAATTGAGTTTTACGAGTTGAGGGGAATGGTTAGGACACAAAGCCTGTGGCTATACGAATATTGAATATAATAGGGATCAGAAAGGCTGAGAGGCTGTGCCTTTCTTCTGTCATGAAAGGCAGTGTTCATAGTGGAGGGAGGCATTACAGTTGCCGTATTTCCTTTCCCTTACTCAAATCTCTGAAGGAAGAAACCCTGCTAAGTTGTGTGCTTCCACAACAGCTTCGTGGTCCTTGCTAGAAGAACCCCTCAGCCACTCCAAATGAGCACTGTAATGTTCCTGGGAGTTCCCAGCCCCCCATTAAGCACCACTGGCTCCAGTCTGTTCTGTCCTTTGTTAGAGTTTTACCAGCATTGTTTACAAAACTGCTTCTGCTAGCTGTAAAAAATCCTTTTCTCAGTCCTTCCATCCCATCCTATTGCTTTCCCTTTTGTTTTCAAAATTGCTATGATAATACCTATTACTGAGTGACTCTTTGTACTTTGATACAAATTTCAGTTAACAGAGGGTCAAAAGAGAGACTATGGGAGATTTCAGTGACAGAGAGCAGTGTCTGAGAATGCCATGGACTTGCATAAAGGTCAGTTTGCTACCACACCTGTACCAAAACCAGGGACATTTCAACATGTTTGTTGAATACATGCATTAGTCACTAGGTAGCTGACAACTCCTATGGACAAAATATGAACACAGCCATTGCATCCCTCATGCCCCTTTCAGGGAATGATAGTAGAAAACCCATTTTCAGTTAGGCAAAATATCTGGAGTACTCCCTGTGCTACTTGTGAATTAAATTAATTTTCAGTTTTCTTCTTAACATTAGGTATTTTAGAAATGCCTATTAGACAACAACATTTCCATTTTCACAGGTAAGTGTTTTGGGCTTGCTGCTTTCTTGAAGTGACATAACTTTTGATCAATTTAACTCATAGTTTCCATATTTTGTAGCTGTAATAGGAAGCAGTTTCATAATGAGCACACATATTTCTGTGGCTGTACCATATGGTCCTGTGGCTTGCATACCACAGAGTGAAGAACAGAACTAAAACCAGAATGTAGTCTCCAAAAGTCTCCCTGGAAAGCTCATGTGCAGCAAAACCCACTACTTGGAGCATGCTCACACCAAATTACAGCACTAAAATACTTCCTCACTGAGGATATTTCCTCACTCAAAGGGATCCATAAACTCCAGAAATGGTATTGTGTAGGAGAAATTTTGGAACAACTAATGTCCTATATGCCTCCCCACAAAAAAAAAAAAAAAAAAAAAAAAAAGACATTACAGCAGAAAGCAAGCAACCAGATATAGGCAAGGCAGTGTCACATAATAAAATATTCTAGGTGAGTTTCTGTGCTTAAAGGAACATTAGAAGATTGAGGCACTTGAGGGCTCAAAAGAGTTCCTTTTTGAGTGTCCTGTCTATTCCAGATGCAGCCATATGTGCTGTTTGGTCCATTGCCTCACCTGTCTGGAGGGGCTTGTCTGAGACACCTGAACATGTAACTTGATTACAAGGAGAACATGACTCCCACATATTTGCCAGAGGTCACAGTAAACTAGAAACATGGCATGCTTTTCCATGCAGGGAGGAAGAGAAGCAGAACTGCTTTTCCACACGATCACATCCCTGCCTTCCCTGTGCCAGTCTGAGAAATGCCTTCTGCTGTATCTTGACACAGAGCTGTGCCTGTCACATGGGGGTGAAGCCACAATAAACTTCAACATGTTCCTCTGCCAGCCCACAGAAGTTACCACCTTATTCCTTATTAGAAAAGTCACCTCATTGTAGTTTTTCATATAACAGTGAAGCTAGTTTTCATTTCATCACCTGTAGCTGAGAGTAGCAAAAAAGAAAAATAAAAATCCCCAGACAATTGTCTTTAAAAATAAATGAATCAGTCAAGTCACAGCAAACTACTCACAAGAGAATTCATCCTTGGAATTTAATACAGAACAAGCTCTGCAGTGCACCATCACACACTTAAAATAATGCTTTTCCAAGGCACGTTATCCTCTCAACAAAAGGGAAGAAAATCCAAAGCAAAAAACAACAAAAAAACCCTCAATATTCAAATTCAGTACTGTTATTCCTACAGCAGCTGACAAGCACTGCAGTAGTATCAGAGGCAGCCAACTTGGAAATATTACTACTTTCAGTATAAGAGATTGCAAGAAATTAATAATTTTTCTCAGATTTCAGTGTTTCTGCCCCAAGGAAAAACTGAAGTGGCAACAGGAGAAAGTTACAAGTATATCACAGTTCAGAGCAAGGAATTCTTCCTTGATTTACTGCTGGGCTGCAAGAGCCTAAAAATTAGGTTGCCTAGTTGCCCAGACTAGGATATGTGGTGCCAAATTTAAATTTCTGTATTTGCTTCCTTTGGCCAAAGAACCTGGGAGTCTGAACCAGCAGCACCTACAGTTATGTGCAAAGAGAGCTGCCAGGCTGGAAACACCTGGGTCAAAACCTACCTGCTCTGGAAAGCTTCCATGGAGAGGCTCTGCTGTACACCTTCGCACTGGAGGAGAGGAGTAAAGGAGAACAGAGTGTGGCATTTCTTCCTCAGTAAAATTTACCTATAATAATCTAGGCATAATATAACTTTGGAGTGCAGGGAAGGACCTCCAGTGTGGGCATGACCGGAGCAGACAGCCCCCACAGCCCTGTGTCACCTCCCTGAGCACAGGGACAGTCCAGGACATCATCCCACAACCAAGCAGGGCTGGAAGGAACAAGAGAGCAGCACTCTCAGAGCATCCCCAAAATCCAAGGCAATGAGCCCCGGCTGGGCTGAAATAGGGAAGTGGGCAGGGTGGGGAGAGGCCCTAGGTGGGGATGACCAGGCTTGTCATTACTGTATTGACTTTTTTCTTTTTAATTAAACTCCAGAAATGAATGTTACAGAGTTATTATTCAAAAATTCATGCAATTAATACTTTAGGTGTAGTGTTTTCAGGTCTTATTCAATGTCATAGAAATAAAATAAGTGGTTATACAAGCTAGCATGACAAGTGGGTGGTTTCTTTAGGAATTTTCTCATTCAAAACACCTGGTCATGTGTTAAAGGGCCAGAATTAATGTACATTATTAAGTTTTGCTCTGACCATAATTATGTCCACAATGACTATGCAGAACATCCTTTGCCTCTGTGGCTGGGCTATCCAAAGCAGGATCCTTCAGGTAGCTGCCTGCCCTACACACACTCACAATCTCACTTATCTACGTGGCCCATGCTGCTAACAGCAGCACACAACCCAGCACCTCCACCCAGAGGAGGCATTTTCTCTACCTGCTTCTCCCTGGCATTTCTTATAGTCTTCCTTAGGCACCTTCTTTTATTCAAAATTGTTTCAGTTGTGTGATTAAAAAAAGGAATTAAATTTCTCTGCCTTTCACAGGCATTTCTTGGAATGTAGTGATGGGGACAGGTTTTGTCCATTTTCCAGAAAGTGCCTCTGCCAAGGAGAAATGCATAAAGAAAACAGTATTTCATCTGGATAACCCAGTGTTTCCATTAGAATCACATAATGTCTAATTATGTACTCCATAAATCTTCATATTTTGTTATGAAGCTCCTAATAACAAAGTCTGATAAATACATTCTCTCTCCTGGCCACTACCAATTGAGTAGAAAAAATACTTATTTATGAAGCTTTATTAATAAAATCTGAATAATTCAAACAGCTTCTTCAGTGAAGAAACAGCATATTCCTATTTGCATATAAATGAAATGATGCTTTAGTGTCAGAGTGAAGAATTAAATAATATGAATTTTTACAGTGCAGTCCTGACAGCCTCATAAATATTACGGTCATAAGTTGCAGTTTCCTAAAAATCTCATTTTATCTTTTATTACAAAAATATGACCAAAGGGCCAAGTCCTACTCATTTTACATGTGTGAGTATTCCCAATGACAACATAATCATTCAGTAAGTGAGGTTACCACATTCAGCCTTATGTCAGCTACTAGAGCAAAATCACAGTGTTATCTACATATCTACTAGGAGACCAGAATCTCTTATTTAACCATGAGGAAATTCTTGTGTGTTGACAAAATATAAAGAACAACAAAGAAAACGGTAGCTCTACATTCAAAGAGACAATATACAACATGAGGAAAGGAAAAGCACACAGCTAGTACTAAGTTCCAAGAAATGCCTATGAAAGGCAGAGAAATTTAATACCTTTTTAAAATCATACACACTGAAACAAGTCAGGGTTTGCACAAACACTTTCTGCTACAGCAAACTCATCACCTTACTCAGTTTGACCTTTTTCAACTTTTCCATTGTGAAGGAGAGCCTACATTCCTTATTAGATTTTACTAAAACATACTTTGTTTGAATGAGACACAGTTTATAAAAGGTTGAGAATTCCTCTGTTTTTGCCTGAAGTAATTTTTATATCTATTTTTAACTGCCTTTAAATAGGATGTAGAGACTGTTACTGTGGTATGTTTTCTGACATCATAACAATTTTTGATATTTGAGATATAGTTGATCAGAAAATGCTGGCAGAGACAGTCACTGACACATCTGAGTGCATTATTCTAGGGCTGCACTCATCTGCATGTGAGAGCAAAGCTGGCAATCTCAGTTTTCCTGGTTAAGAAATGGAAATTGAAAAACAGAAAAAAGGACTATAGTCCCATGGTTTTCAAATAAATCTCTTCATGTTAGTGCAAGACTCACAAGTCCTGAATAATTGAATTTGACAGTATTCCTAAAGGGCACAATAGCATGAAGAGATGTCTCTCAACCTGGTGCCAAAGAGAGCGAACTTTTGCCACAGACTCATATTGCTAACAAAAAGAGTAATTAGAAGTAGGAAAGCAGGTGTCATTTAGGCTAATGAAAACTGAATAGTACATTTAACAGTCTCTACTGTCATTAAAATTGATTTTTGTCTATATGTCTGTATGTATACTTCTAATACTGACAGGGCAACAACTGCTCTTATTTGCTCATTTCTAAATAGCTTCTGACTTCTAATTTTAAGTTTCTAATTTATGACCTGATGTTCTTGGCAGCAAGGGGATGTTAAGGATCTCCTGCCTCTGTTTGTGCTGGACACAATTCACCAATTGCCTTCCTGGATCTTGCTTATTGTTTTTCTAAGGCTGGAGGACAGCACAAACACAGGGAGGCTTCTGGTTTAATTGACCTAGGAAGCGTTTAATAGATGTGCTCTAGTGTCAGCACAGATTCTTTTAGGCCTGTCAGCAGACAGAAAAGGTTTGATTCAGCTGCAGATTCTGGCAGCAGTGGATGCAATCACACAGCAGTGTTTGGATCCTTTCTTGGCGAGCTCCCAGATGTGGGTTTTGGCGATTGCTTGTCAGCCGTAGGGAACATTCTGCACGGGCCTGGCTCATCATCTGGCTTCTCATCCTTCATTTCCAACCTAAAGCCACAAGAGAAGGCAGTGCAGCAGCCTGGCTCAGAGCATTAGATGTGCTGCTTTGTTTGCCAATTTTAGTTAATGCAATTTCTTCTCTTTGCTTCTGAGAACTTGCTGTGGTGCATGCTTGGAACTGGATGCTCAGTGTTGAACGAGAAGATGGAGCCTTCTCTGCCCCACGAGTGAAGAAGGGGCTTCTGCTTATCCAAGCCAACAGCAAACAGGGAGTGTCTCATGCTACAGCAAAGGCACAGAAGCTGTGCAGATGCAAAGCAGAAGCTACACCTTTACTTTTTCTAAATTCACTCAAAATAGAGCAAGAATAAGCTCAAGGTACTTAAGCAAGTACTGAGGAAATAGAGTGGAAATAGCACATATAATTGATCTCTCTCCTGTGAAGATGTACATGGAGAAAAACATTGATGAGGAGGTGACTTTTGAGAAGATATGAGAAAAGTCATATCCAATTTGACTTAACTTGCTCCTTAAACAGAGGAGAAAGAAGAGGGTAAAAAGACATAAATGAAAGCAAGCATCAAGGCTGGTGTTTCTGGCAGGCTAGGAAGAGTGGGGCAATAAATTAAGAAACAATATGAGATTATACCACAAGGCCAGTTATGCTCATGGGAACAAAAAAAAATAAATTTTACATGATAGAGAACCAAAATCACTAGAAGGATGGCGTGAGAGAGCACAACATATGTGGATCAATAAGAAAGGAGATAATGGAGAGAAGCTAATGATCAAGCTAGATAAATGACCTGGGTCTAAACGAAAATAATTTTAGGTGTTGAAACCAAGATGAATTGAGACATTGCAGGGAAAGAAACCACAGCTAGACAGTGGTCTTGATAAGAAGATATAAAGAAAGCAGATTTCTTGCTGTGTGAAAGTGTAACTGAAGTGATGAGGAGGAAGTTAGTATGGATATGACTGACAGAGAAGTGCCAATAGCGGGAGCTGCATAGAAATGGTGGTGATTTGGTATTCCACATGAGGACAACTCCAAGGCAGGGAGGCCAAGGAAGTTGGATGAAACTTTGACCTGGCCAGGAGGCAGCAAAGCTAAGTATGCAACCTGTAAATAATCAGCAGCTATTTTGCAAGTATTAACTGGCAAACAGAATTCCTGGTTCAACAGTATTCAGAAATGGCTGTAGGTAAGATTGTCCCAAGAGGTTAATTTAGAATGATGTTGCTTGTCATTAGCACTAGGACAAACCTGCACTTATGAATGCTCATGGTGCCCTCCGAACTCCTGTAAAACTATATGAATAAAAGAAAGAACCGGATTTGTACTCCATTATTTTGTCATTATACCTAATTTAATTAATGTTCGGTATAATCTGCTTTTAAATTCAGTCACACTTAACTGAAATTAACTTCACTAAATCTCAACGTGCTGCACTGACTTCTTAGAGCCCTAAACAGAAAGTACAAATGAGAACAACTGTAGGAAAAGAAAAACCCACACATCAAACCAAAACCTACTAAAACAAAGCAGCTCAGCAACTCATTTCAGCACCCTCCTTCTAAAATGTGTAATAGGAAGCACAGTTTAACAAAAGTGGTGGAACCTGTTTCTCTATTTAACAATTTGTTAGCCCAAGTACAGCTTGTTATAAGGTAAAGCCAAGCCAGAACACTGCCTTGGGAACTTTGGCAACCCTGGGCTTGGTTATTTACCAAGGGCTGCAGTTATAGATCACTGCCTGAATTATGCAATAAACAAGATCATTTCAGTTCATATTCTAGTGAACAAGAGATCTATGTATTATCAAGTGCAGTGCAGCTACTCTTCAACAAGAGTAATATTATTTTATCTTTAAAAAAAGAAGAAATATTGACCAAAAATGGGTAATAGACAAGAAGTGCTAAATTCTTTCATTTACAAGCATACAACTGCATTAATTTCAATAAAACCCAACTACTCCAAACATCAGGAGACATTACAGTGAAGAGTTGAAATAGTTCCACTGAGTTTCCTAGTCCTGCTCATTGCTGTTCAGCAGTTACAGCTCAGGCCAGAGCCAAGGTACGAATTTAATGTTGTATTCTGTGCGATCCCTTCTGTCGTGTACTCAGGCAGTAAGGCGAAGCTGCCAGCCAAGCGCCGTTACAATGGTGTAGGCGGAGCCATTCCTGGGCCTCCGGGTCATCTGGCTGAATTTACAGCAGAGCTGTAGAGAACGAGAATTTACTGGGAACTTGTGGTCGGATTATTTCGCAATAACCACACGTAGCAAACGAAGTCCGAGGCACAAGCACGGTCCGGGTGCCTGCGGCACGGCGGGCAGCGCCGCTCCCGGAGCGGGCCGGGCTCGGGGGCACAGGCCGCGCCCCGCCCCGCCCGCGGGCAGCGCGCCCTTCCCCGCCCGGCGCCGCCATTGGCCGGGGCCGCGGCTTCCGCCGAGGGCCGGGATTGGCGGCGGGCGCGAAAGGCGGCAGCAGCAAAACCCCGGCGCGCGCCGGTGTCCGCGTGAGTGTCCCCCGCTCCTTCCCCCTCCCTCATCCCCGCTCGTACCGAGCCGCGCCGAGCCGAGCCGAGCCGCGCCGCTCCGCGCACCCTCTGCTCCCAGTGCCCGCGATGCCCGCGGGGGCGGCTCCCCTGCCCGGCCGGAGCGGAGCTGAGTGACGGCTCCGCGGGGCAGCCGGAGGGCCCGTCTGCACACCGTGAGCCCCGGGGCCGATGGGGAAGCCCGCGGCGTGCGCTTGGCCCGGGCCTCGCCGGCGGGGGCTGCCCCGTGAGGGCCGTGGGGAGCTCGGGGTGTTCCCGCTCGGCGCGGCCCCGGTGCCATCACGAGCCGCGGCGCGGTTTGGGTGTGCGCCGGCTCCTGCCGCCTGTAGCGGCTGCTCCGTACCGGTGTGTGCACCTGCGGTCCCTGCGCTGCTGCTGAGCCGTGCTGGCCCGCGTTTGGAACGGGCTAATCGGCCTGCTCAGCACTAGCTCTGCGAGTGCCTACCTGTGCGAGATCAGAACCGACCTAGCAGAAAACGGGGCTCGAAAGAGACGGCTCCTGCCTCTTGTCCCTGTTGTTACACAAGGATGACAGAGTAAAGGGAGCTCAAATTCTTTGGGGATAAAATGTATTTCTGGCTCCACAGCTGAAACAGATGAATCCTTTCATCAGCAGTTTTTCAGAATTTGTTTCCCCCGTGTGGAAAAGTTCATCCAGATCTTTAAAGGTTTGGCAAAGTAACAAGGAAGGAAAGTTTTTGAATGGAACCAGTTTTGAGCAACTGTAAGAGCTGCTGCTTCCAGGCTTGCTTATCACTGATTGTTCTGCCCTGGGAGTCCCTGCCACTCTTTTGCTCCTGAATTATCGGGGGTTTTTTGATTGCACAGTACTAGTGGACTTTAATAGTTCACAGTTGTATGTAGTTTTTCCAAGATTTGGGAAGGAGCATTTCAAAATAAGCACATTCTATTTTTCTTGTGGTGGGAGGGCAATGAATAATTATGCGTTTTGTTAAATTTGTCTAGGAGGGAGAGATCTCTCATATGGAGAAGGTATTTTTTCTCTTATAATTTCTTTCAGTCTTTCTGGCTGTCTATAGCTTTTGCAGTGTGCAGTGCAGCTATTTCTGTGTACATGCATTCCTTGCCTTTCAAAGCAAACTTTAGGGAAAAGACAATGCTTTAATGTGAATGAGGAAAAATGAGAGAAGAAAATCAGCTGTATTTAAGCTTATCCTGAAGTCTTCCTTCCCTTCTCCCCCCCTCTATCCCCGTTGCTTTCCTTACTGGTTTGCTGTTTCACTGGGATGGTGGGTGGCACTTTGTTTTAGGTAGTACAGAGGAACTCCCCAGACTCCCTAAATCTCATCTCAGGAACTGAGTGCAGGGCTAGGAAGTGTCTCACCAGATATGCTTGCTCCCCCAGGTGTCCAGAAGTGGCCCTCGAAGTGTTGGATTTTTTTTTTACTTGAGACTTGTTTTGTGATGGAGACTGTGCTGAAGTCTCCCTGTGATGAACAGCACCCTCAGCAGGCTGAAGACTTCCACGGGAATCTTGAGCAGAACAGCAAGCTCTCAGGTATGTGCTGAAACATTACATTTTGTTGCTGACATGCTGCTTCATCACTTAGAGAAATTTCAGTATCGATTATAAGCCTGTCTGTATACGATCCTCTTGTATAAAGAATTAATGAAATGAAAACATTTGAGGCTGCTTTTGATTTTAAGGTTATTCCTGCTGTTTGTGTGTTACAAAACTTCAGCAACAGCAGTTTTGCTAAACCTACTATTTATATATAACAGAACATGTTATTATAGGAGGATACCAGAATGAAAAAAAGCCAGCCCTTGAGAATAAAACTGACCAGACAAGTGAACCCAGTATTTTGCCCAGATTGATGCTGAATAGTGTTTGTATTGCTTTGTAAATATGAGAAGAAATCACTTTAAAATCTGCTCACAGAAAATGCTGGCTAATGTTATTAGTATTATTACCCTGATGGCACAATGACTGCATGTTCTCTGTACCCAGCTGAGGACCCAGGCCCCAGGACAGACCAGGTGATATTACACTCCTGTCTTTCAACAAGGACAGTCACTGACTTTTTCCAGCACTTCTCTCTTTCACACAATCCAGTTCCATTGAGCTCCTAAATGCTGTCAGTGCCTTGGGTAGGCACTGCAGCCTCTGCCACCCTGCTTGAAGAGGTCTGACAGCTTTAACTCTCTCCAGGGAGGAATCTGAATTCAGTGTTGGAAAAAATTGAGTAACTGGCAGATTCCACAGCAGTTGTTGAGTTAGTTCTCTGTGGTTGTTAGTATATACCTTAGGATTTTTTAATTCCTGAAATATTTCCCAAAATGTCTTAAAATAATTTGAAGAAGCAGAGAGAACCACTTAAAGGAAAAAAAAAATCATGTAAATATGTAAATAGTTAAGTGAGGAAGCAGGTTTCAGTTCTCAGAAGCATTTTTAGTATGTTAGTTTTTATAAAATCTTGAAATAAAAAGAAATTAAATTGAGAGTTAAATATTACTTGAATTACTAGCTAATTTATTGGGCTTTTAGCAGGAAGAAAGTGTTCTTTAGGCAGTTTTTGTTGTTGTTTAAAGTAAGGTACATAGAAAGCTAGGGATGCACGCTAATCCATGCTTCGATTCTAGCATATCTGTGATTTTAAAAAAAAAATCTTATTGCTTATGGCTTACTGCCCTGGTGAAATATGATGATTCTAGCATATCTGTGATTTATAAAAAAAAAAAATCTTATTGCTTATGGCTTACTGCCCTGGTGAAATATGATCCATTTTTACATATAGAATACATTACAACTTATCTGTTTATGCTAAATTTAATTAGTTATTTATTTTTAGGATGAAAAATGTATATACATTTGATCAGCTTTTCACAAATACCAGTTTGTGCTTAGTTCTCTATACTGAAATATTCTTTACCCCTGGTTCACAGAAATTAGTCACAGCCTCTACACAATTGATAGCTTCAAAAGAAATTAATTGTTATGGAATACTACATGATTTTTTTGAAATAATACAGTACAGCATCCTTGTCGTGCCATCTAGTGATTGCAGCATGAAATGCAGCAGCCGAAATGCAGGGCAAACATGGGCTTTGCTGCCAGCTATTATAAGCAACAGTGGGAAGGACTGCATTACCAGTGTTAAAAATATCTAAAAAATACTGCTTTTTCTGCATTTGTGATTTGCATCTGATGGATTTACACTTGTGCTTACAGAAACAACTGTTACAGTTTTGCCTTTTGTCAAATTGCTGTTGCAAATCCCATGGAAACATTTAGTGATGAGCTGTAGGTGTCCTACAAACCAGGCAGCTTTTGCCCTCTCAGAATATGCTATCTGTCAGATAAGTAAAAAAAAAATGTTTAAATGCTGCAGCTTAGTGTAATGAAGAACAACAATATCAAGTATCCACATGGTAATGTCAACAGGATAGGATACCTTTGTGCTGGTTTTAACTCTGTGTATGTGAATCCACAGTCCTATCAAGTGTAATTTGTGATCTTCAAAATAGGTGAGATATTGAATCAAGTAATAAAATTCCTAACTTACTTTCCCCATTCTTCCCACAGCAGGAGTAAAAAAAGATATTGAAAAGCTTTATGAAGCAGTGCCACAGCTTGTAAATGTGTTCAAAATAAAGGAAAAAATCGGGGAAGGTAAATACTTCATTTTATCTTGCTTAGAGTTAAGATTTCTTTTGGCACTTCTAGCTTAAAAAGTGTACATAAAAGATCCCAATATAAACAATTTAAGCCAAATGCCTTTTTTTTTACTTACTGTATGGTCTCTGTAGGAATTCTAGTATGTTTCTGAGCATATAGGTATATTAATTAGGAACCCTTTCAAGATATTTTCTTGAAAATCTGGTATATTAAAGCCTTTAAAAAAAACCCAGCATTCCAATTTTGGCAATTAAAATTTTTTGAGGTAGATTCAAGTAAATAGTCTTAAAAATCCATTCATTTTCTCCCTTACATGAGAAAGATTTACTTATGTGTAGCTGTGTTTTGACATACTTAATTGGTGTTCCTTAAGTTAGCTTTGTCTCTACTAAAATCTATTGGGCAGAAGTGGATAAGGAAAGTGAAAGGTTGGAGCTGCTTTACTTAAAAAATGAACAACTTTTTTATTTTTGAAGACATACAGTATCAAATTTTAGAGTGCTTCTCTTCACCTTGCCTTCAACAAGACAGTATTGTGAATACCTTAAATTAGTGTCAGCCATGACTATAAATAGATTCAGGTACTTCTGAGTGTGGAATTTCAGCGCTTTTTTAGATGCCTAAGAGTTTTGGTTTCAAAAACCATCAAACTACTTAAAACCCCCAGCTCCATTCCCCACAGGAATGTAAAATAAAAAAAAAAAAAACTTTTGCCTATCATAAAAAAGATAGTGTAGTTAAACAAAATTTCTGGTTATAAATAATACTCTGCTTTTACTCTTGGGAGCAAACAATGTTTTTTAAAAATACCATTTGCAGTACAACAGCATTATGAGAAAACATGTTTCAACTTAGGATTCCACTGTGGAATCACTTTCACTTTAGTAGTTCTCACCACCGAAAATAATGTCCTAATTTGGTAGTCCTTGTTGGTGCAATCAATTCTGTTGAAGGTATGGGTCTCCAGGTTGTTTGGGATTTTTTTTATGCCTGTGTGAAGTAGTTAGGTTTTGCTGGCATTGTGATGTATGTTTACAGTCATACTGTTGAACCAGCACGATGCAAACACATTACTTAATGTAATCAAAAGTAATTTCTATTCTTTATTCATATGGAAGAACACTTTAATTTGTATGTTCAGATATCTCAGATCATTAGGACAAATTAACCTCCTAAGATGCTTATTAGGATATCCTTAAAATTAAATGGCTGGATAAGATATCATACAGGCTGAATACTCCCTTTCTCAAGCAAGTGTATCACATTGGATGTGGTAAAATGCTCTGGGCAAATAAACAGTGCAGTTACACATCATGTGGGAAGCCTTACTTTACAGATAAGCTAGAGAATTAAGGAAAATGAAGCAATTTCAGAAGTGCTTTGAATAGCTCTGGCAGTGCTTTTCAGATTAGCATTATATAGTCCTCTTACATTGTAGGGAGAGGAGTTAGATGTCAGATGAAAGTAAGCTACCTAAACAAGAAAGCAAATCAAAGACAGGAAATTTACATTCAAAGAGCACTGTGTCCCAGGCAAGTTAGACAGTGTTATATTTGCACTTTTACTGACATAAAAAACTTGTATACAAGATCAGTATATTCAGTATTAGAAAAAAGGAACTGGATTTTTCTTTTCTAGAATCTGCTTTTGATGTAGTATCAAGTGTAGTGCCGGATTGTGAACAGTTAGATCACTTCTGTAAAAATCTGCATTGACCTAATTAAAAATGTTGAAGACAGTTTTTTTCTCCTTTGTTTACAGGTACTTTTAGTTCTGTTTACTTGGCCACAGCACAGCTACAAACAGGATATGAGGAGAAAATGGCCCTGAAGCACTTGATTCCAACCAGCCACCCTCTGCGAATAGCTGCTGAACTTCAGTGCCTCACAGTGGCAGGGTACATAAACAAAAAAATTATGATTTTCATAACTGCTGAACGTTGTCTCACTGTTTTGTATTTAAATTTTGTCACTTCTCTTGATTTGTTTTTAACCACACATGTATATATTCTTTTCCTTGAGAGCAAATAACAAAAGGAGTGTCTTACCTGTCACAGATGCCCTTTGCTGCTCGTCTCAGTTTGGAGGGGTGCTCTATTTACCAGCTGAGAAATTCCATTATATATCTTTGTGGTAACAAAGTTCCAGTTCTGAAATGCTTGGAAAAAAGAATCACTTCATTAGAAATGTGGTTTTAGGAATGGATACTTGTTGGTGGAGTGTGCTGAATAGCACTTTCTTAAAGCAGTAGGATCATGAAAGTTAGGGCCTATATTAATTACAGTGGTAACTACAAACCACAGCCCCACAGTTAATCTGTACAGTTCTATTCCAAACTGCAGAATGGAGCATAAAATGGAGGTCAAATGGAACACAGCTATGAGCAACAAGAGCACAAGCACTGATTGCTGCTAAGACTGCTGTCAAAATATAAATTAGGATTATAAAAGAATGCCTGACTGAAGTTTTTATTTTGAAGAAATAAAGGAAAATAAACATCTATCTTCTGGTCTTTGTTCAGTAATACTACTTTTCTTCTAGGGGACAAGATAATGTGATGGGAGTTAAATACTGCTTTAGGAAAAATGATCACGTTGTTATTGTTATGCCATATCTGGAGCATGAGTCCTTCTTGGTGAGTCAGACTTGATATGTAGTAAAATATTCAATTAAAAGCAGATGCATAATTATTCTATAATTATTCTATGATTGTATAAATTACAGTATCCAAATATTCTTTCAGGACATTTTGAATTCCCTTTCCTTTGAAGAAGTGAGGGAATACATGTTTAATCTGTTTAAAGCGTTGAGGCGCATTCATCACTTCGGTATTGTTCACCGTGATGTCAAGCCCAGCAACTTCCTCTACAACAGGCAGCTAAAAAAGTGAGTCTGGCCATACTGTGATCTCATCTGGGGATGTGTGCCTTGGCAGAACAGAGTCAATTAGGCATTTAGGCTTCTTTCCTTCCAGCTGCATAACATGTGCTTAAATAATAAAGCTAAAAATGTGGGGTTTTAGTTGTGAAATTTTTCTTTCCCTGTTAAGGGACTTAAGAAGGGAAGGATTGTTTTTTACTTAATGTATTATCTGCTTCATAGAGTGACAAAGACCTGAAAAAATGAAGATTTTACTACTGATTAAAAGTACTACATTTTCAAATAAAAATGAGAAAAATAAATATGGAGGTTTTTAAAATAAATTTAATTGTAACTTGTGGTGCACAGAATGATTCTTGTACATTTCTAATAGTGGATAGAGTAAAACTGATACAGGTAAGATAGCTGGCTTTGGGTTGTTTTCACTTTACATTGAATTAATGTTTATAACTAGTAGAGTTGGCTCTTTTGCCTGCAAGTTACAAAATTCAAAGATTGTAAAAAGTGAGGTACTGCTTCTTTGTGAAGAGCTGAAATGGACAGAATGCTTCAGTGCTAGCAGTCCTATACCTGTATTTGTTAGCATTGTGCTTGTAAAGTTGAGACACTGAGGTGTTGGAGTGTGTCCAAAACAAAGCACTGCAGCAGGATGCACATCCCCCAGTAAAAAATGATGATAGGAAACAGCCTCAAGTTGCACCAGGGAAGGTTTAGATTAAATATTAGAAAAAAGTTTATCAAACATTGGAATGGGCTGCCCAGGGAAGTGGTTGAGTCACCATCCCTGGAGGAATTTAAAAGACTTGTAGATCCAGCACTTAGGGACATGGTTTTGTGGGACTTGGCAGAGTGGGATTAACAGTTGGACTTGATTTTAAAGGTCTTTTCCAGCCTAAATGTTTCTGTGATTCTATGCAGTGAAAGTTTGTAGGGGAGATTTGATTGCATTTGGCCAAACTGAAAGCTTAAGATTTTGAGAAATACTGTTTTGTTTTTTTTTTAATCTGTCAAAATGAACACGTACTGTCATTTTGCTCTTCCTGCATTTTTTGGAGCCTTAATCTCCACTTTGCGTTTAGAGCGTGGAGTTGAGTTTGAGACCCAGGGACAGATGGATTGTCTCTCTACTGGTTGCAGCAAAAAATAATTCTCTTAGAGACAGATCTGAAGTGTGAACTAATGCAGCCTTACCTGCCTGAAGACTAAAGTAAAGTCCAGTAGTATTTGCCAGAACTCTGTCAAAACTTTAAGCACTGTTGGTCTGGTCTGTCTTCACTGCTACCTGTGTCCTCTGCTCATGGGAATCCTGCAAGAGTAGAGTCACTTGCACATGACTGCTGGCTGAAGATTCAGGGCTGTAGGATTAGAAGAACTTCAGAAAGGAGTTGCTGGATATATTTTTTTAAATACCTTTGGAGGAAGGAGGCACTTGATAATATTTTGGGACAAGAAACAATGAACAATGGTGTAGGGTGAAAACATTGAGGAGATAGGTAAGATGGGTCAGTAGGAGGAGAAGGAAGAAAATAGGACTGTGATGCTGGCAACAGTACAGATAAGCAACATTGAATGAAATGTGAAAGATAAGTAAGTAATTGAATGACTTATAGATACTTTGTGACTCCTGATTCTGAATTTGTCTTTTCAGGTATGCCTTGGTAGATTTTGGCTTGGCACAAGGAACCCCTGATACGAAAATTGAGCTTCTTAAAACTGCCCACTCTGAAGACCAGCAGGGAAGTTGCTTGCAAACTAATCGCACTGTAACCTTGGGAAATGGGGTTTCTGTCAGTGTCACAGCACCTAAACAGACAGCTCAACAGCCAGCCTCAAAAGCAGCTGATAGAAGGTCCAGCTCACTTTCAAAAGTACAGATGAAACAAGGAAGAGGAGGAAAGGTTCTCAGTCTCTTTCATTAATGCTGTTGTAGATGTTTAATGTGTTCCTTCCTCCAACAGGGGGAGATGCAGTACTTGCACAGAAGCTGAGCCTGCATGCAGCACAGTGTTGATATCTAAGGAGCTGCTTCTACACAACTATTGGCTTCACCATTATCTGTTAGATGTAATACAGTGCTGAAGGCTGTGTAAAACCCTAACATTAAGTTACTGTATAGACAGCCTTAAATCCTTTTTTAGAGACATGGATGGGGAAACGCCTCTCCAAGCCAATAATCATTCACCTATGTTTAGTTACTGGGTGCATAACAAGTGCAGTACAGACTACACTTGGATCATCTTGGGGCACTTGAGAGGTGTGATTGGTTTTGTAAACATGTTTGCTGTTCTGTCTAGACCATGTTTCTTCATCCACAGTAACCTGATGCCTGAAAATTACTTACATGCGGCTGCTCTTGTTTTATGACACTCCACGCTTCTTTTTGAACTGTCAGTACCCAGATGCCTGTTAAACAGGATCCTTATTGTCCTTTTTGCTGGTCTTGTAGGAGGACTCTGTGCACCATTCTGTCCAGCGCTCCGTCTTCGGAGAGAGGAATTTCAATGTCTACAGCTCCACATACCAGGAGAACTCAAGCACAAAAGTAAGAAGTATTGACTCATCAGTAGGATCAATCTGCTGCATATTTGAAAAAGTATAGAACTGGTTGTTCTGTAAGACTGAGCACTGCTCCAGAATGCTGTGGAACTAAAATGTTTTGAGCAGACTATTAAGTGTGTCTTTCCTGAAAGGCTCAAAGAATTTTTCATTTCTGTTTCAGTCCTTTTTGAAGCTCCTAAACAAGGAGTTCTGTAGCTGTCTCCCTAGCTGATTTTGTTTGGATGCTAAGTTAATATTTTTTCCTATACATTTATCTGTGCAGCTCATAATAGAATCACAAAATAAAATAGTCACAATCAGAATCACAATCATAAAAGAGTTGGAAGGGACCCATGAGGATCATCGAGTCCAACTCCTGGCCCTGCACAGGACACGCCAAGAGTCACACCCTGCGCTTGAGAGCACTGTCCAAAGGCTTCTTGAGCTCTGTCAGGCTGGTGCTGTGACCACTGCCCTGGGGAGCTGCTCCTGTGCTAAACCACTCCCTACTTACCTCACGACATTTAAAAAAAAATATTTTGCAGTTGAAGCTGAGGCTAAAACTTGTAACTATTTTTCTGTAATTAGTATTTAATATGACATGGGGGAAACCCCAACTAATTAGAGGGTTTGGTTTATGGTATTTTATTGTAGAACTAGAGTTAGTGTCAGTGTGTTGCTGTGTCATTTCATATTTTTTTCTTATTCTCATGTTGAGCCAAAAATCTTGAAACACTATACTAACTTGAAAAATACTTGCCTTGTAGCTTCAGAATATCTAATATATATTGGTTTTTCGGTAAACACTGAAAATGTCTTCTGAAGGGGAGGAAGTCAGTCTATCTAGAAAGTTCCAGTGTCTGTTTTGTAGTAGTTTTGATACTGTTAAAGAGGTTTGCTCTCTGTTCTAAAATTCTTGTTCATCAGTATTTGTTAAGTCAGTATTTTAGGAACTGTCCTATCTATATGTAAAGGGAAACTTCTTAAATATGTCACCATCTCTAAAATATCTCCATTGCAGCTCATAAAACAATCAAAGATGATAGATGTTTCGTCTAGGAAGTTGGTAACAAAGAAGAAGATTATTTCTACCAAAACTGTGAGCAATGGGGCAGCCAGGAAAGCTGCCAGTGGTTCCCCTTTAAACCTGCTCTGTGACTGTTATGCAACGGACAGAGTTTGCAGTGTTTGCCTTTCAAGGTAATTTGCTTTGATAATGTTGTAAAATTGTCTACTCTGCTGTCAAGCAAAGTCAGAAACTTAGATTTACTAGACTGCTGATTTAGTAAGTGAAAGATAGTATTTGATCTCTGCAGCCCTTAAAACACTGAGTATGCTCTTTTTAAACAAAAATAGTTTATGGAATTCATGGATTAGTTAATTGCTATCTGCAGCTAGAAAGATTCACTGATAGTTATTTTCTTGTTGTGTTTATTTATTCACCTACATCTGCTGTAGAAAATCCCTTGAGTTAATTACAACACTTAGAAAAGTGTTCTAAATTCTGTCATTTAGTAGTTATCTAATAGGCCTAAACTATAGCAACAGTCGGGATTCTGGAAATCATGAAATGTAGAATAAAAAGGAAGCATGATTGTTTTGTATTTGTTCATCTAAAAACTAACAGAATCACAGAATGGTTTGGGTTGGAAGGAAAAGGTCATCTTTTAAAGGTCACCTTTTTCCAAAACCCCGGCCATGGGCAGAGGCAACTCCCACTAGAGCAGGCTGCTCCAAACCACATCCTACCTGGCCTTGAGCACTGCCAGGGATGGGCATCCACAGCATCTCTGGGCAACCTGTTCCAGTGCCTCATGCTGCAGAATCTCAGTAACTGAGTTAAACTCCATCCATCTGCAGGTGGTTTTGGTTAGATCTACTACTGCCTTTTATGCACACATGATCTTTAGTTAATCCAACAAAAAGTAAATTCTTGGCAACACTGAGAACAACCCTTGGGATGCTCTGCACTAACACAAAGCCATAGCATCCACATTCAAGAATCTCACACACTTTTTGCCTTGGGTTAATTACCCTCAGCTTCAAGTTTCCCATGAAGACAAGCCTTTAACAAAAATGACACTTTTCTTAGATGAAACTAAGAGAAGGTCATCGTGAATTAAGTATGCAATTATGTGTTTCTCTGGTTTTATCTTATGCTAGTTAGTATAATTAAAATATAATAGATAATAAGGCTATTATGTGTGTATCTTAGGATTTCATGCTAGATAAGATGCTTGAAACCTTTGTAAAACTTGAATAAAGCAGGGTTAGGTTATTTACACACCTTACACAAGTATATTCTAAAAATAATAGTAAGTATTATTAGATTTAGAACTTACTTATCAACTTTTACATTCTAAATATATTTGTCTCTTATTACAAGGCGTCAGCAAGTGGCTCCCAGGGCAGGAACGCCTGGATTCAGAGCACCAGAGGTATTAACAAAGTGCCCCACTCAGACCACAGGTACTGCCCAACCGACCCAAACAAATGGCTTTTTTCACCTTTTCATCCTTCTCATTTGTGCATATTTTGTTATCTTTTTTTATGGGAGGATTTTTTATCCCTTCCATTTGTCATCCCTTCTAATGCTTTTCAAGTATTTCCTGATTTTAATTAAAAGTTTATTATTCAGAGGAAGAACAATTCAGGAATATTTTTCCTGTGTTTGAAACTTGAGTGTGTATTTATTCATTTGAAAGGTAGTGCCATGTGCAGGAGTTGAATACAACATATTTAAAACAAAGAAGAATTTTTTATAAAGGTTCTTGGCTTATTTGTTCAAGAAAAATCTTGAATAAATCTTGGGGAGAGGGACCATTGTTTAGCCTTTGCTAGGCAAGTTGTAACACATGCTGCCATAGCAGGTGTAATTAATGGTGTAATTGCAAGTGTGTTCTAGAAAGCATCATTTAATGACTTTTTATCATATTTTTACTTTTTGCTAGTGGTTTAAGTAGCTGGTGTGTGTAAATGCTGTAATTTTTTTGAACTAAAATTTTAATTTCCCTGTGTTAAAATTTATTTAATAAGATTCAGTGGTTTGGGTAAATACTGGGGCAGGGCAGAGGGATGGTTAATGCATTATCCGATGCAAGCAAGGTGGGAGAGGTTGTGCCTACCTGCAGGATGGAGAGCCAATAGAAGCAAAGTTACCCATTAAATATTTGGTGTATGGCCAGGAGTTCTGACTTACAAAAAAATAGAAATGTTCTCAAAAACTGGATTTAAAACATAAGATTTTAGCCATTTTTTCCTGAATAACTTTTGAGCAAGTTGTTAATTTTCAGTAAAGTATGTACACACACTCAGAATAGAATTAACAGTATATTTGATCAGCTTATGCCTAGATAGCTTACTGCTGTTTGAAACAACATCTGTGCTGTGGGTGTGACTGGGATTTCAAAGGTATGGCAGCTTGTGTGGAGTTCTTGTGCCTGTGCTGTAACAGCCAGCTTTATGGGCTAGCAGTCACCCAGAAATCTAGGACAAGTTGAGACAATCTCTGAATCTGTCTAGACAAAATTGAGGCAGAAAGAAGACATACCTAGGAAATCCTGGACACAGGCTGGTGTTAAGAATGTTTTCAGATGGTTCTCTGTTCTCTAGGGTAATGAGTTTACAAAAAGTAGGGATAAATCTAGACACCCTTGGGTGTGGCACAGACATCCCTGGACTGAGTCAGTGGTGCTGAGCTCCTGCAGTATGTCAGCAAAGGCCTTAATTAGAACTGGGTACACTAATGTTTATGATATTATGTTTTATTTGAACTAGCATGTAGTACTGTCCACTTTCATCTGGGGCTGCTGGAGTCACCTCCTTTACTCCTGCCAGTCTTACTCCTGGTTTTGGCCTCCGTGCTGACACCAAGTTATTGGCTGAATCCAGCTAAATCTACACAGAGCTGCTACAGCACATGTGACCCAGGTTCACAGTACAACCCAAATTCCCAAGCTGAGGCTACACAGGTCCAGTTACACTTTCCCTTGGTTTGTCTCTTGCTCCCCTTTCCTCACTAGCTGGATAACACACTAGACAACAGCATAGGGAGGAATCATGATTTTGATGTCATTCCACAAGATCTTGCACTCTGCTGATGATCACAGCTCTACCACAATTGTGGGGCCAGGATTTACTGCCCACTCAGATGGATGAAGCCTTATAATTTCAGCAGGAGTCATATAATTAAACCTTCTCAAAGGTCTTGACCTTGATTACTCCAGCTTACCCAACCACATCCTCAGGGGGACACGTGGCCCCTCAGATAGTTTCAGTATCATCTTTCCAACAGTGATACAGTAATACTTTCTTACAGGAACTGTGCAGAAGGCTGAAAACCTTTCCACTGTAAATTGTGCCAAATGATTAACTTGGATATTTATTTTTTAATAAAATGCATAAAATCTGGTTTTGCAACTAAAGTCAACCTAATACTTTTTTTTTCAAATCAAAGTTCTGTGCTGAGTGTTTCTAATTAAAATGTTCAAATTAATTACTACCCATTTTGCTACTTACTTTTTTCAACAGGACTAGGATGAACATGCCTCTATTTCCCAACTGTTAATTTTTCTCTTTGGAGTTTGAGATCCTTCAAACTCTCTCCTTGACTTTCCTTGCCATCTCCTAAAATGTGCACCTTAGTGAGCCAAAAAAATTATGGCAGACAGGTATTCTTGTAACTTCCAGCACTGAAGTTTCCATCAGGCTTTGGCCTCTCTCCCCAAAGTACTCTCTGTACTCTTCATAACACAATGAAAGTGATGAATAACTTTGAACTATTATGGTTTTTAAACTGCCTATCTTGTCAAGTGAGTTCATATTAGAGAAGAACAAAGTTCATAATAAGATCAATTTCTTAGTACTGCTTACCTGTGCCAGCCTCAGTCCCCAAAAATTGCTTCACAAACATTTGTGAGTTGTTTTTCATTTATAACCCTTATAATAAGGCTTTCTTCATATGAAGTAAAGTTAAATACATATCAAACCAGCCATTTCATTTGCCCTCTCTCATCTTCCCAGGTAAAAACAACTTCAAACATTGTTTTGGTTCATTTTAAGTTCAGCAAGTTAATGAAATTACTCATATGAAAAAAACTTCCTCTGCATCGAAGTAGGAAATTATTCTTCAATCTAATTACAGAAATTTTCAGTCTTATCTGAAGTATTATCTATGTGACTAAAGTAAAGAAGTACTTTAGAACATAACTTTTGCTGATAGAAACTTTTCAGATCATAATTTATTTTTAAAGTTGAGACTTTGTGATGAATTTGAGTTCAGTTGTTAATAAATTTGCTTTCCTTTGCAGCAATAGACATGTGGTCTGCAGGAATCATATTCCTCTCTCTACTCAGTGGACGGTATCCATTTTTCAAAGCAAGTGATGATTTAACTGCTTTGGCACAAATCATGACAGTTCGTGGATCCAGAGAAACCATTCAGGCTGCTAGAACTTTTGGTATGCAAACCTTTATTATGGGGGAAGGGGGAAAATGTTACTTAATGCTGTGATTTACAATCAATTTTTTTGTGTAAATAAATATATTTTTAGGTTTGAGAGTAATTTTGGAAGTAAATCACATTTTTCTGAAGTATATATTGACAGACTTTTAAGACAGTTTTGTGTTTTTCTGTCTTTTACAATGTGTGTATGGTGTACTTTATGCCATAGTTTTCTCAACCTGTCTACTTCCTTTCACTAAGTTAGGGCTACTTGAGGTGAAGTATGCCAACGAAATGTTTCCTACTGGCATTTGGTTAGAATTCTTGAGACAGTGTTTCTATTTCTACAAAATTCTGCCTGGAGGCTTAAGTCAATGTGACTTAAAATTTACATGATGTAAACCTTGCTTTTCCCCCTACCCCTTCCTCCAAAAGGCCTAGTAAAACAAACAAACAAGCTAAAAACCCAATACCCAACAGCTGGCCTGCTTAAAAAAAGACACAATCACCACAAAATATCCAAATAACCATTCCCCTAATTGCTTGCAGGCTAAATGCTGCAGCGCTTGCTACCTAGATGAGTAACTGCCAGCATCAATTCTCATTCTCCAGACAGAGGTGTAAAAATCAGGGTATTTAATTGTCTTCACTTCTGTTATAATGACAGTGAAATGCAAAAAGTTGTGTACAGGGTGGCTGACAACCTGTCACTACATAACTTCACATAACCCGAAGCTCTTTGTTCTGAGCAGAACTGAGATGATGACCTCTTCTGACTCTCAGGGGCTGCTTCTGTAACAACAGGGCTGGTGTGGAGGCCTGGGGGGCTGGATTTGGTTCTTTCATAGATTTGGGATGTTTTTCTTTCATGCCAGTTATACTTTGAGACATGAAGTTTCTCTGAAATAAAAGTTACCGTTGCATAGAAAGTATAATAAAATGTGGCTTCCTGTACAACTTCTTTTCCCTAGGAAAATCAGTTGTGTGCACCCAAGTTGTCCCAACTCAAAACCTACGAACCCTCTGTGAAAAGCTGAGAGGAACAAACAGCAGCTGTAAGAGATCTCAGGGGGAAGGGCCCAGCAGGTCTGAAAACAACACAGCTTTGTCAGTTGCAGCAGACAAACCCAGTGCTCCTGCCACACTTGGAAAACAAATTCAACACTTAGAGAGTTTTCAGGAAGGTGATGGTGCTTTGGAAACAAAGGCAACTGACATGAAAGGATGGGATCAGGTTCCTGATGAAGCATATGACCTACTTGATAAGCTATTAGACTTAAACCCTGCAACAAGAATAACTGCAAAAGAGGCTTTACTGCATCCTTTTTTTAAAGGCATAAGGCTCTGAGAAGATAACTTACTTTGTTGTTCCTTTCATATGTTTTGTGTGGAAATGAAACCCTGAGGCAGTTTTACCTTGTTGCCCATAGCATTTACACTCATTGAAATAATGTCACACTGTGCTCTGAACTACTGAAATTTTGTCTTGTACAGTTAGACTGCAAATGTCAGTTTAAGAAATACTTGCAGATGCAAAAGTTACATAAACATCACTAACGTGGTTTTATCCTAAGACACTTGTGAGAGGTTATTGCTGTGCATACCTGTTCTCTAAGAAAGTTAACTTTGATCAAAAACAATAAAGAAAATAGAGTTTCATAAGGTCTATGCTTAATTCTCAAGATATTCCCTTAAAATTTACAAGTTTGCCTTAAGGTAAGACTGAAATAAGAAAGTGTTTGAGAGACTTTTTTCTGTACTTGCACATCTCTGCTTTGTTCCTGTTTGGTACATGGGGGACTGAAAATGGAACAAAGAGTATTCATTTTGTTCAGACTATTTTCAGACAATAGTATTACTTTGGGAGTGTTGCTAGAGGAAAGGCCAGGTGCTGGAGATTATATCATCAAAAGAAAAGCATAACTTTTAAAAGTACATTTTTATCCCTGTCTGGTCTTTGCTACTTAGGAAATAGTAATAAATGCAGTTACTCATTTTGCATGTTTCCTCAGTGCCATGGGTAACTGTCAATGTTCCACAGCTGCTGCCTTCAAGGATGTCTTGACTTCCAGGCATAGGTTTGATTTCTGTTATGGAAACTGATTTTCAAAAAATACCTGTTCAATAAATGATTTGGTTTTATAACTTCAAAAGATTGTCTAGAGATGCTTCTGTAAAAGTCAGGTAAGGTTTTCCCGTGGGATGTTTCTGTTCAGGGGGTCTTCCACATTGGTTTCCTGCATAAATTCCTCAGTGATAGAAGACACTTTGGATAGCTCTAGTGTGTATGGCTCTTATAGTGGAACTATATCAACTATCAAGGAACTCTTACCACAGAGTTACCACACAGTTATTGTCTGGTCCTATGGAGGAAAATCCCATACCTGCAATGTGCAAAGTAAGCTACATCATGTTCAACAGAAGTTTCTTTAAACCCCTTGATGATTCTGGAGACTGAAACATAATACAGAGATGCTGATGCAGTTGCTGTAAGAGGCTTCTTTTGATAACTCTTGTAAAAGCCTTCTCATATGAGCTGATGGTTATGATAGTGCAAAGATCCTAACCAGGACGGGCTGAAGAGACAAGATTTCAGTATTTTAGAAATCTTGAATACATAGAAAATAATGGTAATGTTGCTCTGTTTCTGGCATCAGCTGTTAGGGGAAAAATATTTGCAGATGTCAGAATATTGATTGCAGAAAATCTTGAAACCCTCAAGACCCTGGGGCCCAGGTCTTGTAATTTTTGCTGTTTATATAATTTCAACACAGCACGTCACTGAGAAATTATTTATCTAAAGGAACTGTGGCCAAATTTGGCAAGCAATGCTGTCTGCCAGTGTCTGCAGATGTATTGTTTCCTCCTACATTCACTCATGCTGTCTATGCTCTTATGAGAGCACCAGCTGACAACAAGCGAAAATATGTCAGCTATCTCTTGTGAGCTTTCTTAAGCAACTGCAGCTCTTGAGCTTCCCTGCTAACTGCCTTCAGCAGCTCCTTCAGACCCACAATTAACCTCTGCATTCATTTAAAAGCCAAAAAGGAAAAATCATTGCTAATGGTGTTTTTACCGAAACACTAAGGGTAAATGAAATTTGTAAGGAACAGTTCTAAGCTCCATAACAAGCTGGAAAAACATTGGTATTCCTTTTTCCAGTCAGCTGTTTAAAATGTGGAGAATTCTTTTTCAAGTGGAAGGATGAAGTAAAAAGAAAAGTGTGTTTCAACTAGCATATGCTAAGGAAGTACTTTTTGCCACACTCCACAGAAGAAGAAAGCCAGAAGGCAAAATGTTAAATGCAAAAAAAAAAAAAAAAAAAGAAAAATATTAAGGAAAAGAGCAAGAAAACACTAGGCTGAGCAGTGGTTGCCACTGGATTTTCTGCTTCTCTCTGCTGTGTTTCTAAGAATCTCTAAAAACTATAGGTAAGAGCCAAGTACTAAGATTCCTTTAAAGTTTAAATACATGATTTGAGATATTTATACACTGAACATGAATCTTGTACCATGAGAGCTGCAATTAGAAGAAGTTCTGCACAGAAATTAGATTCAACAAATGTTCAGTGGTTGTGAGGCCATAGGTTGGTTGGTGTTAAGTTCTGGACACCATCTAAACAAGGTTAGTAACAAACTGGGCAGAAACCAAAAACAGCAGCACAAAGCCGCATGGGCTTTGAGAGAGATGAATTGAAACTGATACCCAGAATTGTCAGAACAGAATGCTGGGAGCAAATCTAAATACATCTGTGTATTTAGCATAGGGAAGACTAGCTTATTCTCAGTACTAAGCCAGACTAGGTGAGGAAACTGACACGTTTATTATGTTCATCCTAGTTGAAAAGGGTAACAAATGCATATTTGTATTTATTTTCCTAGCACCTTTCTGGCCATTACATTCTACTAGTGAGCAAAATACAAAGAAAAAAACTTTAGAGCTTACCTCATATATTTGTTGGTTATGAAGAGGAATGTTCTGAATGAGGTGATATAAATAGTTTGCATTTAGCAGGGGACACCTGAATTTTTTCTGCCCCACGAAGGCAGACCACATAAGGCAACTGAAGTAAAAGGAAAAATACCTCAACCACCCAGTTTCCTCTTGTTTGCTCAATTTTACACCACATTTAAAAGACAGCTTGGCTGTGTAGAGAAAATTACTAACCATTCAAATCACTTCATAGAACAACAGCATTTTAAAGGAAATTAGTACTTTAGAGCTTTATGAATTCCTAATCTATAATGAAACCATGCAGCTCAAGTGGTAGGCTTATAGCAAGCACAGTTCTCTTGAGACATTACTGAAGCAATGCTCTTCCTGCAGCACAACTGTAAATGCTTTTTTGGTTGGGTGTTTCTAATGTTTATTTTTTTTAGAGCACATAGTAAATTATTCTACTTATGTAGCCACAGCATGTTCACTTCAGAATTCTCTTGTAGCTTATCCAGAAAACAGAACATGTCCCAGGTCAGTGGCAGTACATATGTGGTTCCTTCCCCTCTCTGCTGCTGCGTTCCTGGCTGGCCAGTTCAAGGGGTAGTAAATATTTAAATTGGCAGCCTGCACACAGTGGGTGGAAACTGGATAGTCCCTTTGATCATACGCTTACAAAGGCCAGCATATAGAGTTTTGTTACCCTGGTAACAAAAAAATTCTAGTACTGCTGAGCTGAGGGTCCAGTAAATTGGATATTTTACATCAGCATAACCTAGATAACCAAGGGTTTTTAAATATGCCTGTTGTACGCTCAATTCTGCCTCTCCATGACTCAACCCTTTCTACTTTCATGTCCACTGATTGCTAGAATTATCCCTATACAATGGTTTATTGTATCATGTTTAAAACTAACCACTATATGCATTCCTGAGTATCCCCAGAGTATTGTTTATTCCATTTATGGAAAGACTCACATCTTCCTGTGGGGCTATGGCAGGGAAGAGAGTGGTTTTGTTACATGTTATTTGGTTTCTTGCATCAAGTTCTTCCATAGTTTTCAGAAGAGTCACATTTTAATCTAAGACCTAATTAAACTTCTGCTTCAAAAATTCTAGTGCTAAAAGTGTTTTGTGTAAGGTATTAATTTGATCCATGCTTTTTTATGGCATAAACAAACAAATTGTAACAAATAATGCATAATTAGTTTTACTTCTTGATGTGATGAGATAGGGATGTAGCCCAACAACTGACATTAAAAAAAAAAAATCAGGATCTTGGGAGGAAAGGTGAAATGATTGATATAATGAATGCCAAAGGTCATGTGTAGCAGCAGGCAGCTCATTGATAAAACCTCTCTCATACTTCCCCTTCCTTTTTTTTCTCACCATCTCCCCCTAAAAATCCACTCAAATGCACTCTGTTGCTATAAGGTGTCTGTCTTTAATCATTCTTTTGCTGCTGTAAGTGTTACAGTGTGTTATGTGAAAAGTATCAATTATTTCCAAGTGTCCTGGGAGTCCTCTTGAGTCCTGCTCCTGTTCTTCTGTCTGTTTACTTGTTTCAAAGAGCTCCGTTTCCTTATCAACCCCCCCAATTGAACTTGGTGGTGGAGGTAAGAAATTCTAGAGTTCTCTCTAGCATTTCAGTTTTCTTGTCTGTAGCCTTGTCTTATCAGATCTGGGAATGCCAATTTCAAAGAGAACTGCTGAAGTTTCTACTATGTGAGTATACACTTGTCAGGAAGCAAGCACTGAGGAGAGACTGAGTAGTGTGTATCTCAAGAGGACACAAAATGCTACAGCCAGCTTTTTTCCTTATTCTATAAACAACATCATCTTCCTTCACCAGATTGATATTCAGCTATAAAATGTTTTCAAACTTTCTTTCAAAACTCCAAGAAGTTACTCCACCTTCTGATGGCCAGCCCACTTCCATGGGCTATATTGGCTACTCGTGGGGCTCCTTCCACATCCCAGAAGAGAGGGAATAACAGTGGCTCACTTACTGCAGCAGGGAAGACACATAGCATCATAGACTATCCTGAGCTGCAAGGGACCTACCAGGATCATCACAGAATATCCTGAGCTGCAAGGGACCTACCAGGATCATCACAGAATATCCTGAGCTGCAAGGGAACTCACCATGGGCCTGAGAGTGTTGTCCAAACGCTTCTTGAACTCATATCAGGCTTGGTGCCGTGACACTTCCCTGGCAACCTGAGCTGCAAGGGACCTACCAGGATCATCAACTCCAACTCCTGACCCTCCCAAGACTCACCATGGGCCTGAGAGTGTTGTCCAAACGCTTCTTGAACTCATACATATTGAGGACCTTTATGTTCTTTTAGTGTATTTAATGGATTCAGCTGTGGTATTTACTATGGACAATTCACCAGGACACAGAGCTGTCCTGCACACAGCTCACAGCCAAGCAGTTATTGCCTGCTGGGATCCTTCATAATCTGGCATATGTTTTCCATTGCAGATCTGCTTACAACTAGTTCTGGAACTCTGTAACTTGAGTCACACTCATTGCAGTTGCTTAATGAAAAAACAGTGTGCAGTTTGAATTTATAGGTATTTACCCCAGCTGTCTTTGTAAAACTGACAGTATTCTGAAATATTCACTTACAGGCAGTCCGTGCTGGGAGGGGAGGAAGGTCTGTGTTAATTACCTCCTGTTAGCTCAGCTTTTTGTTCACTAAAAATCAATGCTTTTATTCATTTGCTGCATTATGACTTACATGTGCTAAGTCCTCTATCACAGCAGCAAAAAGAGGACTGTAAAATCTGTGGTAAATTACTTTGGACAAGGATACAAATATACTGGATCAACAGTGCTCCAGAATTGCATTACCTGGCCTTATTTCAGGATTTAAAATGGAGACTTAATGTTGGGCTTTTCCTTGAAACATTTCCATGGAGATTCATCGCCTACAACTTTCATAGAGCACTTAAAACTGATTAATCAAGGCTTACTTTTTGTAGCCATTTAGGAACCTAATGAATGTGATAGGACATGACTGAGCCACTTCAGCTGATAGCTGCTGAACTACCAAGCTCCTGCTTCGCACTGCCCTTAGGAATACATACTGACCCCTGGAGACCAGAGCATAATCCAGACATGCATAACTGCCCATGGCCTCCCAGTAAAATGTGAGGTAAAATATTAAAATTACCAGCCCAGTTGTTTTGTGTGTGGTGACAGACCATAATCACAGTTTGTGAGATGGTGTTTAGTTCTACCAGGTACTAATTATTCAAAAGAGCCATATCATCCTGCTTACAACACACTGGTTTTAACCCTGTAACATTTGTATATCAGAGCATGAAATGCTGAGACAAGCCACACATTTAAATTGTAACTACAAGATCTATATGTCAGCTCCAAGTACCTCAGTACACGCTAAGATTTGGCATGCAAACCTGAAAATTAGATTTACTACAAAATTTTCAAATATTAACGTCACTCATCCTCTATCACTAGCATCAGCCTGAGTGAAATGCTAATTTGAAATGTTCAAAGAAGTCTCAAAATATCCAGGGGAGAAATATATTGCCGTGATTCAGCCAAGCGCATGTAGTCTGGATTAATCCCAGCAGGTCTATTTTCTATCTTCCAGTGCAAAAAGCTCCTTGTGAATTTACTGGGAGTTATGAGGGAGGCTTCTGTAAAAATGAGGACTACATTCAATGAGAGATCAAAAGTAAGATTCAGGTAGCACAAGAAATACACCTGCCTCTGCTAGTTTCAGTGTTTGTGGCAGGGGAAACCAATGGTCCCAAAAGCACTGCAGCTGGCACAGTTAAAAAAGCATCACATACAAGTGAGCAAGGGAGCTGTGGATGCAGGAGGAGCTCTGCCCACTGCAGGCTCTCAAGGTGGTGCTTACAAAGGGGGCAGCTCCCCCAGGGCACCTTTCAGCCCAGCAGAAGACATAGTCCTTCAACAGCAACCCTGGTCCAAGCAATCCGCTCCCCAGACTTGGAGAACAGGGCAGCGCTGTGCACGGGTGTTCTTTCATGCCTGGGCCACACAGGCTTTGGGCAGGAGCTGCAGGTGGGGAGGCAGCAGCAGGGAAGTGCCCTGGTGGGGTGTCCCCATCCACCTTCCCTGCTCCCTGCTCAGCAGGAGCCCTCAGCTCCCTCCCTGACACCATCCGGTCCTGCACACAACATGAGCTGCAACCCTCCCTTTCTCTTCCCACTAATCTTTTCCAGTTTATAAAACTGACAAACAGAGGGTAATTGATGGTTTATAAAGATATGCAGCTTATTTATCAGGAGGAATGAAGCTGGATACAGCAGCACAGGATTTTTTCCTTATCAAAACAGATGAAGAACTGAAAGATAGATGCGACCAGATACCACAATAAATTCCAATTCCCATCAAACAAACTGTAACGAGTCATTAACATCCTCCCACTTGGATGGAGGGAGATCATCCTGTTGGTCAGTTAACAGAAACAGCATTTGTTGTCAAGCCTTAATTCCCTCAGTTCACAATTAAGTCTTCCTAGAAGGTGTTTCCCTCCCACTCTATTCATTTGACTTGTACATTCTTCTTCCCAGAAATGAGTTTATCAAGTTTATAATGTGCAATTAAGGGTATCAGACCTCAGCACAGCAGGGATCTTTAAGAGCTTTACTGAACTCACTGGTCTAAACCCATTCTGACCAAAGAGTCAGAAAAGCCCTCCAAAGCCAAGTTCCTTTATTTGGGTGGATCAAAGCAACATTTTCCACTCTCTGTTAGAAGAGAGTGCAGCTGAAAGGCTTTGACAGACTAGTGCTATTTTTCCAGCAGCTTTTCAGATAGAACATCACTGTCATGGCAAGAATGTAATTTCCCCCAAGCATTTTCAGCCGTGGTTGTTCTTGTAGGGTTCTCTTTGACTATGTTGTCATTAGAACTAGGACAACTGAATTTAATTCAGAACTTGATTATAAAGCAGTATGCAGAATATATGTATACAAACTATTGCAGGTAATAATTAATATGAATACAGAAAGTCTTGAGAGGCAAACACAGGAAAATACTTGAGAGAGAAACATAGAGGAAGAGCAGCAATAAAATGACATGGGAATGGAATTCAATCCAAAAGGAAGAGCAATTTGTTTTCATAGCTTGGGGGAGTAAAGGAACAAGCCCACTGCAAGTGTTTACAGCCAGAGTCCCTCAGATAATTTCACAAACACTGGTCAGCCCACACATTGAGGTGTTACTGAACACACCACCCCAGCTGAAAGGGAAATCTCAACACTAAGCTTTTGTAAGCTGTTTGTACACCGAGGCAGGTGCGCACCCAGCACCTCTGCATCCCTTGATGCTCCACCTGGGATACCTACACGAACGAGCTACAGCTCTCTTTTAGGCTGGCTCCCCCTATGCAGAGCTCACATATGAAGAGAGAGAAAAGGAAGAGAGAAACCTGGGAACTTGTATGCCTTTGCCTTGCCCCACCATGTGAAGGCAGGCTGAAGCTAGGGAACAAATTCCATCCTGCTGGAAAAGTGCTTCCTAAGCGTAACCTTGCAAAGTAAAGCTCTTGGAACAGAAATTAAAAGCAATCCCACCCCCCCGTAGCAGCTCATGTCAAAGAAGCTTAAGCACAAGCCTAAAGTTAACCAGATGTTTAGGTTTCTGCTCGTGGGGCCTGTGCTGACTCTGCAGGATTGCTGTTTTACAGAACTGACTCACAGCAACCCTGGGCCCTTAATTCTGCTGTACCTCTGCTCTGCTGATATGTGCTCCTTGGAATGCACACTTCACAAGCCCAGATGCCAGATTTCTCTAACATACACAAAGCCATAAAAGTACTTCTCAAACTCTAGCTATCTAGTTGATTCAAATAAAGCTCATAAATTTCTTGAAAATTATAGATCTATTTGTGTGATACACAAGTACAAAATAACATAACATTATCATAATAATGTTATAATATTGTAACATTAATAATATCATAACATTTTGTAACATCATTCATCCAAATATCCTAAAATGCCACAATAAAGCAATACTGGCCAAAGACAAAATTGCAAGAGAAAGGAAAACAATACAGATTTTGTTACAAGACATTCTTTTCAATCAATCACATGTGCAAAATTGTCTTATCCACAATGTCTATAAATAAGTGTGTTACTTGAGCTTAATCTCTAAGTTATTCTTCAAAACTCTTTGCCCTTTTCTAGCCTAAGATGCCAGGTTCTTCCAAATGGACATTATCTGCTTTGGAGATAGACTCCACTGTGGGGGGAAGCTCCAGCTGCCAAGCACTTGGCAAGACAGATTTGCAGTTAGGTACTTCCCTCTGCCCTAGGGAACCTGGACTATAAAAAGAGAGCAGGAGACAGACCCGGATTTAACAAAAAGAACTGCACCCACTCCAAATGCTGCATGCCAAGTTTCAGAATAGTCTGGCTTGCAGTAAAGCTTTAAAGATGGGTTTGCAGCAGCCATCTCGACAGCCTGCTGAAGGCACCCGCACATGCTAGGATTTAGTACAGAAATCCAGTCCCTAGTGAGGCCTGGGTAACACAACTTTTTCCAGAATTAGGACATATACAAAGAGCATGCTCATGTAAAACTCAGTCCATTATTTACAGTTGGCAAGCAGCACATACAGGAGACAAAGGTGGTTGTGAAACAGATTGCAAGAGATGCTGGTTAAAAGTCCATGCCAGAGGTACAGAAGCAGTCTGTGAATACATGATTGTATTCCTGCAAAAGATTATTGACTACAAAGGCAAACTGGCACACAGATCCTTCCCTGGTGCTCCAGACACACAGCAACTAACTTGCTAATCAAGTTACACTGAAAATACCTCTTTCTTAGAGTTGTCTTTTTGCTGCAGATGCACATATCATTGCTGCAGATGCACATATCATCTGGGAGGAAGACACAAGAGGGCCAGAAGATGCTCAAGTCTTGTCATAATTTTTAAAAAAAGTAATTTCTAGTCCTTTCTAGTTTCTGAAGCATACAATGAAGAAGCAAGTTAAATGATCCATTTAAGAGGAATCTATGGAAGAAAGCCTAAGCATTTCTCTTAAAATTTAAATGTATTTACTCCCTTCACATGTAACATTTGCAGTGATAAAGTGCACGTTCTTCCTTTTTTTACCTGGTTAAGTTTGCTGAAACGTACAAGTTCCTCAAACACTTCAGCTGCACAGAAAAAGATCATCCATCACAGGGATGAATGCACACATGTAACTGCAAGCAATCTGAACCATAGGAATATGAACTAATGCAATACAGAGCACTTAAGTACACTAGAAAACATTTTCATTTATAGTGTTTTAAAAAATATAAACCAAAAAAGAATTGTAAAAGCATCAATGAAATTTTACATTGTTTATGAAATTCCTTCTATTAAATACTCTACAATGATTTTAAAACCAGATCTAAAAATGATCAACAGCCAATGTAAGTGCTGGCTGTACCTGCCCAGTCAGGCTGGTAAAAATGACCAAGGCCCTGCTTGGATTTTCAAACAAATTCCATTGCCTCTTTACAAAGAGAGGCCACAGCGAAGCACAAGGAAAGAAACAGGATACCTTTAGCAGAAAGGAATAAAATTCTTTCTAAAATTGCTGGATTTCTAGTTGCAGAGAATCTGCATAATACCTTTTCCAAATGTGATTTTTCCATTAGCTTTCATAATAAACAATGGTAGAGGTAAGACAGTTCTTCTTCTCATCCCTAGAGAGCTATACTTTTAAAGTGATTGCTCAGATGGGGCACTGCTTGAGGCACCAGAATTCTGCAGTATCAGGTTAGCAATCCTTTTAGAGGAACCAGACAATTTACCCCCAAAAGATACTGGCAGTACCTTATGACCTTCTATATTTTATATGTATGTATTTTAGGCTGGTTTTGTCATTATGAAACTGTAATATGACAATAGTTTACAAAGTGTCTTGCTTAGGGTGTTGATGATGATAGAGTACATAATTTCAAAACAAAAACGAGTTTAGTTCATGTTTAAAGAATGTACTGACAATGACCATCTCTAAGTAAACTGAGGAACCACTGGGAACCACAGCAATGAGAAGTTCATTCTTCTCTGAAATACACAGGAACTGTTTATTTCTTCATGTGCTCAGACATAATCTGGATTTATATTTACTTTTTATTGGAACACATTGAATGAGAGCAGTGGCATCCTGGTAAATTAATTATTACCAATTCCCTTCCATCTTTTCTCTGTTTTGATTCTAATTCGACAGGACAGCCACAAAATTTCCACTCCTCCCTCTAAATCCTAGCTACTATTTTGAAAGGACCAAAAATCACCTGAAAATATTTGCTGTTATTTCAGCAAGATTTTACTATATATTCCTTTCAAAACATAGGTTTGCTTTTACATAGCATTTCCACTTCCAGTCATTTCCAAACAGGTGAAGCTCAGCCATTGCTGTGCTGCTGGAGCTGCAGGTCCTGATCCAGGTCAGGCTGGCCTGCCTATGATCCATGAGGACAACCTTGGCAGGTGAATATGGACTTTCCAAGGCCCAGGTAGGCTCTGCCAGGGAAGGTCTTGCCTCCTGGGGCACAGTTTGGTCCAAACAGGTCAAAGGAAGGAGGGAACATTCACACAGCATCAGGTTCTAGTACAGCACAGCCTGCTCCTCAGCACCCATGCCACCCTCCACTGCAGCAGGGCTGCAAGTAGGTTGAATTCTGGCAAAGTAGATCAAAATTGTCCCAACCCTACCCATCAGAGATCAAGGATCCCCCAGCTTTGACACCTGCTATAGAGCAAAACCAGAAGTTCCCTCCTTGTATCATCTCTCTTCTTATTGGGGGAAACTGAGACAGTATCTTGCTTAAGAGTTCTGTTTGTTCAAGTCTAACATAACTGTATTGTAACTCTGAAGGTCTCCAAATGTCACCACATAAAATAATTTTCAACAAACATCAGCAAGGTTCAGACTTGCAGCAAGAACCCCAGGGCCTGGTAACACACTGTAAGAACACTGCTGCCCCTGCTCTGGTCCCCACTGCAACAGGAAATTTGTTAAACAAAAGCCTGAGCTCATCCCAAGAAGCAATCAATGCCCTCAGTACACAGGAAAAAGATATGATCTGAAAAGAGAGGTCAGGAACATGCTGTCAATTGGCTTAGTGTGACTACATGACAGGCACCTTGAAAAGTTTTGTTACCCCTTGAGAAGCATAAATGGCACAGGAAGAAGTTGGTTTCCATCAGCTTCTGTAGCAGTTTGATGATGTGCAGGGGAGTTCAGCCCAACACTGCTGTGGAAGTTGGTGTGTCTCACCCTTTCAGCACCACACTGCTGAGGCTGGTGTGTCCCACCCTGGGGCACTGTCCATGCCTTCAATCCAGCAGCAAGGAAGTGCCACTGCAGGCCAGTCAAGAGCAGCAGAGCCGGCTGCTCCATGCAGGGCTGTGAGCCGGAGGCTGAGGTGGCCCAGTGCAGACAGGCCCCTCACACACAAACCACAGTCTTGCCATGTGTGACCAGGACAGGCGCAGCTGAGTGCCAGCACATCCGCAGTCCCTGAAGGGGACATAAACTAGGTCCAGGGTCTATGCAGAGGGTCCAGGCAGTAGCAAAAGGAAGTGGAACTGGAAGCAAGACCACAGTGCAGACCCAGGATACATCCAGGAGGTAGGGCCAGGGCTGGAGACAAACACGCTGACAAAGCTTGAGCTCAAGCACAGCCCCAGGGCTGGTGGCTGCACTCAGGGTCCCAACATAGCGATTCAAACCTTAACTGCTCATCTCCTTGCAGGAGGTTGTTACTGGTGTATTCCTACTGCCTTTATCCATGTTTCTAAAAAGAAAGACAGCTGCCTTAATACTTCTGTCTCTCTCTTAAGAGAACAGCTTTTAAACCAGCTGTTAGGGCAATTTAAGCTCATGCTGTCAAATAAATTGACCGTGCAATTTTTGAGGTTTACTTCATTTATACCTTTTAAAACCAGCTTCAGGGACTTTAGAGTTGCTGCTCAAGTAAGTATTTCATTGCTTTAACTTAGTATTGAAAACATATTACTGTCATCTCTCAATCGCCATTTGGGCCTTTCATACAAGCTGCTTCCTGCCACATCACACTCACTCATTTCTGGTTTTCTGTATAAAAAGCCACAGCCCCGGCGTGTGCCTGTTACGTAACCCCTGCTGACAGGCTTAGGGATCTGGGATGCCGAGCAGCCGCAGAGGAGGGAGACTTGGCAAGCTCGGAATTTACTTCCTGTGGAACTGGAATGCTGAGCAGCTTGCTGGGCTTTGGAGTTTGTACAGTAATTATTCCACTAAAGAGTTAGTTTGCAAAAGGGAAATAAGGCAGGCGTTGAAGCAAGCCTCCTGCCAAGCCGGCAGAGTGGGGCTCAGCTGAAATCAAGGGTTTTAAAGTAGGTCAGGACAGCACACTGCACCTCTAAGTGGTCACTTGTCAGATCACCTGCGTGTTACCGGGCTGCAGCAGAACATCCAAGAGCAGGATTACAACTGAACAGGACTCACAAAAGTCAGCCTGCCCTGGTCTTTCTCTAACTCCTATCCCAGCTTCTCTATGCTCCAAATATTTCCAAACTGCTTGATTTCTAATCAGATGTCTGCTACGAGCAATGAAAGGGGAGCTGGGTTTGCTTTGGAGATCTACAAAGGGCTGCCTTGTTCTCAAGCTCTGGCACCAAGGACCCAGATGTTTCCAAACATCTGGAGATGTTGCTTCAGGACAGGCTGCCCAGCCCTAGAGTCCCGGGTTAGGACAGGCCCACTGACCCTGGCAAGATACCTGCCCTCTCTGAACACTCAAGAGCACTGTGGAAATTGAGTGCATTAAGCATAGAGGATCCCACATGCTAAATTCAGAAAATATTTGCAAATCCCCTGCTCTTTAAAGATTTGGGCTGAATTGCTGCACCAAATCATGAACAGCCACATTTGTCAGTGGAAATGCAGAAACAGATGTCTACTCCTCCCCTCCAAGACATGTGGTTCACTTTTTGCCTGAAAGCTTGAGTATAATAGTGATAAGAAGTTTCACACTGCCTGCTTATAGCCAGTGTTATCTCCACTCTTGGGAACTCTGTAAGGGGGAGATGGATAGTTGGATGGTTTTGAATAATTTGTACAAAGTTGTGAATTCTTTTAAGTTTAGCTAGTACAGAAGGCAGAATAGAAGTGTCCAACCCATACAAAGTTCCCTGCAAAGGGGGTTCCTACAGTGCTGGTTGCAGAATCCACACACCTGCTATTCCTGGAAGACCAGACCTTCCAAATTCTGCTTCTCCTTAAATTTCTCCCTATTTCATACCCAAGCAAGTGCTCCAGTTACCACCAGTGTCACTTGTCACAAAATTTTACATAGTAGGCATGCATTAGCAACTGTCCTCATCTCTGCCTCTCCAAGCAGAGATGACTTTCTTCAAGCTAGACACAGAGCAGTTCTTCATAATTGAAGAAGGATCAAGACATGATCCTTTATTCCCAGTCTGAGGGTTTCACCAGTCTGTGGCACCCAGCAAGTCATCTCTTTTCAGCACTGATGAGTCCATGATGAACAAAGTTCATCAGCATGGAGTCCATGAGGAACAATTAACATTCTTACATCCCCTTGTTTCTCAGAGGAGTGACCCATTTGCTGTAAGAAAACACAACACACTGGCCCCTGTAGCTCACATCTGCTCTGCTGCTTCCCTGTGACCTGGCTCAGGACTCCGACTGATGGAGCTCCTCCCATGCTGAAGTGGTAGGAAGGAAACACAACCTCCTCCACCCACTGCTCCCCACGTGCTTTACTAATTTAAAAAACCATAAGAATTACTTAGATTTCTTGGTTTGCTGAAGTTAGAAATTAAATCCTCTGTTTTTGTTTGCCTTTTTTTTTTTGACAGATATAGGGGGGTTTTGGATTTTAAAAAGAGTTATGTTTGTAAGTGACACTAGTAACTTCAGTTATAATCTCTAGAACACGAGGGTTTCTTAATTTTTTTGCTTCCTGAATTAGGAGTATATAAATATGTCACTAGTTAAGGACAAGATCCAGAAACAGTTAAATAGTCCTTGTTCCCCTAAAGATAATGAAATTGCTCACATGAGACAATTTTGAAGCATAGCAGATTTTTAAAAACATTTCTTTTGGCTTAAAATATTTAGAATAAGATTCCTAATTTTTCAACAACACAGCTGTTATATGTCTGGCTTTTAACCCAAATCTGTTTGTATCATACTAAGATTCCCAGTGAATAGCTGCAAAACCTCAGGGCTGATTTTCTTTAGCATTGAAAATCTATCCTGTAATCAATATATGTTCATAATAGATTACTTCAGTTAAATTTCCTTAATTTCCTTTGAGGATGCATTCTGCTGAACAGATATTTGATAAGATTAGAGCTAGCTCAAGTCCCTAGTCCAAAACATGGAAGTGAAAATGTTGGGCAGTGTCTCAGTAGGAAGTTTTAATTTCCAGAGGGAAAAAAATCCTGATTTAGCAAAAGATCCTCATAGGGAAGAGTTTAATTTGCCTGAGTAGAATTGATTTTAATAATCATCAGCATTCAAAAAATTTAAATTCCAAAATATTTGTATCTACTGTCTCATAGAGAAAAATCAAAGAGTGAGACTTTCAGTTCTCTTTTTTGCATGTCTGAAGCTGGAATCAATTAGATTTAACAAGTCTGTTGATTTCTTTGAGGTACCAATCAATAGGAGGAAAAACCCCTAAACTCCCTCAGTATCCTGCTTCCATCTGGGTGTAGGCTAAATCACATTTATTCAACAGACTCCTGACTGGGTGGAGGCAGTGGGAAATACTTGGCCATACTGATCGTTCCTGACAACAGCTGCCCTGAAAGAAAGTGATGTTATGCTACAGCAAGAATTGTGGGTGTTTCTGTGTAAGGAAAACCCACAAAAATCTAGTATTTGTTCAGTACTTGTGTTTATAAATCTAAGCAAAATAATAACAAAACCAGTATGTGAAACGAGATGCCAGCATGTATCAGGGATTCCATTTTGCCCACCTTTACATGTCAGCAGGTACCATGGGAGGAACTGTGCCTGTTTCCCCATTCCTCTCATGGTGATGAAGATACTTTAACCCATTTGGGGCACATAGGTAAAACATGCCCATTCATCTCAGAGCCTTCATCTCTCCAAAAGTGCTGTGCACAATCAGAAGACTTCACAGATGCAAAAAGCCAGGACCACTGTCCAAACTCTGCATCTCATCATCAAGCTCAGGTCACCGCATCAGGGTACAGCCTCCCTGTGCAGACCACCTCCTCTTAGATGACAAAGATGACTCATAAACAAAGATTTCCTGAATATAAACCTTTCTTTGAACACGACATTCAGGGCAGAGACATGTCAGAGCACACGGGACCCAGCCATCACAGAACAGTATTGCCTGAGAGTACATTTTCTATCAAAGTACAAACCAACAACAGAGTCAGCCACCAGATCCTGGCTTTGTGGGGGAACACCGACTCCAGCACTGACTCACTTGTGCCTTCTGCTGTTGCTGCTATTCATACATTTCTGTAGCTGTGCACAGTTCCATAATTCCAAAGTTCCCCTTTGCAATTCCTGTATGACATAAAAGGCAAAGTCTCCTGGCAAGCTGGTGTGACTAATCTCCCAATTTCTTTGCTCTGAGACTCCTCCAGGATAGATTTGACCGAGCTGTCTGTCGACCCCAATAATAGTTTTGTTTCAAGTCAAAGCTGAAATAAGGTAGGAATTGAAGGGTAATCCTTACGTCCTACAGAGAAGTGCCATAGACCCTTATGGCCAGAATACAGCACACAGTTTTTAATGAGTTTCCTCAAATCACTCGAAGGATCACTTGAAAAAATGAAATGCATGGTATAATCAACTGCAGGTTTCACTATGTTTACTTTCTAGATTGTGACAGTAATCTACAGATTTCAAACTCTTGAGATGCCTGAAAGATGCAGCAAAAACACCTTTCCTTCAGAAATATTCTTGTTTTAAGAGGATCCCTCCTGCAGAAAAACATCTTCTGCCCTCCCACGCCCCCACTCTGTCCCGGTGGCACAACTGCTTTTCTGACCTTGCCACAGAAACCACTGAAACAATGGAGCACCCCAGTGCGTCCCCTCAGAGAGACAGATCATCACAGCACTGCACGAGCACAACCCAGGAGTAATGAACTACAGGGAGAACACAGGGGGATGAAGGGGCCAGGCTGTGGGAGAGACATGATTTTTTTTTCTGATAGGCCTTGCTAGAAGAGCAAATGTATCAAACTTACTTTCAAGCTCATTTAATCCAAATTCATTGAGAACACACAGCAATTGAAAAGGACACATCAAAATCCCTCTTATGCATGTATAGAGAACATATACTGCCACAGTCCTATGGTTTCCTTGTTTGCAATTTTTAAAAATAGAAATTATCTTTTCTGCTCTGCTAAATGCTTTTGAAATAATACTTTTCTGGAAATTTTTCTTTTAGGGTTGTACAACTGCAGCTGTGTTGGTGCTGAAGTCTGAAGTTCAGATCAGAAATAACTGATTAAGAGTTTGATTTTTTTGACAAAATAACAACACTGATAAGGTGCTTTAAAACCAGCTCACTTTCCCATCCATCCTCACCTCTGAAAAGATAGCAAAACAATTGTGCCTATAGTATTAAGCAAGGAATTCCACATAAAATGAAACATGAAAGAAGCATCTCCTCCATTGTAGGGCACTAGCATGACTGGAGTTTCTCAGCTTTTCCTGTTTGTTTCAGGCTTTCCTATCTCTGTACTTCCCCAATATTAATGTTATCTATTAAAAAAAAAAAAAAAAAGGGAGCTCTGTCTCAATTCCAAAGACATAACACTAGTTTTAGAATGATGCTTTTGTGTGTTTCTGAAATCTTCTCTCAAAACATATTGTGTCCCCACCAAATATTTTCATTTGTGTCCAGAGGAACACTGGGTACAGAACACTAAGAAAAGACAGAAATTGATGCTGTGCAAACAATTTGTTTATAGTGAATATTCTAGAATTTGCCTCATCAAATACTATTCACTGGAGCAAAGCTAGGTTTAAGTAATTGGGCTGATGCTATTCTTCCCACTATTCCATTCAAGTCAGCAGATGAACATTGTCTCTTGAGGATTTCTTGGCTTTGCAGAAATTCTGACACTACTGTCTGGTGCTTTGAGCGTTACAATCAAATGAGTCCCAGCTGTTTATTCCCCCATCCAGCATGTTCTTTCACTCAACACACCCTTCAGTTAAACAACTGATACATTTCTCCTTGCATATTACCTAGCAAGCCTTGGCTTTTGGTCTGATCTCCTGCAGTAAGAAGGCTTTAGTGATTGAGCATATTTGTACATCTACCTCTTGTTTATCCACTAACCCACATATGACTTTTTCTACCAAAACTGCTAAAGAGTAGAAACCTCTAAGATTTGTTAATAAATGGCCCATATTTCTTCCCCACAAGGGGACTATCTCTAGTATGTATAAAAGAGCACATAAAATAGCAATAGGCATATTAGGAAACCTGGGAGAAGAAAAGCCTGAGGCATGGCATCAACACCCAGATGGATTTCCAAACCCTCAACTCTTTGAGAATACTTACTGGTATAAGGCATGTCCAGGCTTTAAAATCTCCTGAAGTAGAGCCACCTTGTCCATTGTACTGGCAAATTCCCAACCACTTGAAACACATTAACAGAACTGCAAAACCTTGCTGTTCACTTTCTTTTTGGTTGTCTATTTTCAGGTTTTCTGTTTTTTCCCTAATTTTTCAAGTATTACGAGTTTGGTGCTATTGCTTGTCTCTCTTTTGCTGAAAAAGACATCTCACTTTGCCATTATATTTCACAAGAATTTAGCACCAAAATTGCTTTTCATATAAACAGTGTCACCAGTTAAAGATTGCCATTTAACCATGACTGATTATTTTGCAGATGTTTGCACAGGAAAGGTCCAGCACAATCTGCTTGCATCAGCAGTATTTTCTTTTTTAAGCAAAAAACTGCTAACACTTTGAATTTTCTCTCATTCACTAGCTTAAAATGTAGAATGCATTTCATTCACAGAATTATCTATTCCCATTTTTTACACTGTTTATTTAAACTGTACTGCTTTCTGCTGTATTACTCCATAAATGGCATGGTTTATAAAAGAAAATACTGAAACTGCCTTTATCTTTTATTTTCCGATCCCTAGCATTACTTTGTTCTATTTCTAGTTAACACAAGCCTATTGTAGCCAGCAACACTGACTGTTGCTATGGTTTGCACCCCTTATGTTTTGTTTCCATTTTCTACTGGTCCTTTTTCAGTTATTTGGCATGTTTTTAGTTGCTTCATCTATGATTAATCTCTTTATTGACTCACTTGCTTAGGTATCATTTGGACTCAAATAATCGATCACATACTGGAATACTTCCAGACTTTTGAAACAATATTATAGGGTGTTATGCTTAGAGTTAGATGGCAGTCTAGCTCTTAGCTAGCTATATTTTCTATTTGGGTGACTGCAGGGAATGAAGTACACTCCACATTTTCATGGTTGTATGGAGGCAATTGATCTTCTACTGAAAAAAAATTTATATCTAATTACTTCTTACAATGTGCAGACAGACAGGAGGTCAGGATGGAGCCTCTGTAAAATAAAGTGAGCAGCCCCCATTTTTTTTCATGGTTCTGGCTTCTGGTAGCTGGCAGCTGGGACTCCGGTTGGTTTTCTGACCTTGCCTGGAGAACACCAGGCTCAATCCTTTCTTGGAATCAGTCATTTCCAAATAGTTCCAGCTATTACCATGGAGTTGAAATCACTTCAGAGCAGGCCATTTTCACACCCAGAATAAGTGACTGCTTCTATACTTGTGACTGTGCCTCAGTACAATATGCACCTAACTCTGATAGATGCCTTGAGCAAAGCTGGACAAAAAGAGGAAAACTAGAAAGCAGAAGTTGATGGTGTTGGCAAAACTGATTGTCACTTCCACCAAAGCCAAAGATATGAGATATGATCCATACAAACACTCACCATCACAACTACAGGTTACACAATCACAATACTAAAAATAGCAGCAAAACTTTGATATCGACAAAATCCTGCTTTCAAATTAGCAGCCAGAGAGATCAGCCTTCAATATTTCAGGCCAAACTGCTTTTTGTAGACAGACTAGCTGAAAATATTGTTGAATCTTTATTTTAGTCTGTCTCTAACACCACCCCACCTTTTTCATGTGACATGTGCTATCCCAAGGGTCGCCCATTCGGCTAAGTTGGACCACGGTTGCAAAAACTTATATATACTAGACATAAGATAACCAAGAAGATTATTCAGGGTAACTTGGTGAGCAATCATTGCCTAATCAGGAATGCTTTCTGATTTATCCATTCACAGTAGGTTTTTTAACACTTTCCCATCCTCATCCCATTTGTAATTACACTGTGGATGTGTGGTATTAACACCTATGGCACCAAAACGAAATCAGAGAATTCTGCTCTTTCCCACATATTAAGAAGTGTCCAAAATGTCATTATGCTTTACTTTTCACTTCTTAAAGTTCTTAAGTTTCCCTATGCAGGACTTCCATACTATTATAGTAATTTTTATCTTCTAACTCTTTTCTGTGGGCTTCTTTTAAGGAATATTGTGAATTGTACATAACAGGTCAGAGCAAGACATTCCCAACTCCATAAGATCAGGGAGATTGAAAATGTGCACATTTACCCTGAATATTCGTGTTGCATTATTTTCTGTATATTCTCTAGTATTGAATTTTAAAAACATTTGTCTCACCTGTTCTGAACATATCCTGTTCTGCAAATAGAAGCATGCACAAAGAACATGTTTAGGTAAAAGACTGTAAGCTTTTCTTCCAGAACCTTCCCTCTCCTCCATGCATATCTAAGTATTTTCTTATCAGCGATTCAGAACCTGGCTATTGCAAAATGGCAACAAAATATCTAGTCAAAATCCAAAAATGGCAATGCCCTTTCTAATTAAATATTTATTTACTGCTAAAGTTCATGCATGAAGTGTTTACAATCTCATAATTTATGAAGTACTGTATTTTCTATCAGATTTTTATAGGGAAAATCTACTTTGCCAGGAAAAAAAAAATTACTTTTCACTAGTGAAAAATCACAATGGAAATCCTGCTATTAAAACCCCCCTCATAAACACTATCAAAGAATCATACCAAATAAGGCTTGTAAGGATCTTTTATTTAAATAACTAACAAACTATTTATACTTTTACAAGAGTCTGTCCTATTTTAGTAAATATTTGGCAAAGTTATTTGATTAAGAGAGCAACCTGACCCTCATTTAACATGGTTATTTGCCATAACTTATTCTTCCATCATTTTGGTTTAACTACACAAATAATTTTTTGACATCTTCAGGTTAAGTAATACTTCTCATAGCTTGATTATTTGCCAAGATAAGTGGCCAGGGATTCTCTGGAAAAACTTTTGTACAGACATCTCAGGGCTGAAATCACTCTCAGCAACTTGTCATCAAGAGCTACAAGGAGAACAGCATGGTCACCTCTTGTTTGATCGCTAGATGCGTCTTTCATTCCCAAAGAAGCCTTGCTTTAGAGGCAAGTGTTTTATCTCTGAAAGCTGTTCAGCAGCTGTGATTTCTGCTCCCTGCTCAGACACTGAAGTGCACCTCGTCCCCACGGCACGTTACCTAATGTGGTGTCCTAAAGCAACTTGCCCACATCAGAATGGAGGGAGAGCTCGGCACAGGTGCTGCAGGGAGCACGGCAGGGAGGCACGCACACACCCTGCAGCTGTGCGCACTGTCTGCTGCGCCGCACCAGCCCTGGCCATGCTGCGCTCCCTGCACTGCAGCACTTACAGCTCAGCCCCAGCTCCCAGCACACAGCCCTGGGCTCTCTCTGCCATCAGGCATGGCTACAACACGCCACGCTAGCCTTTTACATATTGAGCTTGACTTTCCTTAAGTTTTAAATAGATGGAATTTAGGTCAGTCATGCTGCAGTACACTTCGAATAAATAACAGACTTCATAATCCGGCCATCTCCACATTCCAAGTACTTTCCTCCTCCTGATGAACTGAGCTACCTGGTTTTGGGAAACCTTTCCTGCCAAATGTGAGAGCTGTACAGACTGGGCTTTGAGCAGTGGTTTTACACTTGCCTCATGCTGATCTGAGTGCAGGCTTCTGTCACAAGGGCCAATCTTACATTCTCCTCTTTCTTCAGCAGGAATAGCAATGCAACCATGAGACAAATCAGGGAGACGATCTGGGTGAAAATTAATTTCCCTCCCTTTTCTTCTGTCCCAAATGTTTAGTTTTCACCTGTGCACATGCCCCACACTGTGGTTTGCTTGACAGTCATGTACATGAGCACCAGTTCTGGCACAAAGTCAGGAACTAACGCAAGGTAAGGTTTTCCCCAGTTGTAATAGCAGAGTCTCTCATCTGATGAAGACATCACTGTTGCCATGACCCAAGCTCCACAGGAGCTGATCCAGAGACTGTGCTGGTGTCTGCAACTGGTGACTTACAAGAGATGAGAAAGAGGACCTGCTTTAGACTAGGAAATTTTGCCAATTTTCTTATGTATCTCAATAGAAGAGGTAGACTCTTCAGAGTAATCCTGTTTCTTTCTTGTGGAGAAGATGCCCTGTGTGGAAGCCCATACCTTCTTTGCTGTGGAGAGAAGCTGCCTCATCAGCTACATAAAAATGTCCATTTTATCTCATCAAAGCTCACAAAATATGATGTGAGATGTCAAACATTAACTCTTCTCAAACCCCGAGCGGGTCTAATCCAGAGCATGTAAGAAATTGCTCTGCAAGAGGCCCTGTTAAAAGTGAAGAAAGTTGGTTTTGATAACACTTCTTTCTAGTAATGTAGACTAATAAGATGGAGAAAGCAAATTCAAAATCATAATGGAGATTAGCCATCTCCACTGAATAAGCTGTTTGTCTCATGTTGCTTGTATCTAGCAAACCCTCTTGCAGTTTCAGTTCTTTCTGGATATCCTGCTAACTGCTGTGAAGAAGGCTGTTCAGACATTATTCCAACTGTTGCTGCCATCTGTAAATATTTGTACATATTACCAGAGCTCTGAATGTGCAAATTTCTGACAACCAAAATAAATCAAGCTATTTAAACAAAAATACTTAAAAGCCAACTGTAACAGTTGAAAAAAACACAAACTCTCACCCTCTCCCAGCAGAGGCTTTTAAGGAAAACATGCTCATTTCTGAAAATGGGCTTGTCATTAATGTAGTGAAGTTTTCCACTCCAGCACAGAAAAAGTATGCAAAGAGGTATTTAAAAAACTAAGTTCTCAGTGGGGACCTCCAGCACTTGGGAGAAAGGTCTTAGAAGACCAGCAGCATGTGGAAGGAAAACAAGGATCCAGAGGAAGGGGCTATCATAGCTAACAAGCAAGACAGGGGCTCAGGTCCTGCTGAAAGAAGAGAAGTGCTGCTCTGCCTCTGCCCCTCAGACTCCTTAGCTGCCAGAATCACCTCAAAAGAGCCAGAAAATAGTAATCTCTGATGATGACTGATGACATCATTCTGACAAGGATTTCATCAGCTGCTAGTCACAGGCATCCTAGGAAATGGATCTCTGCACCACAGGTCTGAAATAATGTTAAAGATACTGAAAAAAGCATGAAGCATCATGTTTTGAAATATGAAGGTTGAAGAAGTAAAAACACCAGGCCAGTTGCTTTTCACCTCTCTTGGCCACAGGGGTTATAGATCTTTTTTACCCAGAGAGGCACCTTCAGCTTGAGAACACTAAAGAGAGCAAGTTTACAAAGGGCTTGTAATCCATTTGCTCATATACCTGTTCTTTCCAAATACAGTGGCTCACAGCCTCCTCATCTGCTGTACTACAGCAGGAAATTCTGTTTTCTTTTACTGTCATAGAACTTCTCTGGACTGATTTTGGACTCCAGTTTTCACACAATAAATGCATTTCTCAGAAGCAGACCTTCAGGATTTGCCTTCAATATTTTTGGCGGGTTTTTTTTGGAGGTTTGTTTGTTTTGTTTGGTGGAGTTTTATGTTTGTTTGCTGGGGTTTTTTTGTTTGGTTGTAGGTGTGGTTTTTTTATTGTTGTGTGCTGGTGGGTCTTGGGGGTCTTTTTGTGTTTTTTAAAAGGACTGCATTGCATTCCAGCTCTTAAAAGGAGGATGTTACAAATTACAGAAAGTCCTGAACTGTGCTGCACAGTTTAAGCACGTTCTACTGCATGTTATTTGTGCACATCTGCAGGTGACTAGCACAGATGTGATGTATTACCTGGCTCAGTGCCCACTGAAGTTAGCTGCTAGAACGTTTCCACTGACTTTAGAGAGCTTTGCACAAGGCTATTAAAAGAGACTTCCAATGAGAGGAGTTGCACTCTGTTCTTACCAGCATTAGCAATGTCAGACTAAGAAACCTTTTAACATTTTGGACATCTTGGTGCACCCAAGGGGTGCAAAAAATACACAGTCCCACAGAGGATAGCCCTGCTTTTGCAAATAAACTTGCTTCCCCTTAAAACAAAGGAGAAAAAGCATCCTTCTTTTTTCTCAATTTTTTTCAGTGTGGTCTGATAGTCTCACACTGACAAACACTCTCTTTCCCAATAAACAAATTTTTTTCCCCAAAAATCAATTTAACCAAACAGCAGATTCCCCAAGACAGATGCCTTGCATGCTCAACAGTCTATGCATACTAAATGGCACTTTAGTCCCGGGCAGCTGTGGCACTCCTGACTCCTCTGTTTAAAACTCTTTGAACCTTTGTGGGTACACAGCCTCCATGCTTAGCATGCATGCATGTAGTATTTATAAGAAAGGTTTCAATTAACACCCCAGACAAAAAACATGTCCATAAATAAAGATAAAATAAAACTGCACAGGAGAACACTGATTAAAGATGAGAACAGTAACAAGCAACAGGAACCAACTTTTCAAGCTCCTTAGGGAACTGAGAGCAACCATCAGATTCAAGCCATTGCTAAGTCTCTTTTCCTGCTCACTTCAAATTAAACTTTTAGCATAATCAACATCCAGAACATACACATCAGATCCACAGGATTATTTACACAACACTCACACTTTCCTGCCAACTCCATATCTCTGCATCTCTTGCACAACTCCTCACTGTCAGTTGCACTCCTGAGAGCAGGCAGGATTAAGCTGCCTCGTTAAAATCCATTCCCAGGGCACCCGAGCTGACTGCAATGAAGTGCTGATAGAGTGCCTTCACGTATGAGGGAAACGTGCTGTGCTAAGGGACAAAGAGAAGGAATGGCAGGATAGAAGGTGACTAAATATCTTGTGCATTTGCAGGCCTCATTTCAGTTAGAATATTTTTGCTCCTCTGAGATACTGTAGGGTTTTGTTTCACACGTTTTTTCTTTGCAAAGTTTTTCAAAATTCTGGGATGCAACTAGAGGCACCCCTGCAGTATTCTGACACAGATCACACAGAATAAAGAACTACAAAATGGACATATTCACCTTGACAGATACCCTCTAAGAGATTTTGCAGAGAAGGGAGAAGATAGCCCTGAGCACTCTGCACAGGCTAACATGACTAACATGCTCTTGGAGTAGAACATTCCCAAAGAGAGCATGGGAAGACAGCACCAGATACTCCTTCCCACTTACCCAGGGAACTCCAGCTCCAACATCTCTGCTGACCTCTAGAGAAGCAGGACTTTCTTTACAAGGGGTGTCCCAAGCCACTTAAATTTGGTAACTTAAAACTCAAGTTAACTACATAGAAAAATTTGTGATCACAAGTTATTACAATTGCCTTTCAACCATAGTATAAATTGTACAAATTCCACAGAGAGATTCCCGAGAAGAATGAAACAGCTGATGGATCAGTGGCTTAAGACACATGTCCCAGGAGGCTCTGTCCTGGCAAACAGGCTGCACCATCCTGTGCTGGCCCTGTCTTCCAAATCACAGAACTGTTGCTTCCCTCAGACTTCAAAAATTATTTGTTCTATTCTGAAAACCTGATTTATTGTATTCAGCAAAAAATTATTTTGTTTTTGAGACCCATAAGGGCTGTATGTTTTCTTTGGGGTAATATATATACCACTGAATTTTTTTTTGTTTTTCCTAAGTTATCATCTCCTTTATTTCATCTTTCTTAATCTAATTCTGTTTCTGAAGGAAACCTAATATGTGAAATTTGGGCCTTCACTCAATTTGATCTGTTGTTTGTGCATTCTCCTTCAGTTTTTCCATCTACAACACTTATTTTAGCACTCGGCATTTCAAGGAAGCCAGGAAAGATTATAGTTCCTGGTATCTGGAAAAAATGTCTTCAGACAAACCCTGGTAGTCTGCTCAGTCTCAGCTTTTTCTCCATTGGCACCCACAGCCAGGGGTGCACCCTGCAGTGTCACCCAGCTGGTGCATCATGCACCAGACCAAGGGATTTGAAAATTGGTTGCTTCTTTTTGCAGACCCAAAATTCATTCCTCCCAAGAAAATACCCAGGTAGATTCTTTTGCAACCAAGTGCTCATATACAAAGTATTTTAGTTTTAATAAGTTTTCTCCTAGAGCAAAGAGACAGCCGTCCCTGCCCTCCACACTGGTGCAGCACGGCTGGTCTACGAGTTTTCTTGTGTGAAGTAATGATCTAATAAAGGTCAGAAATTTAGTAATAACTAAAATATGTACACTTACTAATATAATCTTTCCTAAGCACTTAAGAACTCCTGTTGTCTGCTGATGTATTTGATATGTTTCTGCTAATGGCAGCTTATATCAGCAGAAAGTGCCCATGGTGTCTTCTTCAGCATTGAATAAGGCTGACCTTTATGAACCACACACAGGCAGAAAAACACATATTTAAAGAGAAGTATCATTTGTAAAAAAAGGATCACCTAAATATTAATTAGTCCTCATAAACACAAAATTGACCATTGCCAAAAAAAAACACTTTCACAAAAGACTGTGGGAGGAGATGACAACAACATTCACATACCTTCAAGACACCAAACTACATTTGATCTAAATAAAGTAGCTAAATAAATTTAATAGCTCTGCATTTCAAAGAAACAGACACCAGAAGCCACTGGCCAGGATATAGGCTGATAGATGGCAAGACTTAGACTATTTGCATGTGAGCTTGGCTTCAGCAGCTCCCTCGGAGACAGAGCTCTCCCAGGCGGCCAGAGCAGCGTGGGGCTGCAGCCTGGAGCCCAGCCTGGCCAGCGGTACCTGGGGCTGGACTCGGGCACTGCACTCGGGAAGGCAGGCTTGGATGTCTGAGCAAGGAAACAGCATTGCACTCATTTCCAGAGCTTGAGGAAAGAGGACATTGTGTACTATTGTGTGTGTGTGTGTGTAACAGGCTGCATTTCTGCCAAGGACACACACACTCCTGCCAGCATCTCCTAACAGAGCAAGCACTGACTGGCCTTGTGGGCAGAGACAAGAGTGAACAAGAGGAGTCCTGGCACCCTTCTTCTCGCCAGTGAGGGGCATTCATGAACACCATTATCCTCATCAATTCTTGTTTTTGCCAGAAGCAGGAAAAAACCCTAGGTGCTTAAATCAACAGAGCACATCAAGAGTAGAGGCTAATAAAGCCCTTTATTGCAGACTGAAGTCAGACTTAAGTCCAAGTGGTTAATGAGCTTTGGTCAGCTATTTGTTTTTCTCTCAAATTTGTTCCTGACCGCTTCATTTGTGGTGAGGTATTTGTGTCTTTTTATTACTTCTATTATTTATATGAGACATAAACCAAACACACTTTCCATCCTAACTGGCAAAACAGTCCAGTGGTCTGTTTCTCTTATACAGAAACAGCCTGGAGGCGTGACAGCTATCTTGCCTCTCCTCATGCTAGTCCTTAAACAGGCAAGACTTTCTCCAAGGCCAACTGGCCTGATCCATCATCACAGGCTATCAGCAAGCTCATACCACCACAGTGACATGATGAAATACCAGTTCCTGGCTAACTTGTGCTTCTTCCCAGCACTGCTAATGGTTCAACACCCTCAGAAACACCAGAGGTTAAGGACAGCCAACAACCTGCCAATCAATTGTTGTACAAGGCATTATTCACTCAAGTAGGATATAAATCAGCAAAGACACAAAATAGTGGTTGACATAAACAGAATTTACATATTGTGTACTAGCCTGGAGCTTTCTGGTGGACACAAATCCCTAAGAGCAGAAATGTCGCCCAACTTCACTTTTTTTTCTATAATGGGGGTATGAAATGACAGGCTGATTAAGAGTTTGTTTGAAGTCCATGATGGCAACTATTGTAATTTTATCTTCAATTTTGTCTTGGGGTGCTATTCAATAAATCCCTCAGATGTGAATAAAAAGAGTTAAGTTGTTTGTAGCTGTCCTTGCAGCTTTGGTTACTCCTATAGTAACTGCTATTCAGATTAGAGACCATAAATCCATGCCAAATTTAAGACAGCCAAAATAAATAACAGTAACTTCTCTTTCCTAGCATACACTTTGACATGGGTTTCAGAGCCCACTAGAGAAGCAGGGGAAGTACCTAGAGTAGCTTGCTCTGTCTGAGCCTCTGCTGCAAGCCCTGCAAAGCTTCAGCAAGCCTGAGTACATGATATCCAGCTCATTCAGGAGGTTTTTAACAGATGTGATCAGAAGGCCTGAATCATAGCACTAACTGAATACCACAGCCAACAGGGCATGGGGATAGAAAGCAAAGGGGTGTTGTGGGAAGAAAATAAAACTAAAGAAAAAAAGAATAGAACCTAAAATGTAAAAAAAGACAACAGAAAGGTTGAAAGAAAAATGCACAGAATACATGGGGAAATAAGTCTGATTAAGAAGCAGGAATGCCAGAGGAAAGCAGTTAGGGAGAAATAAATGAGAGGCAATTGATGCCATGTTATTATTGACATGACATATGCTCCCAGCATATTCAAACAAAATAATCTTCCTTCCCCAGTTACCTGGGACAATGAATTTCCACCAGTTCTTGCCACTAGTTTTGGCTAACTCACCAGCACAGAAAATACCAACTCTTCCCAGGAGCTGCAGCAGAGGGCATTTTGAATGTCCTTAAGCCACCTTTCCTTAGTTGTTAAAATGAAATTATTTCACTTTTCCACCCAAACACAGGCAGGGGAGGACACAAGAGGCTGGGAAATGCACAGACTATGGCAACCTCTTAGATGTCCAAGTGCCCACAACAAAGGAGATGGGTAGAGTACTGTACAATATCCTTAAGGATCCTCAGACCTGTGATCCACTTTATTTTCCAGAGCAGTGTAAATCTGATCACCAATGGGGAAGCTGTGAGGATTCAGGTACTGCTGCTTTAGACAGTGCTGTGCTTCAGCACACCTGTGCTTACACCAAACACACCACCAGCCCCAGGATAAGGGTCTTAAACTACCAAATAATAATACTGACAGCATGGTAAGTCAGTGTGGGGGACCACTGCTGAACAAAGTGCACTCTTTCACATCAGAATTTGTATCAGTTGTTATCTCAGAAATACTACAAGGAGAAGTTGCTCTAATGACCTTCTATACCTTAATTGATCTTAGCGGTTTCATCCAAGGCCAGGTAGGGTTCCCTGCTTCTCCTTGAGTTAACAGTGACTGGACTGTTGAATACACCTTGATCATATCTATGTTAGCACAGAAGAGAACTAAAAAACTTAGTACACAGCCTTGATTTTTATAAACAAACATGCATAAAAATCTTGCAAATTCCGATTAGATTATACAATGCAAACCCTACAATATAAATTACAAAACAGACCCCTGAGAACGGGTTCAACAGCTTCAGAATCAATATTCCACAGAGTACTAATTGTGGCAACAAACTATGTTGAAATCTGTGTGTCCTTGTTGGGTTTCCAGCTTTCATTTTGAGATGCAAACAGTCATGCTCAAACTCATATTCGAGTTCCCTCTTTCCCTAGAGAAAGGGATATGTAGAGATTTCCAAAGCTTTGTGAATTCCTTTGGCACCTCTTAGTTGAGATCTCTCTTTGCCAAAGAATGAATATTTTACCTTGTGACATTTCTCAAAAATGTGACACGATGTACTAGACATTTGGTCAGCATTACATTTGTTTCCATGAGCTTGACAGTGCTTTGGTCCCCAGCTGAGTGCCTTGAGTTAGCAATGATTTATTCAAGGCTACATTTAAAATGAAGTTGCTGAACACAGAACAACAGTCCTGAAATATCACACTTTTTCAACCTTCTGAAATTGTGAGCTTGGAGAAAGGACAATCCAAACCGTCCCACCAGAGAGGACATATGTCGACAAGAACACAAACTGTGACCATGACAGGGAGGTTCTGGGGAAGGCTCTGTCAGGAGGTAGCTATAGCAAGCCCCAGTACAGACCAGAATAGAAGCTGTTTGCCAAGCAGAATAGGCCTGGAGAAAAGGCATTTCTTCTCTTCTCTTTGTAATGTATTTGTTCTTAGGAACATGATGTAAAGAGGGCTGGATGATCACCACCCAGTTGCTCGTTATCTTGAAAGAATAGCTCCGACTGCTGTGGATGAAAAAGGGCTGCCAGAACAGGAGGCTGGATGTACAAGGATTTCACCCACGGCCTCTGGGTCATGCCTGGTGGCCACACGTTCAGGTTCAGCCCATTCCTAGGGTTAGGAGAGAGACACCTCCAAGCAGGGACAGAATGCAAAAGGGTAACCAAAATAGATCAGCCACACAAAATTAATAAATACTGAAGTATTTGTCTGGGCCATAACTGGGTATTATTATGTACTGATTGGAGGGAAGGGTAGGCTGTGCAAACATTAGATCCCTGGCAGCTCATGCCTCCGGGCCATAACTGGGGGGCCATGGGATCAGGCCAGGAACAACAATTCGGGTTCTGATTTGGGTCAGCATTTACTGAGGCTTTGTCTCTCTGTTAACCCTAAACCCAAGTGTAACACCAGGCATGGGCAGAACCCTTTTCCACATTCAACAGTCATTTCCTAAACTGCCAAGTCCTTGTGCAGGCCTCCCCTCCATTTTGTAAATACTTCTTGCCTCTATACCAGTTGTAGTCCGTGGCTTTTTCTAATTTTTATCCTAACTGTAACTGGACCACATCCCCTAAGATCACTGGAGCTCTTTCAAGAGCTGATTCTTGCTGCTTTTTCACTTTGATAATTAGTCTTGACAAACCCAAGCTAGTCCTGGGCTGTGAGCATGTAGTCCTTGGAAATCTTAGAGAGTTCCACCAACTCAGGGAGCTGATTATCCTGACCCTGAATATAGGCTGTGTTACTGGAAAGGACATGGGAAATTAGAGTGTATATTTCTTACAAAGACAGACCAGCTTGCAGGCTACTAACACTGCAAGTTGTAAGTACAGTGCGGTTGTAAACTATATTTGTGGCCACTTTCCTGTCTTAGTAGCAGTATTTTATGAAGATAAAGCACAAATATTAATGCTGTACTACTTGAAAGCTTTAACTGATTCTACCTTTCAGCCCTCATTTTGGAACCCTGGAGTACAGCTGCAGAGAATAAACAGCCCAGGAAAACTACATTGCTTGCTGGGATACTAAAATAGGAAAGTGGCTGAGATGGTGTTTCTGTGTAACATCAGACTACTTGCAGAAGGAAAGGGAACAAACAAGGCAGTTAATGCTGTCAACAACTGCAGACCTGTAAACACTAATATTATTAAGGCAGATGGTAAAAACCTCGTGAAGGAAAACTACAGCAAACTTCTCACTCCAAAAGTAGAAATAGAGATCAGTTGGCCCAAATAGCTTATTGTATGTTGAGTACTCATCAAGATTCCTTGGGGATTAGATGTATTTTGCAGCAAACAACACCTGCAAGAGCACTGCAGAGCCAAGGGATGTAGTGGGTAGAAGAGGAAAGGGATAATGATGGAAATCTTGCTAGCCAAGCTCACCCCTTTCAGGAAACATTACAATACCACATACCAAAGTGCCTGGGTTGTTTTTCTTGCTTTATCATTTGATTTTCCATATGGTTTCATAATTAGCCACCTTAGCTCATGGTACCATTTCACATCTTAAGGAAATCTGTCCTATAAAATGTTTCCTCAAAGCATTTTATAAGCAGCTAACAGAAACTCCCTAACAGTGGTTTTGTGTGTACAGCAGCAACAGAATTAACCTGATTCCTGGAGTTCTGCCAGAAAACCATGTCTTTCAGTTCTGCTTAGCTGGCAAAACAGTATGGAAAAGAGGCCAAGAGGTAATGGTTGTACTGATTTCTTGTAATTCCATCAGCAAAAAAGGTGAGTTGGTATCTACAGAGCTTAGGGTGCAAAAAACTCCCAAACATCTATTGCCTCAACAAGCCAGTTGCCATTAAAGCAGATGTAGTACCTAGGTTACTTACTGTTGAACAACAGAAGAATTTAGTGAGCTCAGGCCATTGCACAACACTGTCTGCAAAGAAAGGGAGGAATTAGTTTTTCCAGACTTGGAACTGTATCAGAGACAGCTCAGATGCATTCACAGCTGGTTCTTATTGGACCCAGCACTGACATGAGTGAGCACCAAGCAGCAAGTGACCTGGTGTGTGTTTGTCAGTGGAACTTAGAGCAGACCAGCACACCAAAGTCATATAAAAGTACCTCAGACACAGTTACAGACTGGCCTTTGAAAAAAAAAAAAAACAACAAAACAAAACAAGCCCAATTGCAAACCCCCCCCCCCCCCCAACATACAGATTTAGTATTCTTGAAAAGGTTAAGCAACAAAATATATATGTAGCAATGGCAAACACTGGCTGTTCTTTCTAATTGATATCCACAGTTAAATCTGATTTCGCCTCAGGCTTTCTGTCAACACTGTGTACCAATTCTCCTGTTTTTATTAAAACTAAGATTGTGCTGTAAATTAACAGCTGTAATTAAGTGCAGTTTATGCTGCACTTGAATCACCCTTTGCCACTGTCCTCTTTTTTCAAACATGATGACATTAGACTGCCTTTGCAGGCCTGTGCCAAGACTAACAAACCTTAGGTAGTTCCTAAGCATTTCAGTATGGGTAAATATTCTCAATACTGCTCTTTTTAGAAACATGAAAAGCTTTACTGAATCAATACATTTTAAAATAGGTGCAGAGTTTCAAAATGAAAGAAATTTAGCTGCTACAGCAGAAGTTATTTGTATTTGCCTGTATTATTTTCTTTCCTCTGCTTACCTTTTCTCTTAAAACCTCATTCAATGACCAGAGTTGCTTAGATAAACAGCTAAGCATATCCAAAAGAAACAACAGCAAAAGTCAAAGAAAGTTCTTAGGGCAGCAACATTTAAAAATGTCATTGTTTCAAACCACCAGTATTTTGCACAAGCTAACATTTCTTAAGATCTCCACTTTGGTAACATACTCGGTCAAATACGCATTTTCCCCCTCACCTAGCTAGCAATGGATTGCATTTCCTATATATTAGCAACGTTGCCTCTGAAAGAAAAAGCAGAAGCATCACGAGTCCATTCCCCACTGAGGAGGATGAGAAGCCATTTGCAGCAGCTGCATCCCATGGGAGCTGTCAGGCCGCTCCCGCCGGAGCAATGACCCCGGGCCGCTCGGCCGGGCACAGCGCTGTTCCTGCGTGATGCTCCCAGGGAATCCCGAGGAGCTCGGCGGGCAGGCAAATACAGATTTATGCAATGCAGACACTCAAATAGTATAAAACCACAGTAAAATGTAACCAGGCCTAAGCCCAAGGAGCTAAGCTCAGCTCTGGGAACACAAGCTCAGTGCCCAAGCCTTGCCTTGGCTCCAGCCCCGGGGGCAGAACCGAGCTCAGCGCTGCTCCCTCCAGAGCTCTGCTCAGAGACCCTCTGCCTTCAGCCTCCCAGACTGCGCTTCCATGAGAAATCCTTGGGTGCTGCTTTGGTGGCCAAGGAAAGGAAGAATAGCCTTAACTTGCCCTAGGGGCTGGCTTGTCCCCCTCCCCAGCTGGCACAGACACATCCCTGACTGCCACCCCACCGTGAGCAGGGTCAAAGTAATTGTGATATTTGAACTTCTAATTGCAAGTTAAATGGAGGCGGACAGAAAACGGAGCCATAACCTAAGCTCCCGGTCCACAAAAATCAGCCTTTGCACAGACTTCGGAGGAGATATCGTGGCATGTGAATTATTTAAGAATTTTAAAGCTGATAGTTCACTTTGCTTAACATGCACATTTTTCTCCAGATCAGTTTGCCCTCCAACATGCCCTACTCTCTCCCTGCTAGCAAAGAAGCATGCATTTTTTCCTGAGTCTTAAGTGAAAATAAAGGAATGCAGGGCTTATCTGACATTCTGTTTACTCTTATATATCACCATTGTGTAAGGTCTGTAAATATTTTCCATATGTTGGCTAAAGCAATCCTTCCATTTCAGCATCTGCAAGATCTGTCCACGCAGCCTTTCAAATTAGGCTGACTAAATAATTTCTGATGAAAGTCAAATAAAGACAGCTCAAGGGCTCTTCACACACTCCCCACACATCCCCCCACTCTCCCACTATTTACTACGGCTTTACTCTCAGAGACAAATCCACCATAGGGTTCATATTTACTGTAACTCTGAAATTTTAAGTTCAAAGGCCTTATTTCAAAATTAAAAACCAAGCATATTCATTTCTTTAGGTTACCTTATCTTTGCCTGCCAAGCTCAGAGTGGGCTGCAGCACTGAAGGTGGCTAATTCCTTCCCTCTGCATCCTGCACCAGGAAAGAGTCCTCGGGCAGAGCCCCACCTGGGTGGGACCCACGAGCCACACCCCACACACCTGGAGCCCAGGGCAGGTGGGGACAGCTGACCCACTGATGTTCCCTCAATAAACCTCCACTGAGCTGGGGAAATAACAACAGAAGGCACATACAACAAGTCCTATTTAAATATTTTAAAAACAAACGTAATTTTGGTACCATAACTTCAAGTAAGTCAATGAACTGCTCTGATGAGGAAGGAGAACCACTAGAATAGTTTCATGTCATCTTACTCCACCAAAGTCACCTTTCAAATGAAGTGGTGTCCCCACTGAAGAGAGTCCCATCTCCATATACAGTTTGCTGTGCCTGGTGGATTTTAGTGAGCAAGAAGTTGATCACTGTCATGGTCAAAGATTAAATTAAGATTTGGGAACATAGTGTACTCTGTGTAAACAAATACCCAAGTAGAACCAAGAATGTTAGTGCATACTTAGTATGGGAGAGTTAACAGGAGCAAAAAAAAACCTGAACCATACTTTGTGCCTGTTGGTTTACCTGGCTAAATGGATTTCTCTAAGGATATCTAAATGACTGCATTGCAAGAAAGTATTTATACAATCCCTAAACAACCATAAATTGCAATATATTAGAAGTTCTGATTTTAATTATTGTTCTTTTTGCCTTCCACCTCTCTTTCCTGTGTTATTTACTCATGTCCCCTGTAGTCCTTTTTCTGTGCTGGCTGCTCAGATGGGAAAATGTCTTCCTCTGTGAGTAACTTCATAATTAGACTGAGAGTAGAATGAGGGTTTTCTATGAAAAGTTAAAACAAGAATCCTGCATAGAGTACAGTAAAGAAAACTCAATGCTTTCTGCAAGGATACAGCAAACATCTCTTGTTTCTCTTTCACCCCCTGCACCCAAGCAACGAATGAGTCACCTCCATAGTGCACCCAGCATACACAGTGCATACACTGATTGCATCACACAGAATAAATGTCTCAAAACCCCATGTGTTTTTCCAAGAAATCTCCAAAACAGTTTGAGCTTCCCCTTGCCACTTCTTCCAATTGCTCATCCTAATTTCAGAGCAGTCATCATGGATGTCTCAGACAAGGTGGCCTAAATAGATATTTTGCTATGTCTGATTTACAATGTGTGAGTGCTTTATTACAAAGGTAATTCCACAGTGTTGCAACACCTGGAGTACACAGAAAAACAAGAAATAGCTTGCTAAGGCCTATTTGTCACTATTAGGGTATAAAAAGAAAGGAAATAAACACAAGCTGCTTCTATTGCAAAATGAACTCAAACTGTGAGGACGATACATACACAGAGAAAAGCAGTAAAGAGCCCATTTTTCATTGGATCTGCAGGAGAGGGTTTTAGGGGGAAATTCCCATTAGGCCTTCAACAGTTTATACAGAAAACTCCCTGTGCTTGATTGGCAACAGAGCTGCAGTATTAGACACCAGTGACACACTAGCAGCAATCAGTTTTCAGCTCTCTGGCGTTTGCCTGTTTGCACTGCCCTAACAGGAACATCAAAGGAAAACCACTGCCAGGGAGAAATGTTTTTCTTAATTAGTATCACCAGTGAATAGCTCTTATTACTGTGTTATGGAGAGCAACACCTGACAGTTTTGCAAGATTTATAGGATAGCTTTGATCAAGCAATCTTCCTCAAGAAAAAAGAAATGGGTAATCCTTCCATGAGAGTGTTTTGCACTATCCCAATGACATCCACATGAATTTATCAAGTTGTTTTAGAAGAAAAAAACAAAGGTTTGAAATTTCCTCAGCTGGCTGTCTATCTGAATTCACAGCCAGAGACATAGTCATGTGATGTAATTCAGTAAATCAGTTTAAAATAGGCTTAATTTTAGCACTAGAAATCTTCAGGAAAATAAAGCAAAGTTTCAGGGAAAATGCAAGTTTCCCCATCAGATACTTGGTCAGGTCTCAGTTTGAATCACACATTAGAAGCTTTTAGTCAGGGGTCACGTAATGTGCATTTCAATAGCAGTCAGTCCTAGGGAAGGTGAGAAGTTCAGAGAACGTCCCTGAAGTTTCTTAGTCCTTGGCAATGAATCACAGAGTATGTTGAAAGCGTGGCCCATGACACATGAAGAGCGGTTTCCTCAAATTTGATGAATGATAAAAGAACAACTCTAATTCCTCAAAAATATTTTAGCACTGTGCAACAGTTTCATGTGTCTGTGTTTGCAAAACTGAACAGTCATTTCTTTCCACAAACTCGAAATCTTTTCCAAAGGGTTCAATACAATGAAAATACTTATCCCATATAGTTATTCCCTGCCCCCCTGCCCCTGCACTTATCTATTACTTGTCTAAGAGCACTGTGTGATTTTACTATTTTAGTTGCTATTCCAAGGCATTTGATGAGTGAGCCTTGAATGCAACTTGCAGTCTGTGTGGTTTTTTTGCAGACTGTTATCTGGAAATATTTCTTTAATACTCAGGAATTGAAACGCTACATGCTACTTCTTTGTCTCCAGCGACATCACCTAACCTACAAACTCACTCCCAGAAGACAAAGGTAAAAGTGTTAAGATAGAGATGTGCTTGCTTTGTCCAAAAGCATACTTGGAAGTGTGAATGGACAGCACTCAATGCAGGAATGGCAATGAGCTCAAAGGAAAAAGAGGAAAAAACCTTTCTGAAATCTTGGATGAACAGAGCAGTTTTCAAGCCTCTCTGATGAACAGGCTCCATCACATGCAGTGCCAGCTAGCCCAGTCCTGGCCACAGCACGGACACATTTTACAGTAGTGGCCAGCTAAAACCATCTGGGAACAGGCAATGAGAATAGGGCGTGTAAGGGGTGGGATGGTTACAGCTGATGCATGTGTGACTAATGCTGGTGTTTTCCTTGGAGATCTGAGCAAGTGTGGCCGAGAAAGGGACACGAGAGAGCAGGGGCCCCTTGCTGACTGTCCCCCCCGTCAGGAGCAAGCCCGTGGCAGCCTGGAAGGCACTGACCTTCTCAAGTGCCAAAGTGACAGCAGCTGGGAAACACAGCCCAGTGCTGCACACATTTCTCTCCCTTTATGGGAGTGACACTGCCCCAGAAAGACAATGTCAAATATAGCAAGGGGCACTTGCCTGGGCAAGCCTACAGCCACACTGTGAGCGAGGACACCTCAAGTGCCACCCCCTGTGCTGTGATCAGGTGTGCAGAACACCTGCTTCAACCTTTTCTTGGGGTTTTTATAGGAAAACCCACCCACGTCACTGAAGCTGGGATAGCTCTAATGCCTTGTTGCCTTGCATACACTGCTCAAAAGACATCTTTTTAAAAATTGAGCGTGGCATTTTGCACTGGCTGGTCTGAAATGTGAGCTTAACTGCAAATAGGAGGACCAGCACTGCAATTGTCAGAACTACAGTTGGAAGTAAGAGATTTTAATGCTGATTAGAGTGGAGGAAGAGGACTTTACAGCTGTGGAGAAGAACTCACATGTTTGGAGAAAATGGGTAGTGTGCTGAACTGACATTGCAATAAGCATGACATGAGAGACTAGGGAATAGGTCCTGTTTTTAATAAAAGTCTAAAGAAGGAGGGAAGAGGTGAAGTTCAAGGAATCATCCTTGGATCTGTAGTACACTGGCAGCTGTCAAAACTGTCTGCTTGCCAGATTATATTTCTGTTATTAGGTACTAAAGAACAGCTTACACACTTGAGAGATGCTCTGTTGGTGTAAATAGACAGAATTTGACGGAAGCTGATGGAGCAGATTGGTATCAGGCAAGAATTTGGCCCTTAGTTTGCTTTAAAAATGAAATATGGACTCTGAATAACACAAACTATTTTTTCTTCAAATGTGGCATTGAACCTGGGTCCTGGCAAATGCCTCCAGTTTTACACACATTGGTTTCTTTCCATGTTGTGAAAAATCTTAAAGGTTTGTAAGCAGGTGGCAACACTGGAGTCATCTGTCCTAGAGAGAGAAGCTGCACACTTTTATGGCAGTGACCCTGATCTCCTCCAGTCTCCTTCCATGTAATTGTTTCCTTTATTGATTGTGCCAAAATAAAACTGTACTGTCATATTCCTACACTGGCACCACCAGCACATATAAGGTCTGAGAATGATGAGTTCATTCAGATTGAAGCACACAGTTTTTTAAGAGTTCGTTTCCAGCATGAGCAATGCCCTCTGGAGAATTTGCCTTTGCAGATTCATCCTGGCCCACTGCAGGTGCTCAGTTAGGAGAGGGATTTTTCTCACATCTCCACGGGCTGCCTCCTCCAGCCACCACACAGGAGGCACAGGATGATGGCTCCCCTAACTGCCTGAAGCAAGCCAGGCCTGTAAGACTTTGAAAGACAGCACAACTGAGTCAAAACTTCCAGATGTAAATTGCTTGCTCACAAGAGAACTGGCTTGCATATTCTACGTGCTTTTTGCACTACTCATGGCCACGTGCATTCGCCTCCAATACACGTTGGAATTTTCCCTTCCTGAGTTCACCCAGTGCTAAATGGAATGATGTGTGTTTGTAAATACATGTGAATTTATACTGAAAACATAACTGTGTGAATACTTTGGTTTTTGATATAACAGTTTTGCTTTTGTTCAGTAAAAGCATGAGAAATCTATAAAATGTAGCTCTGGTCTATGGAACCATACTATTTGTTGTTAATCAAATAAACACTGCAATTAAGATTTCGTACAACATCTAGATGAGAGAACAGCAAATTTGGTCTTGGCTCACACTTGTTTAACCAGATATTGATTAAAAGGCATGCACTCTAAAAGTATGAGGTCTAAGTTTCAACATCTTATACATTTTTATCTTGTAATGGAAGAGCAATATAATAAACAAAAGTTCACAAGAACAAACAACAGAAAAATCACCTGGAATCAGCTTGGCATAACCCTAGTCCTACCATTAAACCAGAAACAAAATTAACCATTCACAATGCCTTGCCAAAGCTAGATTGGTGAAGTTCCCCATATAAATGTGGCCTCCTTGGTAGGTGATGCCATGATTCAGGTGATGGGCACAACCCAAGCAGAAGAAATTATTCTGTCCTCAGAGCAGATCATCCTGTGCTTTCCATAGCCCACAGGGACAGCAGCTGGCCCAGGCAAGGCCCCTTGGCTTATGACAGACCCTTGTTGTCTAGCATGTAGTAAAATATGACTCACTTCAGGGACACGCACTTGAGGGAAGTCACAGAAAAGTTCACTAAGCGCTGCCAGTAAAAACATGGGCGTGCTTTGTAATGGTACAAAGCATGTCAGTGGGGTACGTGCTTTCCAGTGCAATCATCCCTCAGCCCTCTCTGGAGAAAGACGGCACAAGTCATGCTGCAACACTCATAATCACAGCATTCATCCAACTTTCTCTGTCAACCAACTTGACAATAACCTCATCATGGATTTTTTCCTTTTTTCACTGTTAATTATCAACATTGCCTTCCCACATCGTCAGACTGAGAGCACAACCATCTCAATACATGTAAATCAAAGTAACAGCCTCACCTTCGTCGTGTTTGCCATCCCGTCCCTGCTCTCGCCTCTCTCGCCTGACCATCTTCCCACCTCCAACACCCTGCATCACCTGGCGCTTGTGGGTCTGCTTGTTCCGTGCTGCCCTGCTCATCAGAGCTGCCTGTCAAGCACTTTCTGTGCTTCTAACAGGGGGTTTGAGACTGGCATCCAAACCCCACCCTTGGGTTTCTTTCCACTGAAAGTAAGAGTGGGGCCGGGCCCGTTCGTGCCCGGAGCCCCGGCCTGTGCAGGTGCCTCCTGCGGCGGAGATCCTCCCGGGGCTGCAGAGCCCTCATGGCTCCCCACACGATGCCCCAGTGAGACGGCAAGTTAACAATCAGGATAAAAACGTGAGCCACTCCCCAAAGCCCACAGGCATCTTTCACCTACAGTGACATTTAACTCTGTCCAAAAAGGGTCCCAACAGCTCTGCCGCTGCTCCCACATGGGACACACACGCTCCCCTGGGCACACGGGCAGGCATGGCTGCCCTCCTTTAAACCCACACCCCAGCAGCCGCCGGCTCCCCCCCTGAGGAGGCCTTGCCCACGGCCGCCGCGCAGCCCCCAGCTGCCTCCCCTCGCTGAGCTCCACTGCAAGCCCGCGTGGGACGGTGCCGAGCCCGCACGGCCACTCGGAGCCCGCCCGAGGGCCGCAGGTCGCACCCAGACCCGCGGTGGGGCCCCTGCTCCATCCTGCTGCTCCTGTGCGAGCTGCACAGGGAAAAGACAGGAGCTGGTTCTTGTTCAGGATGGGGATTTTTATTTTGAACTCCTGGAGTCAGTTTTTAGCAGCAGAGGAGCTCCCAGAGACAGGAGTGGTGCTGTCCCTCTTCTCCTGCTTGCAAGAAGAACGCTCAGCTCACTCTCTGACCCTCCCAAGTGCAGAGGGTGACTTCCAGCTGAAGCCTTTCATATTTCACGGCCCTTCTTCCCAGTGCAAAAGCCAGACAGATCCCCTTAGCTTACACACACACACCTGGTTTGTCTGAATCAGCCTGTTACACAGGGACAGCCGTACCCAGAGTTAACAGCACGAGTAATGCCCGCCTGGATGCCCAGCACTGTGAGCTGGAGATCCCAGTGACAGGCACTATCCCAGCCCCCCTGCCTTGGCACGCTGGGGGCATGGCAGCCCTGGAAGTCTGCCAGACCCAGCTCCTTTCGGGATGAAGTGTGGCAGGAGTCTCCAGCCTCCCATTTCCAGACACTTCTTAACTGCTTCCTTCATGTTATTTTATTTCAGTGATTTAAATTTTCTGTGACATGTTTTGGCACTCGAAGAATTTTGTGAAAACATAAATATTCCTGCTGTGAATGCTCTGCATGTATACTCCTCTAAAATCTTCCTGTTTATTTTATTTTTCAATGATAGCCAATGTTACTAATCACTTTAGCATCATGAACTAATAAAAATATTGCGTAATGCAAAGGCTACATCCCAAGCTCATACAAGCCTACGGGATATGCCTAGTTCTATAAAGGACAGACTAAGAATTTTTTTATCCTTTCACCCTATTTACAAAGCAAATTTGGACTTTAAATGCTTAGAGAACTGGCAAAACCATAGCCACTTGCAGGGATTACACTGTGATTTTGCAGGCATGTCATAAAAAATTTACTGACAAAACAGAGCGCAGGGTGAGCCACTTAACACATTGTTAAATACCATCAGCTTTCTCTGATTAATACTCAAGATTTTGTTTTTTAAAATACTGATTTAATTTTTTGTCTCTACAGTATGTTCTTTACCAGAGCCGGCAGTTTACAAGCAGCAGTAACAGAGGAAAAGAGCCTCCACCCAAATATTTTTTAACTAATTCCTCAAAATATATGTGCCAAAACTGGATGGAAAAAATCTGTTATTTAAACAAGAGTGCAAGAGTAACACTTTTGTGCTGCTTATCCTCCTCATCTATCCACAAACCAACTCCTTTTCAGACTTTCCTAAACACAGTAAAGCTGCAGCTCAGCACAGCAGGGTGAGCAGCCCAGCCGGGCCCACATCACCTTCTGGGCAGGCTGCAGTGGCACCGAGGCCTTCCAGCAAACGACAGAGACATTTGCAATTTGAGCTGTAAACTTCTTGGGGTAGGTGAAGGATGTAATTTGATCTTTCTTTTGCAGAGTGCAAATACACGCAGGTTGGCAAGGATAGGTTCAGGGCCTGAGATTTGGGAACACTCTACAAAAACACACGCTGCAATCAGGCTTCCAGCCTCATAAATATCTGCTTTACAATTACAAAGTGACAGCTGTGAAAATTTATCAAAATATTGTCTCCTTTTCCTTTTATATTGTCTTGGAAGGAATGATGTGATAAATTTAATTCTGTTTAAATTTGAAGAGCTCTGGATTGTGTTTTTCCCAAAACTGGCACCTGATATTTTTTGACCGTCCAAAACATTTGCTTCGCTCACAATGCTCGAGGGAACAAATATGCACAACGCTGATATCTACTCTGAAATATGGCAATACTCTTACCTCTTATTGTCTAAAAATACTTATGCAAATATATCAGAATTCACTGGCTAATAACTGCATTTTAAAATTAATTCCACGTATGAGACACTAATCATGCTTTCACACCATGTTTCAATCAAAATATAAATCTTACAGGAGAAAGGGAACAGCAGCTACAGCAACTTTCAGCTGAGTTCACCCTATGGAGCTCATTTCCACAGGAAAACAGAATTATCTTGATGCAGTAACAGAAATATGGTTGTTCTGAAACAATAAATCTATTGCACTTCTGTGAATTGTGTCATAGGCAACACATAAGCTTAGAACTGCTTCTAATTAATAGCCTTTTCTGTAGTGAATGAATCTTGGTTTTTAAAGTGATCATTTAACATTTTAGATCCCCTTATTAAGGAACTCCCTTTTGTGAGTCAATAACTACAACATCTGAATAACCCGGGGAAAAACCACTAAGGCTGCTCCCAAGTGCCCATAAAGAATATTCTGAACAAAAAATACAAGAAACAAATTAGAAAGCAGGATAGTAAACCCAAATTCTTGTCCTGCTGATGCACAGCAAAACTATCTGCTCCTGCACAGGAAGACCATTCAGTGATGAAAACAGTCCTGCTCACATGTCTCCAGTGTAGCTGCAGTCACAGGTGCAAGCCAGCAGCACTCTGCTGCTGCAGAGCCATGGGCTTCACTGTGCTCAAGCCAGGCTTTCTGCAGAATTCGACTGAGGCTGTGTCTTGACATGCAACAACTAAATGCCCACAGGATCAGAACTGTGCACTTCAACTTTGAGTGAAAACCAGCAGCATTCAACTAAACATATCTACTGGTTTCTGCAAGAAGCCATGATACTGAGTAATCAAACAAAGCCAATGGATGAAAGACTTCAGAAGTGGATACACAAAATCAAATCCTGCACACAATTCCCACTGAAATTTATGGGACATGAGACAGACTTAAATGAAGCATGACATCAATTATTAATAAATTGATATATACTTTATTATGCACAAGAGACTAAGATGACATGACACTGTGGTTATCAAAACTGTACAACTATGCATTTCCACAAGGCTCTGAAATACTGAGTGCTATATGAAATACAAATGGGGTGTTCAGACTGGCCACAGGTTTTAGCAAGTAAATTTCTTCCATTCTTTGATTTGGCATTTTCATCTAACAGAAAAATACTTTTTTATTCAAAGGTGAGAATATTGTGTTTGAACAGTCAGGACACGGCAGCAAAGATCTGATAATGCTGTGAACATCCCAATGAATGACAAACAACAACAGGGCACAACAGTCACCTCACATGAAGGGCTGCCAGCACAACCAACAGTACAGTCTTCTTGTGAAGCATGAGGTAGATATACATAAAAGAAAGAACATACACGAGAGGAATGGTTAGGAAAGAGCAGGGACAAGGTTACAATCATCAACATCTACAGACATTTTGCAAAATCCATTTTCATGTGGAAAATCCTACAAAAATAGCCTAACACAGAAAGATCTGATCTCTTGAAACACAAATGTAGTAATGTCCAAAACAAAATAATGTAGAAGGTTAGAGTTAGTGATTAGACAACACATGACAGAACAAGCAATCTACTTGGGAGTTTAAGTATCCTACTAATAGCTTTTACAGGCACAAGGTGTCCATTTTAAGCCCAATCCTCCCAATCTTACATAAGAAGTTCCTTTGCAGTTGATTCCATCATGCTGAAATTAACCACTGACTCCATCCATCCAAACCCCTGCTGGGACTCCTGAGTCTCCCTGGCCTTCTGGCCCCACAGGGCTCTGCCATGTGAGTCCAGCGTGCTGAAACCCCGTGGGGCAGAGGTGGGAATCAGTGCCTCAGCGTTCAGGAGCTGCCACACCACACACAGAGACCGGCAGTGGTGACAGATGGCTGCTACAAAACCAGAGACTGGAGGTGTATCAGGCTCTGAGCTGAGGGCAGCTTAACAGCTGCTGCAAAGCACTACACAATTCTGTTATAAAGTTATTCCCTGGGAATGCTTGGGTTTGGTTCTCTCTCTTTATTGAAGCAGAAATGACTCTTCCATCTGCTAAGCAGTCATGTGCCATTTTGGTAAACTCCAACACACAATTAACTCAGTTGTATTAAAATTGCTGAATTAAATAGCTGAGTATACCAAGTTCAGTTAATTTAAATTGTATTTCACACACAAGTCAACAAATCAAATATTTGACCTTTATATATTTTTGGTTTATCCAATGGTATATAGAAATCTGAAAATTATTCTAAAATTGAATCTCATTTTTGATAAAAAGATTGATAATGCAGCATGTTTCTCTCAAAAATATACAATTATCTATTTTACACAGAATTTTTCAACCTGTCCATCCCAACAACCAAATCTAACACTTCCTATGAGAAACTACTTAATAAAATATCTGAGGAAGGAAAGGGTTAAAATGGGGAAAGGAATTTACAAAATATGTAAATTTCACAGTAATTGAAATTAAACATTTCATATAGAGTAACTTACATTTATCTAAAACATTTAAATATATCTTTATACAGAAATTTAATGTAGTAAAATATAGCTATGATTGAAGTTAAAGACTCTAGTCTTCTTTGAAGACATCTTTAAAGACTTTACACATAGAATATGCTTTAACAATACATTCTGCTGAAGGTTAGGCAAAGCGCTTTCTTTTCAACCACACAGGCAGCACATTCATCCTCCCGACGGCTCGGAGCAGAGCCAGTCCTGCACACCCTCCTGCACGGGGTAACCACGCTTACATGACACCTGTCCAGTCACCAGCACTGCTCCCAGGCTGTAGCATCAAACAGTTCTGCATGTGTAACTCTCAGGCCCCCCTGCCTGCACGGACGCTGAGACCAGCCCTGGTTCAGAGCTTCCAACGGTGAGGACAAGGCGAGCGGTTACCCGTTTGCATAGGTGTTTGCAGGCTTGGTAACAGATTGGATTTAAAGTGAGTAACACTCTGCCTGATCCTGGGCACTTAAATCTTCACCTGTGCTGCACTTGGACCATCCTGGCATCAGCAAGGCACAAGTGTAGAATCAGCAAAAAATCTGCAGCACAGACTTCAGAGCAGACTATCACTCGAGTGTAATGAAGTCCCTTCCTCTCTTGTAGAACACAGGTAACCTTCACTACAACGAATGAAAGTTATTAATCTCATTTTTAGAGGAAAACAATGCTCTCTCTTCCTCAAAGAAGGATCAGTAGAACACATTACAAAGTGGCAAGTAACAGTCAAACAATTATATGTTAAAAGTGTCATTTTTTGCTTTTCATTTTGCATCAATCTGAAGGTGAAGATAAGGCAATGACACTAAAAATAGTGACAATTAGTACCCTTCTTCCATTTCCATATTCTGATACTACTTTGGGACCATCCAATCATAACATTCATACAACAATTTGACACAAACAACTGCACAACTTTTTTCAGAGAATAGCAAACAACAGGCACTAATTGTACATTCCTCGTGCCCTCAAACTCATCTCTTATTTCCAAGAGAATTTAGGCTAGCTAAAAGATTAGAACCAAATCAACTTCTTTAGCTCATCTATCTACCTATTATAAACTGAAAATACAGTTTTTAACTTTATATATATATATATATGTATTTATGGATTATATGTTCATGTATGGAAGGAATGCTGTACTAATTTCCAATTGGTAAACTGATTAGGCTGTGTATATCTCGATATATATCTATTTTCATGAAGACATTGCCATTAAAGGTACACACCCATCTATGTTAGTGCACAAGACCATTCTTTGTCTTAATTTTTGTGTGTGCCTGTATTTGGTATAGCAGATCAAAAAACCTCTTATAAAAGAGCTTTGGCCCATAAAACAAGAGAGGGAATGTTAGAGTGTGCTCTTTTCCAATTACCAAATCAATGACTATTATAACAAAAATGCATGGAACAAATCTGAAGCTGCAAACACAACAGGAAAGCAAATGAGATGCTGTAGCTGTAAGCTGAAAAAACAAAGATTATTCAAAACAGGCTAAATGTAGCTGAATAATAAAATGTTATTTACCAGGGAGATCTGACATTGATGCTTTCTTGCTCAGAAAAAGAGAAATCCTTTGACCTAAGATAATCTTTGTTCTTCTTATCTTATGTAGTGATAGGACAAGGAGTAATGGCTTTAAACTGAAAGAGGGCAGGTTTAGATTAGACATTAGGAAAAAACTCTTTACTGTGAGGGTGGTGAGGAACTGAACAGATTGCCCAGCAAAGTTGTGGATATCCCATCTCTAGCAGTATTCAAAGGCACATTGGATGGGGCTTGAGCAACCTGGTCTAGTGGAAGGTGTCCCTGCCCATGGCAGGAGGGTTGGAACTAGATCATCTTTAAGGTCTCTTCCAACCCAAACCATTCTGTGATTCTATAGCTGAATTCCCTTAATGAATACCTTGTGTCAATGATAAGGTTCAGGGAAAGGAAAAAAATCATATAGACAAAGCAGCATTTTTCCAAACTGGCATAGATTTCACATTGAGGGCCCACAGACCCCTAGAACAGGTTGCAGTACTGTAAAATTAGTAGCTTTGTCACACGCAGCATAACATGCTAACAAGATCCAACAGGCTGTGTTCACTCATGCATTGTGTGCTCATACACACACTCACACACACAGTGGCTTCCCCAAAACAAAATCAGTCAGGTTTTTTTTTCCTGTAAAAAAATCCCTCCTCATCTTTTTCAGAAGCAACCAAACCAATCCTTTCAACGTTAAGAAGCTGCTGTCCGATGTCCCCACACAGTCCTGTGCTGCTCCTCGGCTGTGTCCCCGGGTTAGGTGGCACTGCTGCTGGAGCAGGGGGTGCTCTGTGTGCTGCCGATGCTGTGCGCTGCACTGCTGTTCTCGGAGGCTGGCGGCGATGTAGGGACCTGCTGCCTTCCCGCTGTCTCCCCTGAGGGACAGGCAAGAGAAAAAGTGGGGTCAGGAGAAGGGAAACTGAAAATCTTGTCACAGAAAACAACAATCCATTTCTTCCCAGTCTTCCTCTTCTGGTGGTTTGTTTTCCCATGCAATTAACATATTGGGTAACAGACCTTAATTGGAGTATCTCTGAAAATGTTACTAGACTTTGGCACCTAAGCATTGTTGTGTACATGGGGAAAATACAGTGCTGTTTCCTTGAGATTTTACAAGCAGCTGATGGAAACTGCCAAGATCAACATTGTCTATCTTCTGTTGTCAGCTGTCACTCAAAATGGGTCCTTTTACACAACTCAGACACTTCACAGCTTTGCTGTTTCCAGGAAAAAGACCAGGAAATGTAGGATTTAGTTTTAATGCCAGTTTATAGAGCAGCATATTTACTAAAAGTGTAGCTTAAAACAATCTTCTTCAATCAGCTGGATACCACATATCCTGAGACACAGCCATTTTTGTCGTGTAGAAAAACAACAGGCTATCCTGAAAGCTTGACTTGATTTACTCCTAATACAACATGCAGGAAGTTTTCCTATAGCTACCACAGTATGTGCAGTGCTTAGAACCTGTAGTGAGAGCATGTCTCACCATTTATTGTTAACTGTTTACTGACAATAAATTAAAACCCCTTCACTATTTAGATTGCCAAGTCAAGCACTTGGAGTCTCCTCACACCGTTCTGCACCTGTGGCTGGGATTGAAAGGAAAAATCCAGCTGTCAACTAAGCACGAAAGTAATAAATTGTGCCATGTAATGCCTGAAAGATCATAATCAGGCCACATAGGAAACCATAACTGTGGCATTTTTAAAGTTACAGTGCTCAAGTCTGTAACCTTAGAAATATTACAAAATAGTCTCTTCAAAACAGATGGCAAGGCTTAAGTTTACATAATGTGCACTGTAGCTGCCCCCTCCCTTGAGCTCATCTCCAGCATGTGAACCTGTGATCTCAGTGCAGTAACAGGCACACTGCTGCTGCCTGAGCTGCAGACCTGCCATGGCAGCCAGCACCAGCACAGCTGCTTTCCCAGAAAAGGAGCAAGACAGAAATGATTTGTGGAATCATGGGCAGAGCAATAAGGAAAAATCAGAGGCTAGTACATCTCCTGCCTCATGAGCTTGTGGTGACACAGCTCTCCTGCTCCACATTATCCTATGTTATCCAGAATCTGATGCTGTGGGTCAGGTTTGCACACTCCAATTTTTCTTCCATGTGACTGCTTTAGTGACAGGCTGAAGGCTGGAGGCACAGCCTGCATCCAGAGGGTTACAGTGCAAGGACGAGCCAGCTTCCTCCCACAGGAGCTGCTCTGGCACATCCCCGTGCCCTGTGTGCTGCTGCCCAGCTGCCAGAGTCCGAGCTTCTCGGAATGCGGCTGCAGAGGAAATGCGCCTTTAACGCTTTGTGTCTCAGGCCACAAAATATCCTTCTGCAGGCTGCTCAGTACTCAGAGGTGCTGCAAACAAACAAGGGAGGTCTAAGGATTTCTCACAACAGAGGTTGCAAGTGCTCTGTGCAATGGAGACCAGCAGATGTGCTGCTAGCTCAAGCCACAGCCACAGCTGAAGTGCACTTAAGGCCCCACAACACACAGCTCTTGCCTTACACCCCACTGGTTTAGGAATGGGGAGGAAAGAAGGGGCAGGACAGGACACAAAACCCAACAAACTAAACTACTAAACCACACTGCCAAGGAGGCCAAATAAACTTTTTAAAAGAAGGTGAAGATCTTGTTTTTATATGCAGCATTCAGTCCAGCATTTTACTCTAGTGAGCAGATTTTAAGTCTGTTTTTCCCAGTGTAAGAAATAACTGTCTTAGCTCATACACGAGCTGTGGATTTCTGCTCACAGGCAGTAGATCAGAATCTACCCCCAGTCATCTGCAAAAAAATCAAGTTTCAGCTTTAACTTTGGAAATGGCTTTGTAACCCCCCAGAATAAACAGTATCAAATCAAAGTATGTGTCATCGTGCTGTACAGCTTTCATACGCCTTGTTTGGATGTTTCTTCCCCTCCTGACTTGCTCCCTTCTCCTCCCGTTGTTTGTGTACATGTTTTCCTTCCTTTTGTACTACAGGATATATTTATAAAGGCAGCGATAAGCAAACTCCCTTTCATTAAAACTAAACAAGTGAAGACAAACACCAGAAAGCAGCGAGGGGGCTGCAGACCCCCAGCCCCACCGCAGAAGCCGCCCAGGCAGCAGAGGAAGGGCAGCCACGGGCTCCCCCGGCAAGGCCCCCGGCCCCCTCCTCTCCCTGCAACTCTGCTGGTTACACACAGCTGTGGTCAGCCTCAGCACATCAATACAATCTGTAGGCATTTAAACATAAATTCATTTATAACCAAACACACGTTGTTTTTATTTTATGGTAAAGCAAAAGTGCAGTGCCACAGTCCCCAGCAAGCCCAATGGCTCACTCTCTTCTCCTGGTCCTCTGGAAAGTGTCCTGGGAGGCATCCTCCCCTCTCTTTGTGTTGGTAGGCTCCTTCCTTCCACTGTAATGGCCTCTGCAGCACATCATTTCTAGAGCACATCAGCAGCTCTGATGCACCACAATCACTTCTTGAACAATAACAAATGCTCCCTCAATAGTCTCAAGAAAAAAGAAAATCCAAATCACAGTGATGTTATGAACACACAGCCTAGCAACTACATCTGGACTGGCTGATTTTTCCTGTATTTTATTTCCTCAACACCTAGCTAAACCGTAGCAAACTTTTTTTTAAAAGAGTATTCAAGAAAAGGATGTAAAGAAATGTAAACAATCACTGAAGAGGCATTCTCCATCTGTCTTTTTCATATAAACAGCTTCATGTATCTCATGTTACTGAACCCAAACTGCTCAGAATGGACACATCTCATCTATTGACAGTAAACAAGCTTTTACCCATCTGAACGCGACAACATGCACTTTATTATTCACGCTTAGGAAAGCTGCCAGTTGTACTCCCTGTCCAGGAAGTCTGAATGTTTGCTTTTCTATCTCCATTTGCCAAATATAATTGGTTGCTATGTCAGTTTACTTTAAATCAGATCTCATAAAAAAGGGAGAAGTGGGGGAGGAGGGGACACTTTTAACTTCTCAGATTTTGGAACACTTTATCCTCTTAATTCGCAGCACGGCCTGAAGAAGGGAAGCGCACTTCCTTAGAGAACGCAGGCACGGATGTTTTCTTTAACACGCTTTACAAGGTTTAACGGTCTCATTAACTAATCAGGCTTGTGCCTGTCTCTCCTAAACATACTCAATGAACCCTACTAAGACATGTATTACATTGATACATATTTATATGATTAAATTATGAAGAGTTTCTGCATTCATGCACACTGCAAAATTTTTGCTTCTTTACAAGGCCCCCAGATAAATGAGGTTAATTGTGGCATATGTCTGGTATTTCCCTTAGTTCTTGGGTGCTCTCCAGGCAGCACCAACACCTTTCAGGCCCTTTAACTGACTAGAGAAAGGATCAAAAGTACTGAGTCTTTTTGCAGACAAGTCAGCTAGAATTCCTCCTCCGTTGTTTTGATATTAGCTTTCCCTCTCTCTTCTCTTACTACCTGTGTATCATAGGACATCTCTACTCCATGTTGAATTGCTACAGAAAATCTAGGATTTTCTAAAGCACAGCTGTGATGCTTTGGCAGAAATTTTTCATGACTGAAATTAGCAAAAGCCTTACATGACAACACAACAATCGTTGCTCAATATCTGGAGATACAATTCTACATATTTTGTAGTTCCTTTCTGCTATCACTTGCTTGAGGTTTTAATGCCAATGGCCTATCAAGACAAACAAAAGAGCTCATTCACATAACACTTTCTTTGTTGGCAGCAGAGACACACTAATAAAACTGTACCAGCAAATCTTACTACTGGCAAAAAGGTGACCTTTTGCTGCATTGCACATAGCACTACAGCAACAAAAATAACTTACTTCACACATCCCAAGCTGCCATTCTCTACCAGCAGTAGCTTTTATCTGTGCTCTGAGTATCAGCAAAACAGTTTTAGAATGAACTCATATTTTCCAACCTTTCGTCTAAACCATGTGTTGGAAACCCAGTACTACTTACAACAAAAGATGCCATTTCAGAACACGATTCAGCAATGCATAAATTCTCTAATGGCAAAAGACAGCCACTCTGTAGATGAAATTTGGATTACCTTTTTTTCTTCCCCTCCTCAAGTTAATAAAAGCCTGCAGGCAAGCTCTAAAATGTTTCCACTGGAGCTGGATTATCTTGTCTGCCACAGCAGTTGTCCTCTAAGAGGCTGTGCCTGCCAGAGCCTTTGCTGCAGTCTGCTGCAAGTTATGCTTTGCAGATTCAAGACGTTACACACAGTGAAAAATCACGTGCACAGGAACATAGGTGCACTTTCAGAATCCTTTGAAAATCTGAACCAGAAAACCTCCTAGATATTTTTTATAATTTCTGTGATTCTTTAATCTGATGAGTTACAGTGTCCCCTTTCTTTCTTATATTCATTACTTTTTGTCTGACCTTTTTCTCCACTTATTTTCATCTCTCAAGCACAAAGCCAGAGCAGCTGCCCTCTCCACTAATTGTATGTGGTCACCATGACTGATGTACTTCACTAATAGAATTCTTTTAACAGGATTGGTCCAAGTTCCACTGCTGCTGAAGGGTTTATCATGTTGGCTTCCCAGTGTTCCTTGAGTACTGACCCACAACGTATCTATAGATGGTTCTGTATGTGAATACAGATTGAAGTTCCACAAATGCAGGACCAAAGGTATTAATTAAACAATTAGTTCATTTTTTTTTTTGTTAATAAAAGTTACCGATATGGGAATTACTTAACTTCCCACTTACTCACTGAAATAGCACTTACTTTTCTTCCACAATGTTTCAGTACTTATATGAGATAGAATTATACAATTTATACATATTATCACAACCTTTAAATCTTCCATGTTTGCTTCAGTTCCAAACAAGTTTCATACACAGCTGATGCACTGAGAAGTATTAAACTGCTTATACAAAAATTGTTGCACTGCCAGCTGGAAAAAATGCCATAGTTTTTATTTCCAAATTAACATAAGCTTCTAGGTCATAATATTTACAGAAGCTGTAACCCAACAGGGCTGGATTCTCACTCCTAAATAGCTTCCATGAGGTTTCAGATGCCAGAAAAAAAAAAAAAAAACCCCAAACCAAAACCCTGCAGTGGGCAACAGGCAAATTTCAGTGCTCTAGAGCTGCACAGGCTTGGAGTAATTGACCTCACATTTTTCCCACCTCCCAGATCTTGGTAGGGTGCTCTCGTGAGGTCAAAAGTGGAAGTAGCTGGGAGCCCAGTATACTCTAAGGATCCTGAGATACCCCATAGTCCACAAGCAGCCAAGGTCACATGCTGGAAATCAAGGCTCCACCAGTGTCCCATCATTGTCTGGGCCATGCAACAGAAAGCTCCCCAAACACCTTCTTTATTCAATACAGTATTCTATTTTTGCTAATTTAGTTTAGCATGGGAAAAAAATTCTGAGACACTGGAAGATTACCTGTGATTAGAAGCTGCACCAATTCAGACACATTCCTAAGTATTTGGTTGCACACAATTAAGATTACACGTTACTTCTAGCAATTGAAAATAGTAATCGAAGAACGAAGGATTAAATAATTGTGATAAAAATTCTATGTAATCAAGGCCCAAGAAAAATTTTCAAGTCTAGTTATACTCAGAATATGTCTGTTCAGATAAAGCATTCTCTTAACCAGTTAGCCCATGTCTTGTACACATCAGCCTAATGCAGTAACTGCAAAAAAAAAAAAAAAAAAAAAAAAAAAAAAAAAAAATTACAAGTAGTATGGGGACCAAAAGGGATCCATTAACTGAAATATTAACTAAATTTGAAATACAGAGATGTTACTAATGATAACACACAAGCCAGGAATACTCAATTTTACTCATGCCCCAGGTGAGTTTCCAAGACTTGTGTTTAAAATTATTTAAGCAAATTTTAAACCATAACACGTAACATCTCCCTTTAGGGAAGGGCGGGTATCATTGGGCTGATATGCAGTAGAGGCTCATGGGAGGAGCTGCTGGAAAACTCCTGAGTAAGAAGGAGAGCAAGGCAATGAAGAAGGCCAGGATGAGCAGTGGTGGCTGGCTGCCCTCCTCCCGCGCGGCGGTACCTGTGCGCGAGTAGATGAACCAGAGCGCTCCGGTCAGCAGGGCTCCGATCACGAACGCCGCGAAGGCGATGCCCACCACCGTCAGCGTGTCCAGCCCGTACAGCACGGCTGCTCAGGGAAACACAAACACAGGCACTTCTTATTTTCAGAGGCAGATACCATTCTACAGAAATTCACCCTCACTCTTTCATGGAAGAGCTTTTTGAAATGTCATCGTTAACTAAGCACCGCTTTGAGAAACAGACTGGCAGATTTGCATCAAGGAAATGAAAGTGATGCTTTCCGAGTGGCTTCAGTCCAACCAACTGTTCCACATCACAAAGTAAAACTCCAGCTCAGCACACCCAAATCCGGAAAATGTTGCCAAAATTAAGCATTTTTGGTTGGCTGTTAATAACTGGCTTTCAATTAAGTATTCATTCATCTTTAAAGTGTGTTTTAAAAAGGCTGAAATGTTTAGCAAAAATGCTTTTCATTTAAATGGCCTAACATTCAAGCAAACTTTCCCCTACATCTTCTCAAGTTCAGTCTGAAATCTAGGTGGAGAACGGAACTGCTGTTAAGAGGGAAGAGATGCCAGCAAAAAGTCAGTGAAAACATAAATAGAAACAATTGTTTTTCACATTTGGCAACGCTTTCAATAACTGAAATTAATTCCAGATCACAAAAATAGAAGCACACACACACGTAAATCACTTTCTAGGGGAGAGGCCCTTTTGTAGGACCATTTCAAGGGTAACAGCATTTGGTTCCTGGATGTATTGTCCTCCAGTGCTAATCATCCAAACAGAAAAATTTTTGGCCTGTGTGTTTTTCTTTTTGATAATCAGAAATACTAAAAAAAAAAAAAAATCAATAATCATTCTGCAATATTTTAGGGAAATTTCTTCTTAAAAACTGATTTCTAGTTTTAGTATTTTTATTATCTCCCAGAAAATTGCTTAGTCCAAGGAATAACATTTTACTGACTGTGCTGGCCAGGAAATGAGCTGACAGGATCTTAGTAGTATCCTTCAGTGGAATTTTCAGTTCTCAGAACACAACCAACACCCTCACTTTACACATCCAGCAGATGCCCCAAGGACATCCCTCATCCTCTTTTGACAAAAGGCTTCTCCAGCAGCTCCTGTTGGCAAGGGCCTTCAGGACCCATTTCAGGGTGTTTGTGACCTAGTTTGCATATACAACACCTGACAGATAGTGTCTTAGAAGGTTTTTCTTTCATTTTTTCTATGACACTGTTTCTGGTTCCTTTGGCTACCTCTAGTCATTCAAATGTAAACACAAAAGACTAAACTCAACAGTTTTTTCACCAGGCACCAGTCAGTGTCCTCTCCTTTTAGGAGGAAATACAGTGGAGAGAAGGAAGTTACATGGAGAAGTGGCAGAAGCATAATTGCTCACTGGCTTTGCTATTTTGAATGAATTTAGTCTTGAAGACACAGGGACAGGAGCAGAAGAAAAACCTTCTTTGCACTTCCTCTTTAAATCTCCCTTTTCACCATTCATTCTCGCTTTTGGCTGCACATATCTGCACCTTCCTGTTTATTCTGGTGCTGGTTCTCTCCTTTTCTGGGTCACTAATCGATCCTGATTAAGGCACTACACCAAGATAACATTAAACCCAAAGAAATTAATTCATACCAAGGCATGATCATATCAAAGCATGGCCCGTACGTGCTGGTGCACCTGGGGCTGTGGTGCAGGACAGGAGTGAGGCTGAAATAGGACACAGGTAGGGCACAGAAGCTCTGAGGGATGGCACTGCTGCTCTAACACTGGTGCTGGGAAGCAGTGGCCTCAGCAGAGAGGGGGAGATAACACACACATCAGCACATGAACTTGCTAAGGCTGAGACTCTCAGTGGTGTTTCCCCAAACCTGATTTTCACATACACAAAAGGTCACAGTCCTCCCCTGAACACTGATTGGAACCTCTCAATCAATGATACAATCAGAATTCTGTTCTGTCTCTGAATTAAACATGCACACACTGAAGTTTCTTATGAAAGCTTGAAGAGAATTTTCTTAATTTATCTAATGCTTTGTAGGAAAACGTTTAAAGATTAAAAGAGATTGTTTTAAGAGTTACTTACGTGGCTGTCTCAGGTTTGGCTTTGGAAGGGAAGGATCTAATTTAAAACAAAGAAAATGCACAAAACCATGAATCAGAGAGAGTTCCACATGCAGCCTACAAACTATGCAGAAAGACATTAACTGTAATTTTTACAAACCATGAATTTCAAGAAAAGCAGACCAAATTCAGTAATCTCACTCATCTCAGAAAAATTCTTTTCATATACTAATTATTCCTCAAGGGACTCTATCTAGAGTATAGTTCATGCACCGTATATTTTGCTGGCCAGTACACTGCAACCTTTCCCAAATCAGATGTCATCAGGCATGACCCACAGTAACTCTGGTTATCCCTCTGTGGAACTCTTAAAGTTCTCAGATTGTGAAGGAAGAAAGATTGTGTTAAGGTGATTGCATTCATCTGACATCTGACCACTCACCAATCATGAGATACCAGCACACTAAATCACACACACACACACACAAAAGAACACACTCATTAAAGAATAGTGAGTTTTATAGCACAATACATGCTGCTTAGTCCAAATTATATGAATATGCATTGATTCACCCATTTTCCTGAGTCCTACATGGTATTCTGTCTTGGAAGCTGTGTGGTTTTGTTTTTATGGTTTAGTTTGTTTGTTGTTGTTGTTTTGGGTTTTTTTTGGGGGGGGGGAGTTTAAAACTTTATTATTATATATAAGAAATAAAAGTGCACAGGTATTGTTCAAAGATCAAAGATATTATTTTAGGCCAGAATATCAAGTATCATCATCCTAGTGATAAAGATATCACTCCATAACAGAAAGAGACAAGTAAATGTTTGAAAAAATGAAGAACTTCCACTCCTTTTTCTTAATTGGCCTCTCTTATCTTTCTCCAAGAATGCCCCTTCAAGCAGAAGAGCTAGAGATTCTGGCTTCAGACCCAGGGACTTGTTTGGTTAGCTGCAGTTTGATTCTGGATTGCCCAGCAACTCAGGGATTTCATTTCTATTCTGGTGTATCTGAATGTGATCAGTGCAACAGATGTAGAAGGATTTGATAAGACTGTGTTTCAGAACTTGTTTTTGTATCTTTAGCATCAGTAAAAAATAGTTTAATTCATTTCAATGCACACATAACAGCCCATGAACACTTAAAATAAATATATTTATTTATTTAAAGTGTTCTTGATTAAAACTATGCTTCTAACTTCTAAAACCCAGATGGCAGCACCAAACTTCCACAATATCCTTTAGACCATTAGGCCCTGAGACACATGTGCCTACAAAACCCAAAAAAGCATTTTATTCTTAAATTGTGTTATTGTGTCTTGTTCTAACACGTATCTCTTGCAGATGGTAGAAAACAGGTGGAACAGTAGTAGGAGACAGGTGAGGACATAGAGGGGTGTGTGGGGTGGTATATGCACAAATAACCTGGAAAGTTATCAAGTGCACATAACAGCAAAAGTATAACTAAATGTGATCTGCAAGGAGGGCTGGACTGAAACCACGGAGCCCTGAGAAGTACAAACATGGGTAAGGGCACTGTAAGATTGTCCAAACACTCCACTGGCATATCCCAAGTGCCAAGGAAATGCCTTCTGAGCTGAGGAGAAAATGAATTTTCCATGCTATTTCTACCACTGGCCTCCCCAGAGAGAATATGAAATCAGCTAATGATAAGCTGTGTAGCTCATTATCAATTCTCTTCAGACATCCAGTTCTTAAATGTATTTTATTGCAATTTGCTCAGAGCAACTCAGAAGCAGTGAGGATCACTGAGGTCCACAAAAAACATCTAATTTAAAAACAAGTGCTGCCAGCCTTTAGAATTATCAACACTTTCTATACCTTTGTAGGATAGAGGCACTTGTTAATTACCCTTTTGACCTTCTTTCTATGTCCTGTCTATTTTTGCTGTAGAAATAATAATCTAAAGTTTCTGCACTTAGAAAAAATCTGAACAACACTGGTAAATTATTTCAACAGAACATGTATTTCCTAGCACATAAATGGCCATCTGTGTGCCTTTCATGGGAGTGGGATAGAGCATGGGGAAGTGCAGGAATGCACAAGGAACGTATGTGGCATGGGGTCAGGTTTTAAACACTTCCATTGGGATCTATTGCAAATTCTCATTTAGATATAGTATTGTGATTTATAATACAGGCAATGATAGTTATAAGCTTGTCTGAAGGAAAAAAACACCTTAGCAATGACCAGTTTGTTCTGACTTTTGAAATGTCCAGCCCATGACTTTCACACGTGGCTTGATGAGGAGAACCAGTGGCACATAGTGTGGTTTGCAATAGTGAAAGCTGGTTCTGTTCACATCAAAGAAAATTAAGAATGCTACCTCTGTAGGAGAACCAGTGGCAGTACCTCACATAGTGTGGTTTGCAGTAGTGAAAGCTGGTTCTGTTCACATCAAAGAAAATTAAGAATGCTACCTCTGAGAGGTAAATACTCCTGTTCAATAACATGATATAATTTCTTCTCCAAATAGTAGGTTCATGTATTGTCCAACAATGGCATTTGGCTTTAAGAAAAGGGTTTTGATTCACTGCAGAACAACTGCATACCAACAAAGCTACATTGTTAATGTGCCACTTTGTATTTTGTCTGAAAGCTGGGATATGCTGGGGAGATTTCCACCAAGCGTCCTACAATTATACAAAATCACCCACAATGCAACAAAATACTCTATCACACTGTTGTCTTGTAAGTAATCTTTATAAATTCAGCTTGTCTTTGCACACTGAGACCTTGTGCCTCTGACAAAGACAACATTCTGAGTGGAGCTCGAGATGGGAGCTGTGCACAATGCTCCACACATCATAAGGACAAGAGAGCTCAAGTACGAGTCTGTTTAGTGAAAGACGAATTTCAGTTGCAGGATTTACTCATTCCCAATAGAAAACCTACTGAAATAATATGAGAACTGAGCAAAATGGAAGTCCAGAATCAGGCCCAAAGCACAATTTTAATTGTAACAGCAACAGACCAAATACTTGACTTGAATTCATAGTGGATTTGGTCTGTATTAACAATTTTGTTAAAATCCCTCTGAACTAAATATGAGCTGACTTGCAGACTTAGACAGAAACATTTGTTGCCTATATCCCCTAGCAATGCTGTATTTGAACTTTAAATTGTTCAAAGACTAACAGCAAGCACTGTCAAACAGAGATTAAAGGACTCCTGATCACCATCCTTTTGATGCTCCCTGAAAAGCATTCCAGAGGTCAAACAGCCTTTGGATACCATTGGACGATTTTGATGTGTATGGGAAGCCACTGAAGCTTCTTATGAAATGTCAATGCAAACACAAAAACAAAAGACAAATGAACATATTTTCTTCCAGGACTGCATCAAAACATGACTGATGCTCTTGTCAGAGTGATCTACTAAGAAAAACTTTTTAATTAAATGAAACAGAGAATAGGTCTTACTTCCCATCACTCACAGGGCATATTCTTAAAGTAGAATAAGTCCCATCATGCTGTTTGGCATTATTTCATAATGCACTTCAGCCTCTCCAGCTCCTTCAACCAGTTACGAACCACACTCCTTTCTTTTCAAGAAAGATTACATAATCAAACAAGTCCCACCAAAGTGGAGCCCCTTTGTGCATACTATCCTTTTCTCTTCATAGTTTAAGAATTTAGTGAACCTCCAGGGGCCACCTCTTTGCCTTACAAACTTATCAGGCTTTAAGATCCTTAATACTTTGTGATTCTATTGTTATTATTCATAAATTTATATTTACAAGCAGAATAAATAAAGGACACAGCAGGGAGCAGAAGACTGCCTTTGATCTCTGGGCAACAAGAAATTGCTCTAAGTGCTACTGCTACATTCATACTTCCAAAACCCATGTTGTTTTGTACTACTTTGAGTATTCCTCTCTCAATGCTCAGCAAACCCACAAGTCCAGAGAACAATAAGGTGGTTAAAAAATGGGTACAACTTGGCCTGACGACTGCTGCCAGGGAAATTCCTAACAAGTAACATCTTACAGGCACAGTACCACCACAAGGTTATACAATGTCACATGCTCCCTCAAGTGACTGTATGTTACACAATATTCTACACATACAGCATTATTAAACAGGTCAAGCTCGTTTCTATACCTTCTTGTTTTCCTTCATGTGTTATTACAACAAGGGGCTTGGTGAAGGTTTTCTTGTTGTGCATCATGGCCAAGATCATATCCACGTTGAGAGAGGTGCAAGCTTCATCAGGAGGAATGCACTGGAGTGCAAAGAACAGAGGTCAGAGTCACCCATCTGCCAGGACAGCTCTGACAGTGGCACAGTTGCCTCATAACCAGTTTTACCCCACACAATTTACCAAAAAAAGAGAACCTCCAAACAACGTTATCTTTTGTAGCAATCAGATTACAGTATTATCTAATATGGTGCATGTCTTTGGAAATTAAAGCTAACATTGTTTGTGCTTCAGATATGCATAGAAAAGATAAACTTGAACCACTTGTGCAATAAAAAGCAATTTGTATTTGTAGCCACCTAAAGAAATTTAAACAGCAACTGCAAATTATGTCAAAATGCACAGTGTATTAATACTTATCTACTAAAATTCTGAGCCTAGATATATCATGTTCATTAGACAGTTCCACAGAAAACTATCTACTGCATTCAGAGTTCAGATGAAAAAATACACTGTTTTTATCTAACTCAGAAGTTTTTATAAATTTAATTAATCACTAACCTTTGGCAGTCCTTGAGTATCTTTGTCTTTATTTGTACACAAAGTCAACTCGCAGTGAAGAAAGAGCAGTGAGATGTTGAACATTGGTTTGAACACAAAGCTAAATCTTTTTCTGTCCTTCTGTGCATGTGGTATTGGAAAATTCTTTTTCTCAATACTGTAGAATTTAACAGATTCATCTTTAGGACAAATGTTTTCTATAATGGTATAGTCAGACATTCTATCTGGATTTGAAAACGGGGAAACAAAGCACGTTTGAATAGCAAAGCCCAACGATCTGTCAGCTTTAGTCACAGACACCTGCATTAAAGAAAGAGACAGTAAAGATCTCAGAAATGACATTTTTAGTTCACATTTCATTAATATTTTCAACAATTTTTAAGCAGTTTTCCAGTGCCATTTCCAATCTGGAATATTTTGAAGGCTAAATGTTAAGGGTAAACTGTCAAACTGAGAGACAGAAAATCTGTGGTTTCAAAACCAGCAGCTGTTTAATAGCATAACCATGCATAAATACAGCAATCCCTTATCTTTCTGAAAGCAGATGAACCCCTCCCCTCAGATAAGACACACAGTTAATATCTGTGTCTGCCACCTAAGATGACACTGCCTCCCTTAGACACACAAGCTATAACAGAGCTGTATGGAAATCAATCACTAATTCCATGGTTTTGTATCTGTTCAAAATTACAATGAAAATAGAAAAAAAAAAAAAAAAAGGCAACAGACACACCAGAGAATCCACCCCCAGCCAAGACAGGAATGCAAAGGCAGAGAGGAGGTCATGGTCTGACGTGTGGGTGGCATTCCTGGGCTGGAGGGGGTGAGGGAGTCTCCTAAGAAGCCATCATTTCTTGTGAAAGGATCCTTTCAGCTTATTGTAAGTTTGAAATTCATATTCTTTTATGAAAAATAATTAAGACTGAAAGCTTCCAATGCCCTGATGTTGCTCAGCTGGATTGGAATGCAGACAATAAATGCTACAGAATAATTCAAAGGAAAAAATAAATGGAATTTGTAACAAATGAGGCATGTTGCTCTTAATAAACAACAGAAGCATTTGTCCAACCATTAACACTGCCCAATGAAACAGTTCCACAAGAAATCTTCTTAGAAGAAATGTGCCTTATATGCATATTTAATCCATATGTGCTGCATGTATCTTTAAGGAAGAGCCTGCCAAATTGTGTGGTCTCTGCAGTGATTTCTGGATGCTAGGAGTTTAGCTGTGAATAAAAGCATTTCTCCTTTTTTCTCTCCCTTATGTGAGCAGCAATCAAATTAGAGATGAAGGGATGTGCTGAAGCATCTAAGCAAGAAAAACTATCTTCTAAAAAGAACAGAAATAAAGATGGATGAACAAAAGTCAGCCACAGATACTGAGAGGAAACAAGCTGATGGTGTAAACTAATTAAAAAAGAGATTATGGTAAGTAGGAAAGGCATACTACAGTTAATTAAATGAAAAGATGAATGATATCTCAAGGAAAGAAAAGAAACACAGGAGAAATGTGGAAGATCAAAATATGGTAAGAAAATGACAGTAGAGGAGAAAGAATAAAACTCCAGAATCCAAAAGATTCAAACACAAAAAAACCCTTACCAAACAAGGAAAAAGGAGATATAGAATTTTTACCAAATATGTATTTATCAAAACCCAAAAATGTTGTTCTTAGTAACAAATGCAAAAGAGAAACAAAAAAGGGGGGAAAAAACCCCAGAGTCATCTTAAAAAAATGGAGTCACCAAAGTTCAAAACTGATATGTTTTCCACTGAGCAAGAAAGAAAAACAGAAAAAAAAAAGGATTTTGCCAGGACAGGTGATGAAGAAATCAGAACATCTGTCTGAATAAACAGCTCCAGCAGGCTCAGAGTCAGGGGGATTCATCCCAGATCAATGAAGGAAGTGGATGGTTTTAAATGTTTGTTATAAAAATATTCCTAACTGAGTGCGACAGACTTTATTTTTGCTTTAGCTGTCTTAAGTACTTTCCACTGGTTAGACAAAAAAGAAATGAGAAAGCACACTGAAATTATGAAGAAAACTGCACCAAATGGGTCACTGTGCTTATAATGTGCAACATGGGCTCGCAAAGAACTAACTTGGGCAAGAGAAACACAGCACAGCACTGCTGCTTTTTCCTGCTCTTACAACCCCATAGCTCACAGCTTGTGATTTAATTGCCTAGAAACTAGCAATACTTCTTCATTGACAAAGCTGCATTTATTAATGCCTACCACTATTTGAAAATCCAAAATTCCGTTCACATAGCTATCTTTAAAAATACCGACTGTATTGGTGTGAGATTCCACAGACTTCATAAGCAACTCAGCAACACATGGAAATACTGTGCAAAATGTACCTGAAGTCAAGGGTACATGGCTGTTGATTTTGTTTTAGTGTTATTCATCTAAATCTGCTAGATCTCTTATGCGGCAGCATTCAAAAGGATTATAACTGATTTTTTTAAGCAGATTGGAGAGAGACCAGAATCTGTATTAACTGTGTAACCTGAGAACACTAGCATATGGAAGACACATATTTGTAATATTTTTTTTGCATCTTTCGGACAAAGTTCAGGCATAGAATAAAATGAACCCATCAGGACACGCCAGTTCAGAGCACGAGCTCAGAAAACACCTTAAAGTTTGGTATGGAAAAGCAGATTTATCAAGGATCACCAATCTACCTCCTAAGTTAAATTCATCCATTTTGCAAGAATCCTTTGGGGTTTTTACCCAAAATATTGTCCTACTCCTTATCCTACAGTTTCTGTTCTCTGCAGACATGAGAGGCCTGCAGAGAACCAGCTGCCCAGCTGTTCAACTGACAAGAACAGATATGGCTCAGGGGCACAGCCTTGCAAAACCCTTCTGCTAGTTTGAAGTCTTTTGTTACCTCTACATATACTGGCCCATTCTTGGCAACAGAGAAGAGTCCTTGGGAGGGAGCAAGGAATAAATCTGTTTTGTACAGGTCCATGTTGAAGGTCACATTGGTGATGTGTGGTTCAGGAGGCCATAAAATGCCTCTGTCATCCTCTGGCTGGTGCAGCGTGCAATTAAACTAAAATGAGAAAAAAACCACAGTAACATCACGAGTCAGGAGTGGCAGGACACATTTCTTATGTACAATATAGACCCACCCAAACTACATCTACTTAGTGTAAATCTTCAACAGGGTCATAAGAAACCGTAGTGAGAAGAAATGTGTTAAAAGACAAATGATTTTCTAGACAATTAATGTAATTCATGTGAAAGGCCTATTACAATAGGCATTTCTTCATTGTCAGGTGCAAAACCGAGGGTAGCATACCGCTATTTCAGGCCAGCTTGAGAAAGCCACCTCTCCCTCATCAGCATCCCCTGGAAATCCATTATCACCCGATTCCATGTCCTCATCTTCAAAGCCACTGCCTTCAGCTGGTGCTGACAGCTGAATGACAATCTGCACAGAGAGGGATTACAAACAAATTAGATTAGGTGATAACCGAGCACTCTCATGCTTGTTATTTTCTGCTCTCTTCAGAATAATGCAAAGGCCACAAGAAGAGCACCAGCTAAGCAAATGGTGAAAGCATGTCTTGAACAGCCTTATGCTGAGCATGTAGGATATGCAGCTTATATTTAAAGAATGCCTGAGTTTTTTTTCCAGAATTCAGAGCCAGTGAAGAAAGACACCAGTCTGGGTGTTGGTGTCTGAATGAGCAGCCAGTATTTAAGTTCTATTTCTAGTATTTCTATAGCCAACACTGAAAAAAGAAATGGCTTTCTAAAGTGATATTTTGCTACTAGCAGTTCTCGTTAGTGTACTCAAAAAAATCACTAAAAATGTTAGGGTCACTAAAGGATTTTCTCTCCTGTCATTAGCAATTTTTTTTCAGACATGTACACCCAAAACCACAATATTCCTTCTTCATTTTCTCCCCATTTTTTTTACTGAATTCCCCCCTCCTTTTTTTTTTAATCATCCTTTTCACATGTCTTCATTTCTTCACCTGGAAATTTATGGTTTTGTTTTCCAGTGTTCTGCATTCTGCCTCTTTATGCTTGCAGTTTCTCAGCTAGTTCCCTCCCTCTCAGGACTTCAACTTTGTTTTCTTAGACTTAGAGCAACTGCTAAAAAATGACATACACACACACCCTTTGACACTCCACTGCATGGTGTCTGTGATTTAGAAGAAACGCTCCCAAATTCTGAACAATTCCATACATGATTCGGAGTTCAAGTGTATAGCCAAGACTATTAAAAGACATGATGGAGAAAGGAGAGGAGGTAAATAACCACTTTGCTTTGGGCCATAATAGAAGACAGGGACCATGAGAGTATTTAGCTCCAGACCCATGCTGTTCTGTCGTTTGCCAAAGATTCTGTCTTGGTTTGGGACTGTTTCTAAAGTTAGGTGCTACTGACTCCCCAGCACAGAACAGTTTTAACCAGGCAAGGTCAGATCAGATTGCCTGAGCTGTGTTTGGGTTGGACCACAGGCTTTCCATCATTTGCCAAAGTTACTTCTATGTACTGAAAAGCTCAGCAAGAGAAACGTGTCCTTACTTTTGAACCCAGAATATCTGCATTGTACTCTGGCTCATAAGCTGAGCCAATCTGGAAGCAGTTGATTACAGCCTAACTGGGCTCCTTTGCATCACCACTCATATACAAGTACTCAAGAGTCCCTTCATTACGTATAGCAACTGCTAAAAAAAATTAATATCAAATTGTAAGAGAAAAGCATGCAAAAATAATATAATTTTCCTCACATTGTACTGACATCACATTTTAAAAGCTTTTTTTCACACACAATTTTAGAAGAAAAAGATTTCACTTAATTCAGGATATGAATGAAAAGGTAGTGCTTTGTGCCATTACAAAACTTCATTCCTATTTCTCTTTACAGCAATGTATTACTGCTTATGTATGGATGATCAAAGCTTCACAGGGAACACCAGTGCAACTTCTGGTACAGATGGTCTCCAAAGGGCAGCCGTGTTGTAAAATGTATTTAACTCCAAATCGTCTGTTTTTCTTTGGGATACTGTCTGACCACAGGATCACACTGAATGTGCAGCCTTCATACCTCCTTGAATGCAGGGACCATGGCTGCAACTAATATGAGCTAGGCAGGAAGGATCAGGATGCCTCCTTTTTGCCAAGACTAAATCTAACTGCAGTGGCTTCCTCATACTACTACGATGTGCAGTACAGAAGGTGGATCCTCTTTGTAAAGTACTCACAGAGTTAAAGTAAACAATCTTGTTCAAGATATAAGCTGTCCGAGTGCCACATTTGTTGAGTGAGGATTCCAAGATGAAGTGGGTGCCATTCATGCTGGCTTTGCAGGAGTGGTCCAGCAGCGAGAGCTCCGTGCGGGCGTAGCCGCCAGCCTGAAACAAAGGCGCTTTGTCAGGGGCTGAACACAACTGTGCTCGGCTCCTGCTGAACTGCAGCTCAGTCACTGTGCGTGACTGCTGACAGCAGGAAGCCAAGTTCATTGTACTGACATCCAGGCAAGGTCACTCTCAAAATGCTGTTATACATGGCAGACAAGGAATAAATGTAACATGGAAAAAAAGGAAACAACAGGTTCATTATGAATCCACTGATTAATAATGCTGACTCTGTTCGGCCTGAAATGAGCTAAAATGCTGTTTCAAGCTCTTTTCCACAATACAAATGGACACAAGCAACCTATCAGCTGGTAGATGGTAAAGACAGATCTTTAGATCTATTTAGGTCTCACACTGCTACCAAAAGCAGCTTCTTTGGAAATTAAAAACTCAGACTGATGGCTGAGTACAGTAATTTTTTGATAGAACCAACGGTGCACACCTTCAATCAGAAATCCCTCTAAAACCCACCAGATTGCTGGGAAGAGAAAACACTACTCTCAGTTATGGCAAAGAAGATCTACAGTATAGTTTCCTCACCAAACTGTTCTGGGGGAGGTTGTGTGGTGATGGCTGTAGGACTTCAAATGTTTATTTTTTCAATCAAAATGCAAATAAAATAGGCTGTCCAAAAAAGCCTTCCCAGTTCTGAGAATAAGATATCACACCAACCTGTAGAGAATCTTTTTCTACAGCTACTGTCATAACTTTGTCATCACACTTTATTGACAGGGCCATATCAGCACTGCCCTGAACTTCTTCAGGTTCTTTATGTTTTGAGAGGGAATGCCCGAAGTCATGATTTATTAATGTATCTACTGAATGCCTGGATGGGAAGATTTCTTCTCCCACTGTGTCATGTCTTCCTCTGTTAATGTGAAATGGAAAAGTCAGGCCATCAGTATTCTTCGGAGCTGGCAGTGGGTTAGCACCCAGCAATTCTGTCAGCTCTGGAGGAAGGGAATGGTCTTCTTCATCATTCATCTCTTCTGAAAAAAAACCCAAAACCAAACAAATCCACATTAGTTTATTAGATATTTTTCCTAAAAAGTATCCAGAACTAATAATTTTCATACAAAAAAAATCCATAAAGGGAACTCCTGAAGGCCATTAAAAGCAGCATCTTTGTGCTTTTCAGGTAAGTAGTCACAACTCCTACAACGAAGTGTTTAGCTGTTACTGAGGCGTCTAATCTTGGTGTACTTAGTCGCTGTCAGAAATCTCTCTCACCAAGAGCTGAAAATAAACTTTTGATGAGTGGACCTATTATACGTAAAAGATCCAGAGAGATAAAAGAAACATCACATTCATCAAATATACTATTTTGGTACTGCTGAAAGAGCTGAAGTGCAAATCATTAGGTGAAATTCTTCCACTACCTGACCCATCACAAATTCAGTCACTACGGTTGTGAAACTACTTCTATAACCAGAATGAAGCCAAATAAGAGTTAACTTTAGAGTGAATAAATGAGGAAACTATCTCTCAGCTCATACATGTGACTGCTGAGGGCAGAACCCATGAGAGTGCAATTGATAAAATTAATGTGAACATAAGCTTTATCAAAATTGTAAAACAATAGTTTTAGTGGTTGAAACTCAGAATTAGTGAAAAAGCAGATGCAACTCTGCTAGCTTCAATGGACCCAGACAGTTTTACATCAGCAATTACTTTGGCCAAATACCCATTTTTTTTTCAATAGTTGTATTTATTCTGTTTGCTCAGACTTTTTTGGTAAGCCTCTCATGTCTGTAAACAGTTTCAATGTTTATTTAATCGTCCCAAGGAAACACTATGCTCATACTTTTGGAAAAAATACACTAAAAAACAAAATCAAAGCTGGATTTATTAACTAACAAGATATCGAGTTGCTGACATCTATTTCAGTGAACACTGGGTACCATCAGCTATGAAGTCTTGTGCGTTGGATGAACTATAAACATTTAATTCCACCAAATTTCAGGAAATAACACAACTTTGCCTGGATTTTTCTAATCAAAAAGCCACAGATTATTACTTACAACCATCATTTATAGATTATTACCAGCATTCTTGATGACAAGCAGTAAAAGTGCAATAGCCAAAACCAAAGCTTCAAAACTGAGAAAACACCATTTAAGTAATTGTATTCCTAGAAACACAAGATATGTTTTTACTATATGCTAAAAGTTCATCTTCAAACTTACCTATATCTTCAAGTTGCAGATGAAATCTGTTAGCAACAGGTGCTTTTGTGTAGGAAATAACTGGACTATAATTATGCTCATAAGCCCACTTGATCAAGCTCTCATGTGATGAGGGAAGGTCAGGTATTACTGATTTACTCATAGTCATGGATCGTTCTGTTTCTTTTCCAAAACCAATACTATTTGATGTCTGTAAGTAAAGAAAAATTTGGTTTGTGATTTAGCACTTAAGGATACTTACAATGGAATAGTGACACTGACTGAACCCTGGGGTTTTGTGCTGTTTTAATCTACTAAATAACAGCAAACTGAGGACATCTGGGAAATAAACCAAACCCTGCCACCTTAGGCATATAACTGCTGCACAGATGGAAAAGAACCCCCTGCTTCCTCTCAGCCTCTGCCTGGAGTGCAGTAAATCAAGGCAATCAGAAACTTTTAATCCCTAACCCAGACAAAACATATTTACAGCCTTTTGTATAAGGTCATACTTTCTTCAAAACTGATCCAAAATTACTCCTGAACTGAACTCAAGGTGACAAATGAATTTTCAGTCTTGGATTAGAGCATTATCTAAGCTGGATAAAGGGAAACCTTTGTTCAAATGAGCATTACTGAAAAAGGCAAAAAGCATGTTCATGAAGTAGAGCTGATACCAGCTAATGCTGTAAGTCAGCTGGCACCAAGGACAGGCTGTGTCTGAGTGAGCTTCACCCTAGAAATGCTGTGTGCCTCCTCCAAAGTAGTGAGTTTGCTAAACACAACTGAACTAAACACTCAATAGAGCAGTGAGAGCATGCACATTTATGCATGGCCAGACTACTTAAAAAAAACATTTCTGTAAATGAAAAGATTATAAAATTAATTAACAATACAAGTTTTACACAAATATGTTGCTACAGCAAACTCATAAATGCACATGCTGATCTTATGAATGAACATGCTAAAATATTATTAAATAAATGAGTCACACAACCACTTAATTTTCATTTTCCTGTAAATGTTTTGTAAAATTTCAATTTTTTTGTCCAAATGGGCAAGTCAAAGGAATAGAAGAAGCATCTCTCACTGTTAGAGAGGCAGTTCAAAAATATTCACTGGTATTACACAAACATGTATTAATTCACACCAAAGCTAAATACATACATATTTATTCTTACAGTCACAACATTACTATTATCACTGCAACAATCACATCAATGGCTACAGAACAAGTGAACATAGATGCTGCAGGAAAGGCACGATGACCCACTTTTCAGCAATTTCTGCAATGTGATTGAAATGCATTTTTTAATGCAGCTGATACCATGGAATGTTCCACAAACACTTTCATTCCCATGCTTGATTACCTTCTCCATCATATAGGTTGCATCTTCTTTCCATCCCCACTGGTTTTCCCTCAATGTGAACAAATCTTAAATCCTTCACTCTGGAACACCAAAAGATTGACTAGAGAGATCTCTTAGGCAGTGCTCCTATGGACATGCTACGCAGGTCAGAGAGCTCAGCTGTACTTCTCTACCTGACATCAAAGTGAGTTTTTGAACTAAGGAGTGAATAGAGCACGTCCAGAGTCCTGATGGAATGGCATAGTGTACCTTTAGCTCCTTCCCTCATTTCTTCCTAAAGACCCAGTTCGGCAGCCTTTAAACACTTGGGGCTTCACAACTGAAGTTAGAGATAACTTTAAGTACAGAGTGCCTGGTTTCAGGATACTGTTGTTACCAGAACATTTACCAATGCTCAGCACTGCTCAGTCACTGAAGATATGAACAAAAATGGAGCACCAGGTATCCTAATTTTAGTGCCTTACGACTCTTTGGGATCAACTAACCTTTGATCACGTATTTTCATATTACCACGCAGCTTTGACTGGCAGGAGTTATTATGGTAACCCAACTTTGCTGCATCTCTTTACTTTTCTGTCATGAGAAGACAGCTGAACAAATATGATCTCAGAACTTTACTGTCCTAGCTGGCACCCAAAGTTTCCAGGGCTTGCTTACACCCCCTCCACTGCACAGCGAGCCAGTAAATGTTCAGTCTTGCATCACCTCACTGAAACAAAAGCAAGAACAAGGGCTGCAGGAACAGACCTTCCTTCACTTGCTGCCCTGCCAACACTCTCACAAAAACTGACTGAAACCAGGTGATCTGAGCCCCCACCAACCTACTCAGAACAGACACCATCTCAGAAAGTGGTGGGCAGCTGTTCTCAGGTAAACAACCATCCCTCCAAGCTTCTGAAACCTTCAAGGGTTTTTTTTTTTGTGCATTGCATCTCTCTCGCTCCTTGCCCCTCAAGAAATTTTTTTTCTGGAACTTCACTGCACAGTTCTCAGCTTTGCAGAGGGACACCAGCTGCAAAGGAAGCGATGTGAACAGCAGTGTACAAGCAGAGAACCACACAAGCACTGCATGTAAGGACTCCACACAGGAGTTAAACACAGCCTGGGAAGAGAGCACTGCACATACATCAAGTGCAATTAATTTACCTGAAGTACTCCCATTTTACTTGAGTTTGTGTCCATCCTCTTGCAGAGTTTCAAAAAACACAGCAAGGTGGGAGACGAGCTGTATGACCTAAAACATCTTTCATTTTTTGTCTGTGAACTTAGACCTCAGTAACTTGCAGTACTGGGTTTGAGGCAGCTTAGCACTAACCTTCCCCTCTCTGCTTGCCAATCCCCTCAAGACAATTCTAATTTGTAGTGAGGGCAAGAAGTTAGGAAAATTGAAGTGTGTGGAACTGCTTCAACTAATAAAAAGAACATTGTGAAGCATTACCTAATTGCTTAGTAATGTTTTTATGCATTGTCTAAATTTGGGCTTGGAAAGGCATTCAGCTTAACAGAGATATGAAGAGATGCTAAATGCTGGATATGCAGGCTTTTTAATGACATGGGGGAGTTTAGTTCCCTCCCTTACCCCCTCTAAATAAAGGAAAATGAACATATATTCAGAAAATAAAGCATCTATATAAATGAAGTAGTAAATAGTTACTCACAAATCCTAACACGAATACAAAGTCTCTTAAATGCTGACATTTCTGTATATATTTAATGTATTACCTTCTCTTTTTGTTAATCTAAATAAAATGTGACCTTCTGCCACTCATTGCAGAAACCTTTTTTTAATTATACTTTTTGCTTATATTCTCAATAATTAATAGAGAAGAAACCTAGAAATAAAATTTTTAAAGCAGTGTTGCTTTTCTATATTCAAGTACAGCATTTTAGAAATTTTAAAGACCTTAGAAACTGTCTAGTGAAAATTGATCATCTGTAAAGTGGCAGCTTCATGGGCTTGAAATACACTACTTGAGCTATTTCCTAGCATGGTGTGAACTAAAGCACAATTCTCTACCCTGTGAAAGTAGATCCATATATGCCCAAATATACAGTGGTGAATTTTATGCAATAACCCAGGATGAAACTTTGAATTCAAGCATTGCTTTTCATCATTCTGCTTACAAGAGTGGTAATCCTCAGCAACCAAACTTGACCTCTTTTAGGACTATTTCGGCCCTACAGAATGACCAGAACATTCTCTCCTGTCTTTAAGATAAATATGTGTCAGGGATCAAGAGGGAACTTCATCATCCACCCTAGATAATTTTTCCATTCAATTTTCTGAGCAACATCAAAATTAGCTTTCTTTTATTTTCCTTCACTCTCAAAAGCTACTATGAAATCTTCTTATCAATCTATTTTCTTAGGAGATTTAGATCAATTAGCCTTTGCATTCTGCCAGAATTTCCTCTGCACAGATTACAAGCAGAAAGCAATTGAGCAAAGGAAAATTGCTATAAATACCAAGAACTGGAGTTTGCAAATGTAACTGAATTGCTGCAAAACTGCTAATTGTGAGGCTACTGTGTGGTCCTGAGCAAACATTCAGCTCAACTGTACAATGTGCTCTTAACTGATCACTTAAGACAGAAATAGGCTGCAAATTTATAGGCTGCAAGATCAGTTCAACTATATTTATTTATAACAGAGCAAGGAAACACACATTTTCTTAGTAGAAAGGGTGTTAAACCACAAAGCCTGTACCAAAAATCAACATGAATCAGCATCTCCAGTAATTTTAGAAGTTTAACTTTAGTGAGCTTGGTTTTAACTTTAAAAAAAAGATGTTTTGCTGTCTGAGGAGCGTTAGGTCAATTTGACCAAACACTTACTGGAGACAGAAGTACTGGCAGGAAAGAGGGATAGATACTACTACAACTACAAGCAGGAGTAAAGGAGTTTCCACTTCTAAAGGGATGTGGGTGTGTGCTGCATATCTAGTATTATCTATTCTGCATTTGAAGGCATCATTCCAACTTCTGGCATGAACCCGTTGATCCATACACCAAAGTAACAGCAAAAAGAGAAATGAACATCCTACTCTGTGTTTAGGGTGCTTCAACAGCAGCCAAAAAGACACAAACTAAATCCTTGTTCTAACCACCTGGCTTCTGCAGTGTGTTGGTCAGTTTTATAGCCCATATATTGAAAGTTAATGAGAATAAAAAATTTATGCATTTACTCCTTAAAATGCAGTAATTATTAAAAAGAAGCAGCTAAGAGAAAACATTCAGAAATCAACATGGTCAAGCACTACATCACATTTAAATGGATTCTGTACTGTTGCATTATGATGCAAGCTCTCAAAATATAAAGATGCCTTAACTTACAATCACTTCAAGCTTTCCTTGGACATCATGAGACTTGATAACCCAATTGACAGACTTTCTGCACTTGAGGATAAGCACGACATCTCTGACAAGTCTGGCGCCTGGCTGAGATGGTTTAATGTCAACGATTATATCCACCTGGAGAGCACTGTATGTGGAAAATAGAAAGTTACAACAGAATGCCAGAAATTTTCAGCTATCAACCTTCTTCCAATCCATCATGTTTCCACTGTCTGGCCAGCTGATTAAAATGCTGGATATTATCCCAGGCAACACAACATGTGCAAAACAGATTGTTATTCCATATACACTTAAGTGATTTTGCATAACAATAGAAACAAGTACTTTTTAGAAAAAAATATATTTCTCTCTTATTTACAAGAAGTGTGCTACTCAATTCACCTATTATTTAGTGCAGGTAAGTTATATGACTAGCAGGTTGCTTTCTAAAGTAAACATAATTTTCTGATTTCACTGTGACAGTGCCTAAATATAACTGTTTCAGTTTCCTCTGGCTATAACTGTATTAAAACTTAAATACCTTAAAAAAAAGTAAAGAGGACAAGCAGGTTAACACACACGCATAAAAAACCCAACCCAAACCACAAGTACTATACTGGGGGGTGTCTCTGCCTAAACAGTTAAATGGTGGAATGACTTTGCTTAAGATCTTGCGTGCTTTGAGGAATTAAGCAGTGTATTCAGTTTCCACTACTTCTGGGTATATAGTTACTTTAAAAAGAAAAAAACCCACATGTCCAGCCTACTGCTTGCTGGAAAATAGATGAAAACTGTCCAGATTTTCAAGATCACAGTAAAATAAGTAGAGCAAATGGGTTCTTACCCATCAATAACATCTCAACGTGCAAAATACCAATTCAGCAGAAAAACCCATACTTCCAGACCATCTTATGGGGCCATACATTATAAGAACATGCTCATCCCCACGTAATAGGTTCCAACTAATACCCTACACTGAGACTTCATGTATCTTGGGACTTTTGATCCATCCCCTGCAGCTTTACACATGCCCAGCTCAGCTTCTGTATATTTCTTTGGGGATTTAAACTTTTTAAGGATAGCTGTGGATGACATATAAAACTAAGAACAAAGTAACTTAGTACTTTTTTTTCCTTTTAATAGCAAAACATTTAAACTTTTTGCAGTGTTATTATCGCAAAAGCAAATTCCTATTGTGATATTATCCAAAGCTAAAAGCTTGGAAACAGGGCTGTCATTGTGTAACACTACAAGGGACTTGGAATGATGCTTTGCATCAGCTCTGTTCAGGATGGGGCTGCATCAACATTTGGGGTTAGCTATTCCACTACACTACCACTCCACGTCAATACTTCCTTACTCTCCCCAGGTTATTATGCAATAAAATTATCAGGCTCTGGGTTCAACATCTTGCAATGAGAATTACCCTTTTCACAAAAACACCTCCTCCCACCTCCATCTCCCTGTGTGATTTTCTCATTAGGGATAGGATCCACTCACATGCAGCTGCATGAGGAGCAGAATCAGACAATGCCAGATATCCAGTGAATGCAGTAAGCAGACAGCATTTTAAATCTACCTTATCTCTGATGAAATTATAACCATCTAAGTTTCATAGCAAATTTCTGTTCTAGCAATCATACTTGGCCCTTAGTCATAGCTGGAAAACCTCTTCTTATCTGAAGCAAACCCCACTTATGTTCTCCCACTAAGATCTAGGAAAGACCAGCCAAAGATGAGAATTCTATATGTCTTATCTCCCAAAGGTGCCTTTGACAATTTAGAAAATCCTCATAATGTGTACAGAGAGTTACTTTTCCTAACCAGTAGTTAAAAACCTTTTTAGTCAGTGCACCACTGTCAACCCTTAAAATTTCTCATAATTATCAAACTATCCCTTAAACTCAGCTGGAAACTGGACAGAAAATACTGCTGTGAATCTTCATAGCAGCTGTGGAACACTTAGCATAGAGCACAGATCACTTGCAGCCTCTGAACACTGTCTGGGAGCCACTGTCCTAGACCTTGCTGCCAGTCATTGACCTGTGACAGGTCAAGATTATTTCAACCTCTGTCTCACCTCCTCATACAGTGGTCTAACCTTAAAACTTCTCTGTCAGATACTGCCCTTACTGATATTCCCTTATTCACCTTATCCTTGGAAAAATGTGATTGACTGAGCAAGCAGGGGAGCAGTATACAGTCCATAAAAGCTGTGCTTTGCAGTCTTGTCCAGAAAAATCCTATGATTATGAAGCAGAATTCAAAATCTTTACATACTGAAGAACCAACTTCTACTTAAAGTATTAAAGCCCAAGTTTTTCTTTAAGGATGAAATGGCTAATTTTAGTTAATTGTTATAAAACAAGTGAAGTTGTTAGCTATTACTTCAGACAGTTTTAGTCTATTTAGATGATACTTTACCTGTTAGGATTGGAATTTGGAGTACTTAGTTCAATGATATGAACTTCTCTTTCTTGGACTAAGTTAGACATAAGGCACCCCTCTGCTGGCTTTGGTTGTAGGTACCCCGCAAGGTAATTTAAAGAGAGAAAATTCTTTTTTATGTTGCATGAGGGAGGAAAAACTTGATCTGAAAGGGGAGGAAAAAAAGAAATCATATGGACCTTTAAACACAGATGTCAGCTTAGATGCATGCACGTACCACATCATCTTCAGTGTTCACTATATTGCTGAAAGGTGTATCTACCGTCTATTATAAGCACATGTGACAAATCATCATATTGAAAGGGAGATTACCGTTGCACCAATACATCAACTTTCTAATAGTTATAATTTATGTATTTAAACACTTACTGAAAGAAAATCCCTGCAAAGAGAATTTTGAAAACAATTCTGAAGAAAAATATGTGAAAAACTTTTCAAAATAAAATACATTTAATTTGTCCCTTGCATCTTTACAAGAGATTTCTTTCTATTGCAATTTACTCAGAGATAACTTTTGGAATCAACTCCTTCTCCCTGTGGAAAAAGCTTTATTCTTGTTAACTTACTATGCTTTAAATACTACAGAAAATACTCTCCATTTCCTCACTTAATATATTTCCTCTATATTGTATAGTCAGAGTCAGTATTATTTAGAAAACAACAAATACTGTGTTTCTCTTGCACATGGAAAATTAAAAGCATCAAGAAAATTATGGAATCAGCTGTTGATATTAAGAAACTCTGATCACAACACGCATATGTGAAATTATGAAATTCTAGCATAGCTATTCAATCTCTCTTTTGTTTTTAACCAAAAAGCTGAATATGATCATTACAGAACCCCAGAACTGAGCTGAGCTGGAAGAGATCCTCAAGGGTCATCCAGTCCAACTCCTGGCCCTGCACAGGACCATCCCCAAGAGTCACACCCTGTGCCTGACAGCATTGTCCAAAGGCTTCTTAAACTCTGCAGGCTGCTGCTGTGACCACTGCCCTGGGGAGCCTGTCCCAGTGCCCCAACACCCTCTGGGTGAAGAGCCACTAGTGTAAAATGCAAACCCTAAAAAATAGTCACTTCATATGAAATTCTCATGCACAGCCTATATTACTGTACCCCAAGAAACAGTATTTCTAGTGAAAATCAGGAGTACTTTGTCTTTCTGAGATAGCTTTACATATGAATTGTCATAATACATAAAAGGACTAAGTACCATGTTCAAGTACTTGAAATCCTATAAGAATAAAATTCCACATGGCTGGGTCTTTGACCATTGCTGTACAAGAAACACTTTTCTATTAAGGTCAGTATCAAGATACAAAAAAACCCCAAAAATCCGAAAGAAAATAAATCAACTAGCATGCATTGTGAATACAAAACTGTGAAGAAACGCTTATGAGCTGTGCTGAGGCCATGCACTCTCTAAATGAGAACTGAAACGTCACCTCTGAAGTGTATTTGTGTGTGCTACCCAACTTTGCAGGAAGACCACAGACTCCTGTGACCCTGGTCTCTGCAGAAACAATCAGGGGAGTTTCTTCTCCTGATCTTACACAAAGCAGCCTTTGAATATTAACCCTGTTGTGTCCCCTACAGAACTACTGAAGCTGTGTAAGGCTGTAACTATTCATACTGCCCAAGCAAAGCACTTCTCCAACATCTGGAATGTGCCCTGCCAGATTAGCCTTGAACGCAGCTGCAGTTCTGCCAGCTCCTCCCACAGCAGCACAGAATGGAAAATGATCCCAAATGGTCTACGCTGAGCTTGAATTTTAAAATATATATATATACACACACACTAGGTATTTGCTTCTTAACTGCTGTACAACATTATTCAGGCCATAAAATAACAGTTCTGGAGTAGTTTGTGGGTAATTACCACACGTGCTATCATTTGCCATTGCAAAGAACTCAGTTCTTGCTCCTGGCACTTCCATTAGGCGTCTCTGGAGCTCTCCAGAAGTGCTGCTCTTGTTGCCAGAAGCACAGAGACTCCCCAGCCTGGGCCTCCGCTCGATAGCACGCCTTTCCTCTGCAGCAGATTTCAACTCTAGCACGGGCTACTCGACATTCACACCAGCAAGTATTTACTCTCATCCACAGCAGTTACCAAAATCAGGCTGGAGCAGAAAAGAAAAGGGGATCCATTTCATCTTTCTTTGCTCACTACACTTCTCTACTTCGTTAGTTTCAGGGCTGTCTACGTGCTTTGGAAAGGGACAGCAGGTGTCTGCAATCAATTAAAAACATTACCAAACCAGCCAACAAACAGCCAGTTTATGGATTCTGTGCCTCTCTAATCTCCCCAGACTCCCCATACGGATTCAGACGTGAGGTTTGCAGTCAACACCCTCAGCAGAGGTCTCTGGCCAGCAGGCCGGGGTGCCCAGGGCTCTGCTGGCTGGATCACAGCGGAGCTGCGAGCGGTGGCCGGCAGCCGCCTCCTCCTTCGGCGAGCGCCAGGCGGCTGGATGGACACACAGGACTGCACACCTGGATCTGCAGTTTCTGTGTGCAGCACTTCTGTTTTACTGATGAGGACAGACACTGTGTGTTCTATGCTGCACAAATTAGGTGTCATCCACAGGTTCTTGGCTGAAGTTGAATATCCAAGCTTAACATCATCCTGAGAAGGTTTTTGTGCAAATGAGCACTGTTAATCAAGTGTCATTCCCCGAGACAGGCACCCTGGGCAGCAGCAGTTGGATTCAGCAGTAAAAATCCCATCCAAACAGAGCTTGCCTTTCAAAATCTGATCTGGGCATAAGCAAGGTGTTTGGAATTTTCCTTGGGCACCCTGATGGTAGGGCTTATTTATGTATATTTCACAGTTTGCTAGCCCTTAGCACAACAGAGATCAGAACCTTGGCTGGCATTTAATGGCAGGATAGAAATGGGATCAGTGAAGGGCCTACAGGGGTGTCAGGAGGGAGGATGCAAACTCTAGGCAGTGCTCATCCTGCAGCAGGACACACAGCTAAGCCAGACCAATGGGACTATGTGGCAGCATTAAGCCAAGCAAGCATGGCATGCAGGATATGTGCACTGCTGTGTACTGGCTATAAATTCAGCCAGGACTGATGTTTCAGCTTCTGCCAGGACAGAAGCACAGTGTTACCATCTGTAAATAGACTCACATTTTCCAATTCAGCTACTGTTAAAGCTAATTTTTTTTCATATTTAGCTAAGAAATGTGTTGAAATTAGGGTCCCTCCAGGCAAGCACATTTGCCCTGGATTTACTGGTGATGCTGGATGCATTAGGTAACATTTAGCTAACTGATAGGACTTCCTGACTTGTTCCATCATGTCTTACTAAACCATGAGGAATTAAACTGACTTTTCTTGAAAAACACATACCAAGACCACTTACACCATGAGCAGCCCTGCTTTCTAGAATCTGACAGTGATTATCACAGCAGTCACTCTGCCTTCTCCTTCATTACACAAACCAAGGGAAGAACAAGAACCACACTTCTTGTGCCCTCTTCCTCCACATCCCCATTCTGGCCCCTTAAAATTCTTGCTGTGATCACCACCCCTGCAGTATTTGATCAGCCACTCTTTAGAATCAACAGGATTCAGATGCACTTGGCCCTGATCCAGTTTGCTAGTGCTCTCAGCTGCCTTTCATTTGCAGTTTCAAAAGTGACTTAAGAGACCCATGGCATCAGAAGCAGCTTTATTCTATGAAAGATCAGCCTTCTTCAGATCTCTCTGTCCTTGGGTTTGCGCTTTCTGTATTCAGCTACAGCCTGCACTTCTGCAATGCTACATCTTCCAGTTTCAGATTTGTCTAACTTGAGTGAAGCTGAAATGTAGACAATTCTATGAATACAGCCATCAAATTCTGTATCAATCACATAGCAAGGAACTGCTTTGTGTGACCACCTATAGGTTATGAGCAATAGTAGCAGTGATTCACAGACTGTCAGCTGAGGGTACCTTACTAAATCTCATGAGGAATCTAAGTTTTGTATGAAAAGCCTAAATTGTACGTCACTGCATGCTGTGGTTTGTGAAATCCAGTGATTCCATTGTTCACTCTGCAGAGAAGCAGACCAGGACCACATCCCACGTGGTTTCCACAGAACTCCTCACAGGACTGCTGCAGTTCAGGAACTGACCCTGTCCCCACCCCTGAACACATGCACAACCCCCACACATACACACATATTCACTTCTGCCAAGAATTTAAATCAAAATCAAATACGGTTACAGCTGAGCTGGTTTGTAGGAGCCTTCTCAGAAACTGTCTATTTTGGTTGCCTGCCAAGATCCATTTTGTGTACTTTCTCCTAATTAAATTGTGTTGTAGCGCATTCTAAAGATGATGCAAAACCCTCCTCTTTAGCCTCCTGGTTTGACTGGAGACTTGCAAATCAACAAGCAAAATTTTATCTGGTTTTTTCAACGTACCTAATTAAATATTTGTCTCCACAATGCAGAGACCACTACTCCCATGTATATGTTTCAAGAGCATTTTAATAAGCTAAGAAATATATTTCTGAATGATTTTCTGGCATTAAAATCCACAACTGGTGCCAAGTACAGCCAAAAAAAAAAAAAAAAGCCCCACACAAGGGAATCCTCTACAAATTTGGCAAGATTTGGATAAAACTAACTCAGGCATGCTCTGATTTTGGGGGTCAAACCTCCTATGTCAGGAAATCAAATGATCAGATACATGTGGTTAGGAAAGAATGTTTTCTCTACTGAAGGCTTTTTATTGTTTTTTTCTTTTCTGTAACCAACTAGCTCAGCTGTTTGGAAGTTTCTGTAGAGACATTCCTGCAGAGGATCATATAGTTATGTTGTGCCAACACTGCTCAGCTATGGAGCTACAGCCTGAGCCCCACCCCAATATGGGCCTGTGTGAAGTCCCCAAAGAGCTGGAGTCCTCTCGCACCTGCACTAGGCCACCTGAAGAATCTGGCACGTGGCTCAGAGGGACAGGAAATCTTTCTTCTTGGGGTGAAAATACATAAGTACAGACTAAGGTGACTTAGTTTGGCGAAGAAAGCAATAATTCTTCGCCCAAAGAAGCCTGGGTCCTTATACAAGCAAATACTGAAAAAAACCAAGTGTAACCCAAGTCTTTCTAGAAATTTCCCCCTTCTTCAAGGTCTCTCCTTCTTCAGATGAATACATCCAAACAATCACCATGAGTAGTTGATCTGTTTAAAAGGCAAAGTTTGACTCTTGTAAGAGTCTGAGCAATTGCATCCACATTTAGGAGCATAAAGTTATGGCACCAGAATCCATTAAAAGTTTCCTAAACCCAAGGTCTGGTCTTTAGGCTTGCTCTTATTTCTCTGCTTCCCCCTTCATATCATATCTCTTGGAAAATGAGAGGTATGTTTAAAAATTAAAATAAGTGAAATATAAGCAACACATTCTCAGCATCTGAAAGTGTCTATGAATTCAGGTGGTTTTGTTCTGGTTTACCTTCTCCTACTTTAATATAGATGTTTCTTGATATTTTAAGTTCAGTGAAAGATGTTACTGCTCCATATTCTTTCTGGGCCCACTGTAGCAGATGTTCATTTTTCTCAGGAAAAAACTTTTCTTCTGTTTCTGCTGACAAGGAGAAATTTCCCTTCTCAAACTGAACAACGGAACCTACAGACACCTGATGGGAACAAAAACATATTTTAATGTGGTACATTTAGCCATTTATCCACACAGACACGTAGCATGTTTAAGCAATGTAATCTGTCACATCCAAATGCAGTGACTGAAGGTGACTTATGGCTTATTTCCCAAAATACACAAATGTCTCATGTTTTAACATCTGCATAATGATTCTTTTTTCAGAGATGGTTTTTAAAAGAAGGAAGTGCCCATCAGCCCAGGTGGGGTGTACAGGGCAGCTGATAAACAGAGGGCTCTGAACCACTCTCCAAAATTCTACTGCTGCAATAGTAGAACCACAGTGCTGCAAGGGGAGATAAACTTTGGGGGCAAAGGGAGGGAGAGGGTAAGAAAAGGATGGTATGGCAACAAACTATTACCTTCCCTGAAGCTATTGTTGCCAGCACTATTTCAGGGTGATATAAACCGAATTGTTTGGCACTTGCAAGTATTTGTCCAAGTAGATACATAAATTACATCTTCAGCATGTGAGAAGAAATTGCAAATTCTTCCCTGTGCCTCCATCTGTAATGCCAGCATTTATTATGCACATATCATATATTCTTCTCTAAGAGAAGGTGCAGGTAATTCAGAGTTCAATTTGACCAGATCTGCTGCAAAAAACACCTTAGGAATCCTTTTGCCAGAATAGTTTTCAAAGTTAAAACTGACATCTGTTTCAATTCTGAATAATATTTCTTATTTGTTTTCAAATGACTAACATAAGAGGCTTCTTTTACATGAAAAAAAATCTTTATTATTCAGTGTAACACAGACCACGCCACATTCTCTCAATACTCTCATAGTTCTTAAATAAGGAAGCAAAGCGTGCCATCAGAGTTAATCTGGTTCTAGGAAAGCAGAGTAACCAGTTAGCTCTATAAGGTATTTAGCAAATAGCATTCACTTTGTATTTTCACCACCTAGAAGCACCCATGCCACGGGCTGATTTCATGGAGCACCTCTACAATGCTCCTAACACATCAAATTCTGTGTAAATTCCAAGTGTACAGTCTCGGAGGGTGGCACTGACACAGCACATGCCAGGTCATGCTGGATTGTGTACTTTTATATCAGAGACACGTGGGATATTTTCATAGAGCTTTGGCCTCACTAGAAAAATCTCCCATGTATGAAATTCACAGGATTTAAGGACTAAATAACTAATTATTTTGCAGGAATATTGAATAGATGTTGGCATTCCACCCTCAGAGACAAACAGTTTATTCAGTAAGAGCAGTAGTTCGTTTTCATTTACACACCGTTTCCATATTTTTTTTATGGTCAGCATCAGGGTAAAGGAGCATCAGTGTGTCTTTTTAAACATTTCAGGACAGCATGAAAGAAAATATTATTCCTTGTAAATAACAATCAAAGAAATTTATTACCTTGCAATAATACATTTTTGCTGTATCTTTCATTTGAGATAGTTAAATGTATGCTAACACAACAGCTGTCTTCCTCAGAATACACTTGGTTTTTAATTTATTACTAATTAAAACTTGAAAACCTTTTTCATCATCCTGCAGCATGACAAATGTCTTCCTGAGGGACAGATCCTATCAAAGTGACCACGTGCTCCAAGGGAGGAAACTGACAGACAGAAAGCAGAGCAACTAAAAAGTCTGGCACAAGCATCCTCGCTAAGTGATCACACAGTAAACATCTTTAAACAAACACGAAGCTTATCGTATTTATTTTTTTCAATCACATACTGAAGTCTACTTGAAATGCTGGTTCCACTACCCAGGTTTTAGGAAGGACAGCAGAGTTCTGCTGTGCTTGCCAATGTTGGGATTTTTACTACACAGACCTAAGGCAAGGTTAAGTGAGCCAAGCACATTATTTGTTCTGGAAAGAATTCAACAGACCCTTCCAAAAAAGGCAACCATCACTGTTTCAACACCTGCCTTGAACATTAACTACTTACTCTTCAGAACAAATCAAAAGCAAATCTAACATGCTTACGATAATGCAAAGCATTGAAGTCTAATAATGTTTTAAATATCTGGGAATGAACCAATTTTTATCTGAGCACTAATTACGCACTGATTGAGTGATTAAGAGACTGCTGCCACAGCCACTTTTATCTCCTCCCTTCAACTCCTTTAGTGGTTACTTTCTGAGGTTGCAGAGTGGAAAAAGTGCCCCAGCTCTATTTCTTCCAGTTGTTGTGAGGACATGAAAAGGAATTGCACTGGAAACATCCTCTGCTGCTGAGTAAACCTACATGTCCTGTCACTTTTCTGAGACTAAATGAAGAGGATGGACACAGAAAATCTGTTTGGAAGACCAAAAGATACTGGCCATGGCCACTAACCATAGCAAGCACCACAGTTCAAAGGGCTGTTCCTCAGAAGAAAGGAGGATCAAGCATGGGATATTGAAAATGCTACCAAAACCTGAGTACTTCATCAAAGAACAAAACATATTTAGGAACGTATTTTGGCTGCATACACTACTACCCTGCTGACCACTGGGGAAAACAGGGCCTGAAAGTTTCTCTGCGCCATACTAAGGCAAGGAAATATACACCCCTCAGGCTGGGGCAAAACAGCCTTTATACATCCCTCAAGAAAAGTTTCCAGTCTGAACAAAACTGCCCTTGCAACTACCAAACTTGCCATGGTAGTTCAGGACACCAGTTACCTGGCAGAAGTGCCAAATGTCATGAGTTGCTATTCCCCAGAGAGAACAACTCTCAAAACCAAACCTGAGTCATCTCAAATATATACAGTGGTAAGTGTGATAGTGCACACACAAAATGGCATATTCTGTTTCTTATTTGACCTATTTCCTTCTCTCCCTTTAAACATTTATTGCCTTTTTTTTTCTTTGAATCTGATCCAAGAGGATATTTACTTTGCTTTATAACATTTTAAGTGTTTAACACAGTTATAATTCAGAACTCCCAAGTAGGAAGTAAGCTCATAATTCAGCCCTGAGAGAGAGGTGGGCACCTCTGGGACATGACTCAGGATACAAAGGTAAGTGTCCACAGCCACCCAGCATGAAGCAATCCCTCCCCCCACAACAACAGCTACACCACTACCCATCGAGAGCCTGCCAGCACAAGGACCACCTAATGACCCCTAAAGCCATGATGGAGGCAAATATACTAGGAGGAAAAGAAGCAGCATCCTTCATATTTTTATCTGAGCTGTACAGTATCAGAACTGTGGTGGAACATGTAGGAGAGGAGTATATCTGCTCAGAATAAAATTGAAAGATTTGAACCAACTATTGGAGCAGCCTACATGGGGATCAGAGTCAGCCAGTGTTTTTTGGTATTGTACTTTGATGTAATTTTATCCTCTTACAGAGGAAAAATAAAGTCACAGATGGAGAAATATCAGGTATTCACAAACTCAAAAATGTATATTTTGTTGTTCATAAACTCGTATACAACATACTTTAATCATCAAGAGAACAATTCTCTTCATCAAGTGAATAAAAACATGCTGCTTTTGAAATTACATGCCACATTTGTGAATCATCTATCAAATTTGCATAATCCTTACAGCCACAGAGGTGTGATGTTCTCAGGCAATGACAAAATTTTTCATTTTGCTCTCAAGACTACATGCAGTCATTACAAAATTCCACTTCCAGTTCTCACATTTTTAAAAACATACACATAAGAAGCACCATCTTAAAATATATTTTAGATTTTAATTCAACTTCCTGGGAGATACTGAGTTTTACAGCTACCAAAGATCCTTCTATAATTAAGGCTGTTCAGTGTTTTCTCAGGAAGAAAGCAGAACCTTACAAGATCAGAGAGTGGACTCCTGCACATCTTTATCTTTATACATCTAGGAAAAAGATCCTGGGATTTTCTATCAAAGCTGAATCTGTGTCAAATCAAGTGGAACCTTCAAAACCCCTAAAGAACAGTTACTAGAATGATAAAGAACCAAACAAGAAAATCTATGGAAAGGGGAAATCTGGTACCAAAGTTTAAGGCTCACCAGGAGTTTATTAATTGCACACAGGTAACTGCCCACTTAATTTAACAACATCTTAATAGACTCAACATAACACTTGTTTGATATGACCAAAATAAGGTAGCAGAAGCTTTTCCAGGGATTCTGTTTCAAGTCAGAGGCAATTTAGTGGAAGAAGTGAGAGGAGAATTAAAGCCTATCTATGCAACTGCAGCTATAGTTTCCACTGGAATCAGTGACTCAGTAACAACCTGTTGTGATTTATTATCTCCACGTCACTAACACCAGTAGTCTGCCAAAATCCACTGCCTGCTTCTGTAAACTTCCACTGGCTAAACCCCCTGTTTACTGAAGCAAGCGAAGAAAGGAAGGAGCCATGACCATACAGAAGAGAAAAGACTATCACAGGTGCCTGTTCCAGGTCCTTCAACAAGATTGGTTTGGGAGTACACCTCGACCACTAAACGCCCAAATAATATTTGTTTCCTCACTCTTGCAGGCTGGATTAACTTAAAAGTTAAGTCTTTCTGACTACCAGCTGTCTTGGTCCTGAAAGTGATGGGTCCTCGAGGATGGGCTCCTCGAGGGACCAGGAGAAGGAGGAATGCTTAGGAGCAGTCAGAGGCAGCAGTGAGAAAGATCAGCAGGAGATACAAGAGGCAGCATCATCCACATCTGGCCTATCCACACTCCTAACGCAAATTCAGGTTGGAGCAATGACCCACAGAGACAGCCCACTCTCACAGCTGAAACAAACACCACACAGTAAAGCTTGAGTTCTGAAAGATGTCTGAAATGACATGGGATCTAGTATGAACTCCATGACACTCTTAGCAAACCAAGCTCCCCAAAAAAATGCAGGCCTTTGAAGTCTTGTGAAAGAATAATCTAAGGGACAAGCACCTGCCTAGTTTCCTGTGAAATTTACTGGCAAGTTTGTATTCTTGAAATATTTCTGCCCAAACCGAAGTGATTACAGTGAAAGCAGAGGATAAGCTATACATCATAAAATTTCCCTATTTTGGGACATCACACAAACAGAATTTTTTTACTATACTCTGCATATTCATTTAATGTACTATATCTTGCTTCCTAAACCAGAAATAGCACTTCTCTTCTGCAATGTCTTCCTGAAGCAAGCTTTGAAGAAAAAAAGTCCTCAACCCCCTGGATATTTAAAGATGCCTTGCTAGGGTTATTGTACTCTTAAACTCCTTTTACATGCATCATATTCAAGCATGTACTTACTACTCTGCCATTTTCTGCCATTCCTACTGCTGACAAAATCCTTCCACTCCTTTGCCAAGAATCACCACCACAGGTAGCCTGAGGTCCCCCTAATATTTCTGGGAGTAACCCATTTATATATACTTTAGAAAAGCAGTATTTTGCCAGGGTTGAATCATGCCAGGACACAAAGTCTACAGGGAAATTTACTATCGTGAAAAGCATAGTAAGAGTTACTGTTTACTAAGCACTGCTTTTAATTTGACACAAAATGTTAATTTTCACATTTTTTCAAAAGTCAAGGAAACAGTCTGGGGACCAGAAGGGAGAATATGAACTTTTCCAAGTGGAAAAGGGCAAGTACAGGATTATTTCCAGCTCCTGAGTAGAAGAACGATGAAGATTTGTAAAAAAAAGCAAACTCAGGATTCTGCAGTAATGTAAACGTCCTTTTAAATTCCTCTTCACACTGTTACACAACACTGAAAATCTACTGCTTTTACTTTGAATAGTGAAAGGTCACTATTTATACCAAATTTATCACTAGTCATGCATTTCCTATCCTTCCTCACTCTTCTCCTAGAAGAGCACTCTGTTCACATCTGGGTCTGTTTAACCAGTGATTGGAAATTTAGCCTCCTGATTTCCCGTTAAATACTAGGCACAGGAAAACAAATAGGACTTGTTTTTCAGTGAGTTTTGTCAGCCTTCCAAATCTAGTGCAAACCATAGAACAGCCTGTGGTTTGGTGGCAGTGACCCAAAATATGTGAACCATATTTTCATGAAGTGAGAGGAATAAACCAGCAATTGGCTAAAGTAATAAGAACATGGATATTTCTTCTTAGAAATACAGAAATTACTAATAATTAAATTCTTCACTCTATCACTGTCTTCTTTACAACTGTTATCTTTTCAAATCTCAAACTAAGAGCAAGTGATCTGTTTTTGTATTTATCATTACTGCTCTTGCTTCCTCCATTTCACTACCTTAACACACACTCACTCCTAGCTCTTGCAAGTAAGGTTATTTGTTTGCATAAGTGTTTTCTTATCCATAACTTTTACTCATTCAATTGCCTGAACAACTAACTCAGAGAACAACCTCAAGCATCACTTCCTAAATCATACATTACATAAAATAACATATGTAGATATTTAAGGGCGTTTTGGATCTTTTCTAACAGGAAATCACAAGGGATTGGGATCTTTTTTCATTGATTTAATTCTCACTACTTTCACTTGCTGAGTAAAGACATTCCTAGGCTATAAAAGCAATTGAAAAAGTTACCAAATATAAAGAAAAAAAATTACTTTCTGAGTAGCACCTATAAAACCTTCTTTCTGTGCAGTTTCATAAAACTTCTGGTTTCCTGCCAAGACATGTTAGCAATAAACTAGTTTTAGGGAAGGAGAGAAATGACGACTTGATGGGAAGGAAGGAAACTATTTTGCTGTATGAAAACCTAAAAGTGGGGTGGTGGAAGAGGTCTGGTAATATTTTTCTGCAATATTGACTTGCACCAAAATCACAGGTAAAAGCAGTTTCTAGTAGCTGTCTAGCTTACATAAAGTTGTGATGTCATAATCTAACCAGTCTAGTGAAGATGTCCTTCAACTTCCTCTCCCACTCCCCTTTATAACGCAATTTTGGCACTTATTCCCCTGCAGAGGAAAAAAAAATAAAATGTAGCACAGATGCTACAAGCATTCCCCTTGCTGAACTGAGCAGAGCTTCCCACCCATGCAATACTCTTCAGAGTGATGAGCTACACTTGAACAGAAAGTGCCCAATTCTCAAATTGTTGTATTTTTGTGACATGTACAAATATACAATCAGATGAATATGACTACATGCACCAGTAACTGATGATTTCCAATTACTTTAGGCCAGGCAGTCCATGCACTAACCCATTTCAGGTATTTTTGGATTAAAATGCCAGGATACTAAGGTACATTTATTTTTAACACAATGAAAATAAACTCCAGACTTATTTTACTGAAATTATTGTAATTTCACAGCATCACCTACTTCACCCATCAATATACAGCAACTCATGCAGAGTCTGAAAATAACCCTGTCCATGCTAAATGTATTGCTAACACCACACTAGTCAGACACCATATATTCTTTTCTCTTTCTCGTGCACATACAGAAAATTGTTGTCAGGTTTATACCAAGATGCCCAAATTTTTTCTTAAGACTACTCACTAGTGTTCTTTCTGATTTATAGATGGGGAAAGCACCCTGAGAAGCAAAATGACAATACAGGCAACAGAATAGTGAAGTTCAACTCCCCTTAGGTGCCATGCTCCATCATGATGGCTTCCTCCAAAGTACAGTCACTATGTGAGAATCACTGTGCTTCCATTCTGTGCCACTTTGGAAAAAACTCTTCAAAACACAACATTAAAAAAATCCTGATGCTAACCCAACACAAGCTTTGGTTTATTTGGGGCATGCTACCTAATTTTAATGATAATTTATTCCACTGTGAGGTTTAGCCACCAGTAGGCATTTTGTGAAAATGAAACCATGAAGATAAAGCACATGTGTCACTGAGTGAAACTGTGCATTACATGATAAAAATAAATACAAAACCACACATACACACCAAATTTACATGTCCATACTGAAAAAACATTTACCAAGAAGCTAATTTGTCCTTCCCCCATACTATAACCAATCACCAAAGCCTGGATTTTCTCCCATGTTCATTTTAAGCTTCTTAACTGATGGAGGACCAGGCGGAAGGCAAAAATCCATGCTTGAACTATGGGATAAGAAGTTAAACTCCAGCCCAACTCAGTAGTATTGTATTTTCCCAGTCTTTTGGATATGTGCTGATACAAGCTTTATATCTTTTCATCCTTCTCAGGGCAGCTTAGCTTTAATGGAAACTCAAACAATAAATTCACAGAATGAAGGAATCAGACCATTTTGCTAATGAAGACACTGAGAACACACAGCCCTGATTCTACCCTCTTCTCCAGTACAATCACCATTCAAGCTCAGGGTACCTTGGTTTCTCTACCTGTACAATGCTAACAGCACTTGTTCTCCAATTCATCACCTACTCATATCCTGGAGACACCTTTGCTAGAAATAGCTTTGAAACTTATAATACAACTAATTTTTGATTTTTATTTAGTTATTTACTTACTCAAATCACATGTCCCTGTAACAGTTTGAGAATTTATTATGATACTTTACAAGGAAAAAAAAGCTAATATTAAAAAGAAATAAAGAGCTAGGACTTTACTAATGATTCCTTTCACTACAAACTTTGACCTGCCTCTAGCAGTGTGGTCTTTATCAGCAGCAGGTCCTGGAAGTTGTCATTTAAATTTCTTTACACTACTTACCATTCTAACCAGGATTCAGTCAATGAAAGTCATTGCAATTCATACTTTACATACACTATATTAATACAATTTTGAATTAATGTATTGTTTGGAAAGTCTGAAAGAAAAGCTGGAAAGTCAGCAAATATCTTGCCTGAGGCTTCCATAGAGACAGACACAATAGTTATGACACTCCTGTGGTATGCTTGCCATGGAATTCATGGGCACTAGAAAAGTTTCTTCAAATTCTAAATCTTTCATGATTCAACATACTCAGTCCTCTGTTCTGGCTATACATTTAAGGAGACTGAACAAGTCAGAGCCCTTTAAACAAGGGCTAAGGAAGCATGCTCTGCACTGTGCAGCCCTTGGAGCTGCTATTTACAGTCCTAGGGTCAGTTGTCTGAACTCACTGAAGGCTCTGGCACAGAGGCAGGGAACCTCTCAGCAACTAGGGCAGAAGCACTATGTCCCTCTGCCCCACAACGTACCTAAAACAAGAACCCATGATTCCGGAAAAGGACAACCTTTCCTAGGACAGAGACTGTTGCAGAGTTGCAAATTAGCACAGCTCAACACAGGCAAACAGCTCTATGCAGAACTAGAGCCCCATGATCTCTATTTAGCATACTGCACTTGCCTACAGGTGCTGCTAGGATTTGCTCCATATTTTTCCACATGATTCTGTGCTGTTTTTTCAGAAAGCTTTTGGGAAAACAATGTATTTGTCCTTGTGAGCAGAGTGGAACTGTGCAAAAGCAACAGATGGTGACCACATTTAAAGTTGTTCAGCCCATAACCTCATGGCTTAACACCCCAAGATGCCCTGAGAAACTGGGCCATGAAAAGTGGGAAGGTTGATGAATCCATGCCAAGAGACTGAAGTTAGCTTATGTTTACAGCAAAAATATCACCTTAGGGAAAGAACAAACAACTTTAAGAGTGAGAGGGATGACAAAGACTAAACTGGGAGAGGTAATGGTGGATCAGTACCCTGGTACATGCAATCTTGTTCTTTGAGCTCTTTGTAGGAAAGAAAAATAGAAACCTTAACATGGTGGAAGGAAAATTACACAAATTCTTGTGGCACTTAATGAGATCCAAAATTGTTATGGAGAGCTAGCTATTCAGACGGATTAGGGATGGGTTAACATTGAGAGCCAGTTCAGTCCCTTGCAACAAAAAGGCAAGGACCCACAGGCAGCAGCATTATCCCAGCACCACAGGCTGGCAGGATGGCACCAGGCACCACAACACTCAGCCCTTACCATGACCAGCAGAGAGTAAAAGATAGAGATGTGAGAGGAGGTATTTGATTTGAGTCCCCCAACACTGCAGCAAATCTGTAGAGACTACCAGGTACTCCTGCCCCACCTAAGAAACAGTCCACTCCTCCCTGCAGCATCGGTGGCCAAGTTTACCATGGCAGTTCTTGAGGTCAGGCAACTTCTTGCTTGGCAAGATCCATGACTGCTGCTGCTCACCTCTTCAAGCCTGGGTTTGTAACCAGAAGCACCTGAAACAGTTTTCTGCAGCAAACACTTATTATCTAAGGATGCAGTTTTGGCAGTCAGAGCCTTAGGCACATTCCTATTGTTCCTATACCTCAATGCAGGCTGCTAAAAGGCCACTGAGACAAACCAAGCAAGCTCAGCAGAACCACTATCTGAACTCCAGCACAATCAGCTGAGCAGAAATGGATGGGTCTCAGCAGACCTCTCTCCACTCCCAGAGCAAGATAAGGGGAGCGGGAAAATCCTGGGTGCAGAGGAACAACACAAACTAGCTGAATAAAATCTAGCTGATAGGAAATGGGAGTGATGGTGCATTGTAGGAGAAGATCAAAACTAAACTGAAAATAAGTCCAAGGCTTTATTATCTGATGAAAGATCCTGCTTCTTTTGTCCATGAGAGGAATGAGGACTTGTCACACTGCTGTTCCTCAGTCATTTTCTGAGCAGACCAGAACTGTACTGGTTGCACTAAGGACACATAACAGGAAGATAACAGTCACAAGTCTCCAAAACACCAATGAAAAACCTAAGATTGTGAATATCTTAGAATAAAAACAAAGCCATATTTCTTTGCACCAATCAGTAATACACTGTACTGGAAACAAGACTGAGCTCTTCGAAGTTCAAAATATCAAGGCTACTCCTGCTCTTATAGCTTGATGACAGGAAAAAGAAACAATTCCAGAAAGCTTGCGGAGTCCAGCAAGTGACAGAACTCTTGGTGCACTTCACCATGTCACTATCACACCAGGTCAACTGAGAGAGCAGTGTCCCTTCCCAGAATTCTAATGCTGCAGCACTGTGCATCTTCCTGTCCTGCTGATGCACAGTGATACAACTAAGTTCCCACTGGGTGCTGCAGAAACAATCTTGCCTACCAATGTCAGCTGTGCCGAAGGAGCAAAATTAAGCCCTATAAGGACACTGCTAAAAATAATCAAGTGTAGTTCTGCAATTAAAGTTGAATATAGTGAAAGCTGCAACTTTCATAAAGACAACTCATGATTAGACATGATGTCATGCATTAAAAATTTAATCCAAACAACTTGTCTGTTTCACTACAAATAGCAAACTTGAATGTCCTGGCAAACAGTAAGGACATGATTTACAAATACTAGGTAATATTTGGATCTTGCATTATAAGCAGTGCTCCAGTCTTTCTGAGAAATAAAAATGACTTCATTCTGGGCTTAGCTTGGTCATTTCAATAGACCAAAGCTTCATCAGAGACATAAACCATAACTGGACATATTGAGCTCAATAGATACAAATTTTTGTTTTGGTCACAGACCACACAATTAGCATTCACTCTTAATATTTCCAATCGCCCTAAGGCTTTTTGCTTTATGGTACTGTTAGACTCCCAATCAGGACTGGCAATCTGGTATAACCTCACAGCTTTTTGAACTCTAATGGCTGTTAGTTTAATAATTATATAATGTGCAGATTCGAAAAGCAGTTTTGCTTCCCTTTCCTTAAATTCACATAACAAGTAATTGGCTACTTTTCCCAAACTGCTTTGCCCTACCACCTAACTGTTCCCCAGAGCCCTACAATGAAACTTGACCCTCTCGTAATTTTTTTTTTAAATCTAAGTTTGAAAATTTTCCAAATGAATGCCATTAACTCCATGCCTTATGTGACAAGCAGCTATGACAGAGAGCAGGCCAGAGGACTGTGTACACTTACAAAGAAAACTCTTCGGATTCCAGGTGCCAATCTTTCTGTTTTTAGTTTCCAGACCAAAGGCAAAGGAGAGTTGAGAAGAAACACCAGAGGCTTCTGATGAATATGCACTGATGAAATTGGATTCAAATGTAATGTGACCTACAGAAAAACACAGAAATATGTGAATACTTCCAGGAATTTTTAACAATGAATCAAAGGTAATTTTTATATATATATTATGACTTTTAACATTCAGACCTCTTGACTCAGGATTACAGACTAATCTACTTGCACAAAAGTCAGTCAGCAGAGCAGAGAAAGTAAAATATGAAAGAGTTAACATTTGTGCTCTATGCTTGCAAAGCACTGCTAAAAAGAAAACCTTGGCAAATGCTGATGAAAAATATCTCATGCAAAAGGTCAAACCACTAAGTTGAGAGTTGGAGAACAAGGAGATAAAAAAAATTGCACAGCAAACTCTGATTTCTGGTTTCTAGATGGTAGTCTACAAAGTTGGCTTAGAGTATAAAACTTCATCTGCTGATTCTGTTAAGGGCATAAATCTAGCCTGCAAAACAAATAAAACTAAACAAACAAAAACCAGGAGGAACAAATCCAGAAACACAAGCAAGTACTACATTACTTTATGGAAGGAATTCCAAAAGAAATTTTAACATACACTAGGGAAAGAAAATGCCTGTGTTCAGAGGCTAAAAAGGTACACAGGGTAAATGATCTGAGGAAAGAGGACATCATGGAAGTGAGGCAACCTGTTAGAAGTGGCTTTGAAACAACCAGTTTGTAGTTGCTGGAAGTCCCTCCTGCCCAGCTCCTCATATCCCAGTACTGCCCTTCTAGAAAGGGTTCAGTGTTGGGCAAAACCATAACCAAACACACGACAGAACAGCCTGTCCTTTTTTAGCATATACAGACTTGCAATTGATATTACAGTGTTTTTTGTGGCACCTAATAAGCTGTTTAAGCAGTGAGGATTCAGCTTGATACTTCATCCCACATTACAGGAAGAAACCTCTAGTGTGCAATGGAGAGATGATCTACTGAGCAGGGAAGCTGATGTCCCACCATACCGGTGACAGGCAGCTTCCCTGACAATCACAGCTCTTTCTAAAAAAAGTACAGAGGAAGCAAACATGGACACAACCACCAGTTTGAGTGGTGGCAAACAGAAATGAGCACAAAGATAATTGAGAATTAATTCTGTATTCTGCTAGAGAATTTAAAAGGATATTTGAAATAGAAAAGAGCCACTACATATAGTTCACTGCATGATTCCTATATAGTGGCAAACAACCATTAGTTTACCAGTAAAGTAAATGGAGATTCATCCAGTAAACTAACTAGATGAAAGCTAGAGACCAAATTGAAAACTAGGTACCTATTACTGTTGAAAATATTTTCCAGAATAGACAGTAGGGTGGTTTTAGTTTGGTTGGTTTTGTGATTTACTTGGGGATTTTTGTTTGGTTGGTTGTTTTTTTGGGTTTTAAATTTTTTTTTCTTTTTTGTTTTATTTATTCATTGAAAATATTTTCCAAAATAGACAGTAGGGTGGTTTTACTTTGGTTGGTTTTGTGCTTTACTTGGGAAATTTTTGGTTGGTTGGTTGTTTTTTTGGGTTTTAATTTTTTTTTTCTTTTTTGTTTTATTTATTTCACCTTGAAAAGTTCACCATCACTATAAAGTCAAAGCCAGGCCCTGGTCTCCGGTCCGAGACACCCAGAGGACAGCAGAAAGACCTTTTATCACTACTTAAGAAATTGCAAAAAATCTAGCAAACAGCTGGCTGTGCCCTCACTAACTGGCAGCAGTTGCTTACAAGCAGAATGCACCAGATTCTGAAATGCCTCTGACCAAAGGTGTCCCCAATCCCCCCAGTGACAGACATCAAACCCCACACACACGCCTCTGGGAGCACCGAGGACATCCCTGTCCTCCTCTTTGTTAAGCTTGATTAAAACTTGTTGGAAAACTGAGTAAATCCATATTTGTACTAAACCCAAGCAGCCTTAAAGAACGAGCTCCTCTCTGGCCAGCAGCTGGGCAGTGACAGCCCTGCCTGCAGGAAGGCCAGGCAGTGCCATCTTCTGCTCTCTGCAGCCACCTCTGGCACCACCTGCCGCTCCAGCAGAGGGCACGGTGCTATTTACACATTTCACAAAGAAAACACCAATACCAAGAACCACATTTCTCTCTATTTACTGCCTCTAAAGAATAAAATACCTCATTTTAGCCAAGTGCAGGGCGGTAGTGATCTCAATTCTAATGGGAGGACAGAGATCTGAATCTAACTTGGTTCTACAAACTTGACAAGCCAAACAGTCATGCTTTTAGCTACAGAAACTGCTTTTCTCTATCAGCTATAAGAGCCAAAGTAGTTCTGTTACCTGAAAATAAGAGAGAAATTATTCATTTTACAAGACTCTTGCTTTGTTGTTCTATCTAGAAATGGAAAGGTGAAAGTAAAAAGGAAAAGGTGTTTAGAACCACTATTAAATTCACGACAATTAACCAGCTTTCATTAATTCTTGTGGCTTTTCAGTTGTAATCACCGCTAATTAATAATAAGCTGTTAAAACTATTAAATGTAATTACCTTGTTCTAGGATCATGTTTTCTTACAAAACAATAAAAACCCTGTAATCTCAGTTTAGTAAAGTAGTCCAGTTATATCTTTTGAAGTTCTGATCTCAGAAATATGAGTTCAAATTTCATGCTGATTTTTTTTCAGCTTCAAATGGCATAAAGTGCATCCAACATACTTCCATGCCCAATAATAACTCATTTCCTTTGATCCTAGATATTGATGAAATTACTTACAGTTTGTATGCTTAAATGACCAAGAATAAAAACCAGTAACAATGCTCTTGCACTGGCCAAGAGGAGCACTCAGCTTAGGCATGCATCCTGGCTGTCTTTGTCAGAATGTCAAGTCAATGTAAAAGATATGGCTCTTATTAGAAACGTCAAAAATTTTTTGCTATTTAAAATCTCGGTTATTTTTTAAAAGCAGGGATGATACAATACATATAACACACTCTGAAAATTTCATCTCAGAAACAGCTAGGCCAAGTCCTTTGGGTAATAAGGACATGGAGAGGTACCTCTGTTTCAACTGATCTCAGACAAAACTGTTCAAAACCAACAACTATCACAGACAAGACAGATGTTTTAAACTTCATGAAGATTTCTTCCTGTTGTTTGAGTCACATGAGAGCGCATAGAGCAATCACACTGCCTTAGTGAGAAAATCAGAGACTCTTTGCAACTGGATCTACTATCAGACTGTTGTTGCTATTCCCTCAGCTTGTAAAATTAAAGATGTATATAATGCACACACACATTATTATTTCCATACATGCACGAAAATAATCAACAAAGTTTGAGCTGTATGCAGAAGTGGTGATGTATCTATCCATGCCTTTGGCTGAAACTGCAGGATAAATTATACCACATCACGGAGTTTTCCTACATTTCTTCCTGAAAAGTGCAGATCTTTGGGAAAAGGTACAGAACCTCAACACCAAATCAACTTTTTCCTTAACTAAATTAAATGCTGCTGTGCAAATTTTCCAGATAAAGGTGATTCTGCATTACTGCACTCTTCAGTGATGCTCATGACTAAACAACAAAACACATAATGCAAAATTCATGTGCCTAGTCCTAAACTTGAGAAAGAATATCATTAATGTGACTGTGCTTCTGCAGGAATCTCCATCACTATACTACTCAGCATATATATTCCCTGTCACTACACTTGTTTACCTAACAAAGTACACAGGAAAAATATGAGTCTTGAGCAAAAAAAAAAAACTTGGTTCTACAAACTGGAAAAGAAAAACCCAGAGCTCCACAGAAACTGCTGAGGACCATCTTGGTCATCATCTTTTTCATAATCACTTTCTGCTTTAGAGCTAGCACTGCTGAGGAAGCTACCTGCTGGGTAGCCAGGTCTGAATGTGATTGATACCACTGAGAAATTGTACAAAATTAACAGACTCCCCACAGCATAACCATTTCCTCCCTTATATTTACAGTTGCTCCGACATCACTGTCAGTACTTGATGATACACAGCAGTGGTATCTGTTATGAGAGACCTTTTTCTGGTTCTTGGAAAGTTTTTCAAGCAAACTGCTGAGAAGTTACCAGCACTCAAGATCTTAACACCAAAACCCTGTTGCCAAGCATTGGGTTTTTTACATTGCATAACTCCAGTCAGTGGGTATCACAGGGAAATTTCAGCCCAAATACTGCAGGCATGGTCAGAACAGCTCACCAGAGAGGTGTTTATGTGAGGGAGAGTGGTCTGAACTGCAAAGTCCAAGTGAAAGCCTGGACTTTGACTATGCATCAGAGGCATTTAAATGCCTCTTCCCACTCCTGCTTCAGAGATTGAAAGGCTTAACAGGACTCTAAGGTGTTAAAAGTTATGACATCGACACAAACACAAGTTCAACACTTGAGCTGCACCAGCACCCCAGCCCAACACCAGCCCTCTCTGTAGCTGTGCCTTGCTAAGCTTTCTGCTGCCACAGCTGTGCTCCCACTGACTTGGCCCTTTGCTAACTTCTGGCATGGCTGCCTCAATCCACAGCACCACAGAGGAAGATCTTCATCCCTGCTCTCTCTACAGCAATCTCAACAAAATACCATTTCTGCTGCAGTGCCCCCACTGTGGCTCTAGTTACACCATGCATTAGCTGAGTCCCAAGTGATCCCCCTCCCCTGGACACCTTTCTGTCCCATCTTAGCTCAAGAGCTATTCAAGACACATTTTTTCTTATGTCTACAGTTCACAGCACCTTCAGAACACAACACAAATTTATAGAAAGATACTGAATTGCTTTGAACCACAAAAAAAAAAAAAAAGCTTCTAATTAATAGCACAAGAGATAACTATAAATTTCCCTTTCTTTTTGTATTTTCACTGGCAAAATCCATATTAATAAATATTTATGGAAGCCTTGCCCAGAAACTCCATCAGAAACAAATCTTATGTGTGTTCAGTGCTGTAAAGAGTGTTTTGAAGACACGGTATGAAACTCTGGACTCACTGAACTCTGTGGTAAAGTTCCTAACTTTTTTCTGAAAGTCCCATATAAGCTTAAAAAAAAAATCAGAGATCCAAAAAGGGACATTCTCCACCCATTCCTAGATTTTCAAATAAGCTTATAAAGTACACACATTTGGTACTTCTCAACAACATAATACATTCAAAGTCTTCTGCATCTCAGGCAGCTCTGTGACCAGTTTGGTCAAACAATACCAAAAGAAAATGAAACCAGAAAAATTAAATGGACTTGGGCATTTTTAGGTCACCTAGTCCATTTAAAAAGCAGCTGCTAAGCTTTGCCCATATTATTTTAAAAACATATTAAGAGACAGCATATTACCCAAGCAGACAGCACCACAACAGTACAGGAAAATAAGCCAATGTGGTCCAACACATTCCTCACTCCCAGCGAAGGGCTCATTTGATCACAAAGCTGTTGCACAGCCAACATTTTCATTGTGCAATCAATAGCTAGGCCAGACCTTCTGGGCATGTGTGTCAGCAATGGCTCTCTCAGCAAGGCTCAGCTTCAGCAGCTGTTTGTCAGAGGAAGCTCCTCTTCAGACTCACGTCTGGCCCCCTTTGGCACACACTCCTCCAAAGAATACATGACTAACTTGTGAGGAATACAACAATTTGGTCATAGCTGAAAATTATAGACTAAAGCTATTCTGAAAATCTTAGAACAAAACCTACGCATTCCTCTTTAAAGCACCTAGGTACCAGCGGGATGTGAAGCCCAGTGGTTCTGTCCTGTTTGCCAGAATGCATTTTTCCCTTCATGGGCGCAGTGCCCACCAAAGCTCTGCTGGCACTGCTGAGCCAGCTGCCTCTGTCCAGACCATGCTGGTCATCGCTCCCTGCACATTCTGCACAGTTCCTTTAAGGTCTCCAGCAGCAGAAAGGTTAAGGAGGCTGCAGAGGCTTCTGTCCCCAGAGATCAGTTTCATGGAAGGCTGAGTATCACCACAGAAACCAACTACAAAAACAGTCTATGGGCTCCTGCCCTGCTACTCTGGTAAAGCAATTTGTACTATGTGAAAGGCAAGGACACAAATGCTGAAAACTGATCAAAGTAAACGCTGCTGTTAAAGTACCATTTTGTTTTGCTGACTTCAAGGCATCAAATCACAGGCTCCGTGTTTTGTTCTAAAAAGATGAAAGCTAAGTGCCAAGGATTTGTAAGGTTGAATTAACTATTCCGGCATGAAGACCTTTAGATAAATTCATAGCACATTTTCCAAAACAGCCATTACAAATCTGTGCTAAAAAGCCAGGACAAAATATGCAGCATTGTATTGAATTACACTGTCTAGGCTTGGACAGCTGTTCTCTAAAAAAGAAGAAAAAAAGAATTTTAACTCTCAGATCACGTAAGTACATTTTCTGACTTACAAGTGATGCAGTAAAGACAGATTTATGACATCTTAACTCATTACACTGCTGCAAAGATTAAATTAACTAATTCAAAGCATGCAAAATTTAGATCTGAAATGTGGAAATTTACACCTATCTCTGCCCTAAGTATTCTCATCCCTTTTGTTAATACAATATTTATAGAACACAGTTTATTCTGGTATTACAAGTCAAAGAAATTAATATAAAGAACCCTATTTTTACAGTTCACTTGTATCTATCAGTATAGGAGATTCGGAATTTCTACTGAAATTCACTAGAAAAAATTAAAATGTTAGCACATTGGCCATAACAGAATTTAGTTAAGGATTAATCCATTAATCCAGTTAAGCGGGTGGGATCTGGTACTGCACCACTTTTCAGAGGTGTTTATCAAGTACTTTGGGAAGGATCCTTTTCTTCTTCAAATAAAACTAAAGAAAAAGCATACTCTTTAGACAGGGATTGTGATTCAAAATGAAATACTGTTTTTTCCTCCCCTTCATATTTTTTGCTATGCTCACTGAATATTGTGTTACAGATTTGATACCAAGCCAGCTATAGTAGATCACACTACACAGCTTTTGAGAGCCAACAGTTTCTGAGAGCGAGTTTGCTGATTTTTCCAAGAAACTCAAAATATATTCATATGGTGTTACTGCTTGAATGTAACTTTGCTTGCAGGGTTACACATTTGCATTCTTAAATGAAATTATTGTATAAGCAGGTTCCTAAAAGCACACAAGATCCTACTGCTTCCCTTCTGGGAAGGTTCTCCAACGCAGACTCTTTGTTCAGACAGGGCAAGTACCAATTTTTGAAAACTCACCTCAGCAATGAGACAGATCTTCAAAACAGTACCAAAGAAACCACTAACTCCAGGGAAACTGCAATGGCACTAAAAGGAAGCACTCATACCCACAGAGAGTTACTTTTTCTCCCACAGAACCCAACTGTGCCACCTTCCCAGCCCTTGCTGGGGTCACACCATGCCACCTTCTGTCTGCCAGAGCAGCACTCATGGATGCTGCTGGGGCAGGGACCTTGGGAGAGAGCAGGGAGGGAACTGCGATGTGCGAGGCACAAGGGAAGGGAAGACCTGTTGTTACTTCCAGGATGAGGCACAACTCAATCCTTAGGGAATGGATCTAAGTCCCAGGTAGCATCTACCCAGGTGCATGGGGGACTGAAGTTTATTTCCAAGGCTCATGTAACACTCTAATTTTAAAATCAACCCTTTGCTTATTTTACCCTAAGTACACGATTGCAAATAGATGGGCATTGCCTGGACCTTCTCGCCCACACAGTACTGGAGAATCAGATTGACTAAACAGCAGTTATAGCTCAGTTTTAAAAATCATGGGAAAGATTCACCCCTGGCATAATTCCACTGAAGCTACTGGCATTAAACCAGAGACTGATGAGGTCCCATACATTACTTCATAAAAGAGAGAATACTCTTGCACAATCTCTTGACTGTTACAATCTACCACCCAGACTGGAAAAGTAGGCTCCATAAAAAAGAAGATAAGAAAACAGAAAAGTTGATAAGGACTGCCCAACTATGACCTGTGACCTCTCTTCATTAAGTACTCTCAAAAATCTTTAACCAAAAGGTGTTTGAAAACTCCTTTTCCCTTCACCCCCATTTGTCCTACAGCAGGGGCTAAAGGTCAGGATGTGCTATGCTAGACACAAAGAGCTTAAAAATCAAGTCTTACAGCACATGAACATGCCAACATCCACTAAAAAACTATTTTGAATTATGCATGATGTTCCCATTATTAATGATTCAGAGGAAAATCAGAGATTCACAGAACAAGCTGAGTTGGAAGGGACCCTCAATGATTATCCAGTCCAACTCCTGGCCCTGCACAGGACACCCCAAGAGTCACATCATGTGCCTGAGAGCATTGTCCAAACACTTGAATTCTGTCAGACTTAGGGCTGTGACTACTTCCACGCTCTGGGTGAAGAACCTTTTCCTAATATCTAAGCTTAGCCTCCCCTGACACAATTCCAGGCCATTATCTTGGGTCCTGTCATTAGCCACCACTAGCCACCCCTCCTTCTCCCCTCATGAGGAATGTAGAATGTGGTAAGGTCTCCTCTCAGTTTCCTCTTCCCTGGGCTGAACAGACCAACTGACCTCAGCCATTAAACAACAGCCCCCAAACATGTGTTGAAGACAAGAACTGAACAAAGTTCCCTTCACCTTCAGTAGGGATGAAGCATCACCCTTGAGTCTGGCACCTATTCCATGTAGAGCAGCACATTGTTTTTAATGAAGATCTAAGGTTTCAGAACCAGCTAGAAAACTGACCTGCCCATACACTGACGTCATACTTGTATCCAACAGCTGGATGAGAGAGAGCCCTTTAGAACAAAAGCCTAAGGGCTTGCAGAATAGTCAAAAACTATCTGTAGTTCTACCTCCAGTGTAAGCTCCAGTACTCTTCTTGCCCCAATATTAAAATGACCAAGCTGAGGGTCTGTGTAATAGGATGGAATTGCAGCACGTTTGGATCTCCTCATGTGGCTTTGTAATTCAGCTGCTCCACACAACAGACTAAAAAAAGCAAATTACAAGTAAAATTTAGTACTACAACATTATCAAAGACATCATGTGCCAGATGAGTATGCTGTATGACATTAAACATACTGCTCTGTTCCTGGCAGCAGAGTTGCCTGTGTCTGGTTCATAACTGGTGGTTTCCTGCACCAGTGATACTTTCTCCTCAAAAGTGGAAGAGCAGGCAACCATGCTGGTAAGGTTTTACTAGAAATGCAGTGCCTGTTCAGAAAGCAGCACAGCTCACACAACGTCAGAAAATTCTGACACAAGGAGACATTACAAAATAGTGCTTCTAGCTTCATGGAAATGTTGGGCTATTTCTGCCCACAGCTTAGTCACATCATTTATTTTCAGACAAAAACATAGCAAATTAATTTCTGATGTTCCTGCGTTGTTATTCTAAGCTGGAACAGCCAAATGCTAATAATTTATGCAAATACCTAGGTAATAAAAGCTATTCCTGACACAAATAACTTGGCAAATATGCAGGAGAGTTATTGAAGTCCTATTTGCAATAGAAAGGGGTATGACTTTCACAGTGCAAGAATAATAAGAGTAAAAAAACTTGAGGGTTTGTATAAGGACAGAACACAAAGGGCAATAACTATATTACCATAAGTCATACTGAGGCAGCATGAGGCACATGCAATTCTGCTCAGCTTTGCCAACCAAATGTAACTTTCACACCACAATCCCCACTTTGGTCACCTGCAGAGCAAGGGCTGCCCACAGTGACCAGCCCCACGGTTTGGTCAATGGAAAACTGATGCCCATCAGTACAAAGCTGGGACCTCTTTGCCCATTCTGTCTGTGACCTGATCAAGATGCTCAGGCTCCCAAAGATCAAGTGAAACCATTTGTGCCATCTGCCTTTCTGCAGATCAGCCAGGCTTCCCAAAACACAGTGTTTTGCTCAGCTTTGCATAAATCAGTAGATGTCAATACCATTCACATGGCATATAATGAATACTGAGGGGACAGTCTTGCTTTTGTACATTTTATGGGAAAATTCCTTGTTGGCTTTAGATCTGTTTAAGGGCAGAGGATCTGTCCCTATACACCACAAGTTGCCACTGTTGCTAGTGGCCTATTCAAAAAATGGTATCAGCACACTAAGTTTTATTTTAATAATTAAGGTAGAAGACTCATGCAGAAATGAAACAAACTTTCAGATAATTTTCTAGTCCATATTTATTTGTACATATATTGCAGATCTAAGTTTTCCTTCAGTGCATCGCCTGAGCTGCAAATTTTAATTTGCCTTCCCTTCTCCCACCCCTAAACTATTACTAGGTAGCTGTGTAACAGGATATCCAGTGCCCTGAAGAGAAAAAATGGGTGTGGAGGCAGTTAACTGTGTCAGAGGATATATGATGACATACTAAAAAGCAGCTCCTGTCCCAAAGAAAAAGCTTCTTAAACTGAGAGATAAAAGACATATGACAAATATCTGCCAGGACGGTTTTCCTTAAATGCATTTGGGGCCTTCTAAACTAATCTACACAGGCTATTTCAGGTAAACACAAGATTCCACTGCCTGTATTTTCAGCATGTTAGATAGATGCTAGCCACCCAGCAGAAAAGCCAGAGCTGCACTAATGTATCACTGAAGTATCAACCCATCTCAGCTCTCAACAGGTCTCTTTAGTCCAGGCTCAGTACAATAATAGCACTGAATGCTATGTGTATTCAGAGACAGCACTAGCCCTATCTCATCTCTGAGGCTAGAGCTGACACAGCAGGTCTCACCTCAACTGCAAAACACCATGCAGATGTAACATAGCACAGTGTCTAAAAAACATCATGGCAAACCTGGTAAATGAATACAGAATTTCCAAATCTCAGGGTGTATCCTTAATGGTTTAACATCATACTTTCCACTGTTTCACAAGCTGCAGGTGGGGAAGGGGAGGAGGCTGAGATAATAGGGCTTCAGACAGCAAATAAATACTACAAACAAACATGAAAAGATGACAGAAACACTGCAGGGCAGAGAGTTATGCCATTTGAAAGCCTCCACACACAAAAGAGTTTGTTCCTCAGGGTTTGCAGCTAGACCACACATAGATCCAGATGACTGGAAAAAAGAAATGTCATTCTACAGGTGTCTTTTAAAGAGGCACTGTCACAGAGAAAGTGTAAAATGCAGTGTTCACGTCTTTAGTGGACATGCAAAATGAAATTCTTGCTTTCCAAGCCAGGGTAAGGAACAGCATGTGTGCATGACTCATAAAAAAACAGAAAACCTAGCAGCAGCTCCAGATTTAGGAAACAATTTTGTTTACTTTATTGTCAGTAACTCACCAGTCCAAGTAAGAGCTTGTGTAAATGTGTGTCTGTACTACATATGCTCACAAACAGTATTAGAAATTAAATAAAAAGGAAACTGCTTTCAGAAGATTAAAAGAAACGTGTGAGCCCACGTGCACAGTGTGCTTACACATCCAAGCCATAGAGAAGCAGGAAGAGCCCATCCAGTAAACAGCAGCAGCAGCCTTCTTGCTCTCTACAACCCTGCAAGAGCACATGAGTACCTGCAGCACTGTGCATCAGAGGAAAACGAGAGACCAGTTTACAGCTTCCAACACGACATTTTAAGCAGCAGTCAGCAAAACTCAAAACTGTGAGCAGTCAGAAAACTCACTGACGTTTTTCCTTCTGAACCCGTCAGTGTTCTGTGGTAGGCCTTGGCAGGGCTTCAGCCACCGCTCCACACAGCTCTCAACTGAGAACAGGGCTCACTTTCTGCACACAGCAAACAGGCCCATTTCTAAAAACAGAATATACTGAGGCTTTGCACAGCATTTTCCAAGTCATGAGATGTCACTGCTGCCTCTTTAAGGGCAGACACGCGTCAAGCCACGCTCCTGCAGGACATCAGGCTCTGTACAAACAGGCTCCTCTGGCCAACACAGGACTTCCTCTGGCAGTTCTGGTGGGCAGAACGCGAAAGGACTGCCAAATCCAGTGACCAGCAAATCCCGAGCTGGCTAAAAACAACATGCAAAGACTGCAGTCCAGACAAACAAGACGAAAAAGCCACATTAAAAAAGGTGGGATTTTATGCAAGCACAGATGCCTCAAAGTGCTAACAAAGAGAAGAGGGGAAAGAGCATTGTAAAGGTTTTCAAACAACAAGCAAACTCCATTTCTTAAAAATATGGTAATGCCATGTTCATCATGAAGGCAATTCAGACATCAATGTCACTTTAATGTATCAGCTGCATGGGAGTTGCAGCTTTCAGCAGACACAGAGTTCTCTCAGACAGACACTGAATGACTACGATTTCTGTGGCGTATGCTGCCGCTATTTTTAAGGCTTTATAAGCTCTATAATGTACTTTTTTTTCTGATTCGGTCCAGTACTCCAGCTGGGCTCTTGGGCATGGCTGTGCATAAAGGGAGTAAACAGCAGCCTGTGAAACCACCCTGGTGAGCCAGTGGAGCTTCCACAAGCTGTGGGCAAGCTTTGGAAATAACCCAGGATCAAAGATGCATGTGATGAGGAACTCCTGCTTTCCAAGCATCAAATACAGGGTGTTCCTGGAGTACATTTGCCGCAGAGTCACTCACAGCTTGACTCTGAGACCTCACTGGCACAGAGCACTGGTGGAAGCAGTAATTCATCTGGACTTCCCATTCTCAACCTTCTTATGTGGCACTCTTCCCTCACAAAACACCATGCAAAATGATTACAATAAAAAGCAGTAGCCAACCTCAAATTTGACAGAGAGCCTTGCAGGTGGCCAAACTCATTTTCCATTGTTATTCTGTGTACCCAGGATGACTGATTATGTTGCCTCTGCACAACTTCATCAACCACACATCATCAAAGAACAAGGAGTAATGGATGAAGTGATCTAATTGACCTTGATGGGCTCAGTATAACAGGAGAGATGGCCAGCTGAAGAGCCTGAAGGTTCAAAACCCCTGAACATACTTGCATTGAAACATGCAGGTCTGCTGCTATAGCTAGAGATTGACTACTGCTGCCAAGCTAAGGTGGTCAGAAAGCGAAGAGGCAAGAAAAGAAAAACACCGTTGCAAAGTTCAGAATTTGTCTGTACCTTGGCAGAGGCACAGTGCTTTGTTTTCTCTCTCAGAGCTTCTTTTTCTAAAGAAGCATCTATTTTTCTTCAAAGCAAAGGCCTTTGACCTACCAGAAGTACTAAAAATACCCACATGCAGCACTGTGTACCTATTCAAACAAATGAAGAGGTAACAAAATCCTCACTAAGTCCAGCTGTCAAGTAACAAACCTTGAATTCCCTTCCTGCCTGCTGTCAGCACATGACCTCCAGGCTCCCTGTGACCATGACTCTGGTGCTGCAGGTCAGCATGTTTTAAATATGCCCAGAAAGTGGCCCCTTTATCTGAGCTGAATCTCAAGGCTGTTCCTAATCTCTGGATGCCTGAGCATGAAACAAAACATTTTTCCCTGACATAGCCTTGGGTAAGGCTGTTGTAGTATTAAACTTCTGAAAACAGTTAAAACAAACACACTGGGAAATACAGTAAATATGTAGCATAATATGCAAAATGAACTAGGTTTTCACCACCTTTATCACCCAGATCTTGAAATCATAAAAACCAAAAACACTGTGACACAGAACAATTATCCTGAATTCAGGATCAGCCTAATATAATTAGCCTATTCCAGGAGCTAACAGCCATTTTAATATCATGTTTACTGTCAAAGGAAATTTTAAAGTTGTTATTATTAACTTTTTGCCAAGTAGCACTGATTAAACAGTGGGGAAAAAGGTCCATCAAATTATTACAGCCTCAGTGGTGTTACTCAAAATTATAAAAATTAAGACAAGTCCTCAGTTTTCCTGCCTTTATTTCATATAACACATGTTAAACATCTGTATCAGGCACAACATCTTAAAGTTTTTGAGGATGAGGATGTCAACGAAAACAATAGTGAATCCATTGCCAGGAACTCTGATTCCATGTATTCATATGTATTCAATCCTAAGTATTCACATGAGATTAACTTTATATGCCTCTCCTCTCTCCTGTTAACTATTTCAATTGTAACTGTGCTCGAAGCAGCTCAGGGAGATTCAACCAACAGGCATAAGAAAAGAATCCTCCATTAATTTAGGACTTGATAATATACCTAAAGAGTCACTTCCATCTTAAAAAAAATTTTTATGCTCTTCTATACACATTCTTCTGGTGCAAATTTCTAGAGTTTCCAAGTGATTCTACAAACAATAACTTCCTAAGAACAAAAAGCTCCATGAGGAAGCAACTATCTCCTTTCTAAAAAGTGAGAAACTGAAGCAGTGAAGATAACCAAAGCCAAAGAGAAAGTTATTGTAAGAGTTCAGTAGTTCCTGGCATTCAGCTGAGACCCAGATCAGTACAGAAATGCACACACGCACTCACTTCCCCAGGAATATTTGATCAAATAAAACAAACAAAAAAGGCTTGCATTTTTCTTGCCAAGTTCAATATAAACACTTGAGGCTATTACATGCACCCGTATTCTATTTCCTATGATAAAGCATGGCCAAATATGAATTGTGATAAAAGACATTTCTAAGAAATATTTGAAAAATATTGAAACTTCGGGGGTTCTTACTTGAAGAAAGAAGACATTCCCAGTCTCAATATACAAGATTTCATCCCAATGGGATTAATGAATTAAAATACAAACAAATTCCTTGAAGATCATAAATGTGATAACATTTCGTGATGTGATCTTATATTTACCAGATTTCTGCCGTAACACAGAAGTGGTAAACTTCAGTTTAACAAAGACTGTTCAGAATACACACTCCTATACATTTCCAGTCTGTCTTTTGTCTTCTTTTTCCCAGTTTATAGGGAAGGAAAAGCACCCAAATCTTACTAACCCTTACCGAAAAGCCTGCCTGCATCACCCCTGCCACATGCCCTCCCCCTCATCAGCCACCTCTCCTATGCTTAAATTTGTGAACGTTTGTTGTCTGTATACTCTACATGAATGTCAAAGAGAGTTAAACTAATGCATACACATATGTTGCATCTTTATGAGAACCATGATAACTGCACAAGTACGTTTAATGCATGAACCCTCCAAGGAATTTGCTAGGGGAAGTTTACACTCCTCCCAGCAAGTAAGGAATGTGTAATTTAGCAGCATTCCAGCACAGTGCAGGTTAAAAATGAAACAACCCAACCTCCAAAGTAAGCCTTCACTTAAAAATTTTCAGATCTTGCAATTCCATATCATCAGAACTTCAGCCAACCTCTGAACAAATACGTGATTTATTTAAACATGCTTTCAATGTTGCTAAATCTAGGTAATGTGCTGTCAAACAAAATTACTGGTTTTATTTTGGAGTCTACTGGAAATACAACATGATAAACAAATCTCTACCTTTGCTATCAGCATTTGCAGGCAACAGGAAATACCTCAGCTGGTAAATCAAGCTCATATTACTTAAGGTGATGGGTACATTCTACTTTTAGACAAAGGACCACTTGGAGTTGGTTTCTACAACAATGGAAAAGATAACATTTGCTCTGCTTTGTTCTCTGAGTCTTATCCTATAAGTAAAATCTGATCTTTCCAAGTTGTTTACACTCTTTTGCTCAGCAAAACCTTGTTGCCAGCAAACCTTGCTCCAGCTTCCTGTGCATTTGTAGAGCAGCCATCTCCAAGGGCCGTGACTGGAAGTTGCTCAGGAAATGGGAGAAGGAGGCTGCGGGTTTCAAATGCTGAGATCTATTCAGTGCCCTACACTTCACAACACCCCCAAAGCACAGAGACAAGTCAGCTTAGGGCAAACTGCTTTCTTATCATAAGCACATTAGACGAGGTTTGAGCAGCCTCTTTCTGCTGGACAGCAAGTATTTTTAGTCAAAGCCAAGTACTTCATTCCGCCATCGTGTCACTCTGAGCAGGCAGCAGGGGCACAGCCTGCGTGCTCGTGCACTGGCTCACAGCTGCGCAGAGCTCCGCGTCACGCCAGCGGTGCCAGCAGCTGCCCAGAGGGAAATTTGGATTTGGGCTTATGCAAATGCACTTGAGTCATGCTGCTCTCTCAGGAGGTACAAGCTCCAGCTGCAGCCCATTTCATCCCTGCCCTGGGCACCCTTTAGTAACCAAGAAGTTACAAGCTCCCCCAGTACCACAACCATGCGGGCACTCTCGTGCTCACTTTCAATAAAACTTGTGATTACCTTGTGAGATCTACTCATACCAAATATGCCTATGACTTAGCAATTGATTTAAATTTTCCTGGGAGACGAGAGAAGCACTGAAAAATCTACAGCAGAATGATATACAGCTATTTAGTTCTCATCGGAAACTATGCTCAAAAAACCCAAAACAACCAACCCCAACCAGCCCCCCCAAGCAAACAACCCACAAAACCCAGAGCAAACCAAAAAGCCCAACAATTTTGTCTTCATGTCCCAAGAACTGATCATACCTACACTTTTTTCAGTCATTGACAGTACACTTATCAGGCTGATAATCCAGTGCCTGGCATACTAAGAAAGGTTTAAAGAACACACAAAAAAAAAAAAAATCCCAAAACAAACCCCCACCACGCCCTCCAAATATAAAACTATCTGTTCCTCATTCACAGTCCTACCAAAAAAATCATAATTTTTCTATTCATCCATGACAGTAGAAGATCTGGCAATTTTGATTAATGGAAGTCAATGAGATATCTACTAAAAAAAGGGTAAATAATTTCTCATCACAAACTAGACATTTAAGAACATATATATACTGAAAATGAACACAACAGCTGAAGTTTCATGGATGCATACAATACACATTGAGCTGAAGTCACCAACAAGGCTGATACTGAAGTCAGTGGAAAGACTGATTCTGGCCAAGAGTATCTGCCTTTATTTTAATCACTAAGAAAGAACTTTCAAGTGGAGTCTTTCAGCACAGATTAAGACCCTCTTTTCCTAGGTTTCTCCCTGTTAGAGAACCATCTTTGTTCTCTCTTTACAAATTCTCTAATTGTGTACCCGCACGTTGCTCCCACATGACACAGTACTAAGGATTTGTGTGTGTAATACTGTAAGAATATGAACTAAAAGGCTCAGCTGTCATGGCATGCAATGTTTTCTTTGTACTTTGGCACTCTGTTTTGATGTGTTTTGAGAGTAAACAACAATATGGCACAACTTTACATCTAAAATTTTATTCTGCTGTTGCTGTCAGAACAGCTGAAGTTTTTGCCAGTCCCTCCAAGTTCAGCACACGTAAATGAGTAATTGGACTACCATAGTCAGCAACACTTTCTTTCTGTACAGCAGTCCCCCCTCAGTGAAGCATTAAGGCTGTATTACACTGGTAAAAGAATCTAAACTTCAGTGTTTGTTTATAGTGGTCATGGCAGGGATCCAAAGGTATTCATGTTAATTTACAACACATTTAGGTAAACGATCGGCTTTTGAAGACAGCCAATTCTGCAAAGGCCTGTGGGAGATCTAAATCTGTTTCTTATTTCCTTTGCCCACCCCCTACCTTTTTTAAGTATACTTTGTGGTTGTGAAAGATAATGAAGAGGGTGGCTAGGTATGGAAGTAGTTTATTCATATGACATGTAAAGTGTAGGTGGACAGTTTCCATGCAAATTGTACATGGTTCTTTGTGGTACTTCGGTGACAATTCAGAAATAACTTTATGCAGCAAATTAACATATAATAATCCCATTTTCAGACATACTTATCACCAGGGATCTGGAGAAAAAGTAATTTCCCCTTTACCTCTCTTTCATGATGGCCAAGACCCTCCTTGGGGTTTCTGAGATTGAGGACGTGCACCTCTTGGGGCAGGCTCGTCGTGCCCCGGCTTGCACAGCCAGACAAGACTGTAAAGCTTTCCAATAAGGCATGGACTGGGTGTGAATTGTTAACGGGCAATAAGACACATTCCCTCTGAGGCACAGGACCTGCACAGAAAGACACAGACACACATCACTGAGAGAAAGAAAAAGCAATACATTGTTTATACTTGTCAAATAATGATCGTCCTTTTGTTCAGAAAATCCATGGGAACACAAGCAGAAGCTTCATGTCCATTCTCCACAAAATTAAGACTTTCATTCCCATTGCACTTTTAAGTTGTCCTGAATATGCTCATTGGTTTGTTTCTCTCTGAAAGCCTAAATTTTCAACTATGAATTCCAGAACTGAAGGTATTCTTTACTAGAGATGAAAACAAAGAGAGGGGAAAAAAAGTCTAACAAAAACCCACTAAGCAAAAACCCACTAAACAAAACCAAAAATAAACAAAACAACCAAAAAATTTTAACCAAAACCAACCAACAGTCCCAACAAAACCTCCAAAAAAAACAAGAAAACCCCCACCACCACCAGTGACAGTGGTCAGGGAAATTGGTTTGTTTTAGATGTTTATGTCAAACACTGTTATCTGCAACTGTAAATGCCATCACGTGTATATAACAATGAAAACTTAATATCTACCAGAAAGGTAATTATGTCAGGAAGGATTTGGGCGAGCTGGATTTGTTGCTTTTGAAGCAGTGCTGATTTATAGTGAACATCATTCAAATACATAGTACAAAACAGCAGGCATCTGTCACATGATAAAATGAAATGTTTGTTTACTGAGTCTATTTTGTGTCTGACAGCAATTATCTGCACTGATAACAGTTATCTAGTCCAAAACAGAGTGTACGCCCTTTCAAATAATCAGCACAGCATGATGTAGTGCCATACTCTTATATAGTATGTGAGACCGTGTGATGTGATAGAGCAAGATAGCACAAAAGCAAAGCATACAGAGCAGTTTACATTTAAACTATATCCCAGGAAACTAAATCAAGACAAATATTTATGAAAAGCAGCCCTGCTTTTCCAAAATGGCTCAAGCCCACCCCTAACAGTAACAGATACATGTATGTTTTTGATTCAGAAGGTCACAGGAGAACGTAATTGATTTAACCCCTAATTTGCACCAAAGTCACTCAGATAAGAATTAGACTCGCATGAACCAGTCAGTTCAGAGGCTGCCGGGCATAAAAGAGAAATACAAAGCAGAAGCATAGTTTTTTTTCCAAGTTGTGCACATATGCAATTGAAATAAAATGCTTCCTTAGAAGGAAGTTCAAAATAAAGAAAATCCTCAACTGATTAAATGGAAGAGTTCTATCTGGTTTTGTCAAGTCTAAAGCCAGCTATTGTAGCACTAGAGATCATCTGACACTGGTGTACACTTATGTTTAATTATATTAGTACTGACCTACACTTTGCTGGTTAAAACCATGGTTCTTTCAAAATACAGTTTGCAGGTGGCCATTTACTCACAAGTCGAGTCTGTCTTAAACCAGACTACCTGGAAAAAGCAAAGCCCTTGAGCACAGGGAGATTTCTGCAGTGCCTCGGGCCACAAAGAGGCCGTTCCTGAAACCCACCAGTGCATAGTGCATATCCTATGAGCTCCCACAGAGCAGGAATATTTGTAAAGGCAATGCTCAAGGCATAAATTACTCATGCATGTGCTTGGGGTACAGAGGATAAACAAACTTTCTTCTCCCTAAATTAGGAGCTTGGCAGTAGCACTGACCAAGTAGCACTGACTGGAGGTTTTCTGGTTTTTATTTAACTCCTTGTAAAGAAGACACATACAAAATGCAATGATACGATTCAGTTAAAGGAAAAAAAAAATTAAAAAGTTGCCCTTTGTAACAGCTGAAGAAATATTGAGGATTTGTAACAATAACAAAGCCAGCAGAGAGGCTGCATTTTCCTGATGTATAAGAGCAGATCAGAGAACCTACTGATAAACTAGCCCAGCCGCTGATGTGTAAGTCCTACAGCACACCATGTTACACAACCTGCACAAAACACTTCCCTAAACTCCACAAGCATTTATTGAGCTGGGAAGGAAAGGGGCACTTGTTCATTGAATTGTTTCTGGTCAGCCAGAGCGGAATTGATGGTTAAGATGTTTCAATCAGAACACACACTCACCCACAAAGAACAAGGCGCAAGACTGAACAAAACCAGAAATGGAGCTGCTGATAAAAATGTGCATTTTACTTAGCAAAGGTTGAGGAGAAAAAGCAAATACCTCCCTTGTGATTTCCTTGTGAACACCTATTCCCATGCAGGACATCTGCCAATCATCCCCTCCAGCCTTCATCTGGTACTTATCTGAACAAATTTAATACATTAGAGTAAAAGAGATCTGGATTTTGCCCTCACATCTTACAAGGGGAAGATGATTGTGACTGTTTCGCTCATGCTGTAACTGCCTCCTTTTCTGGCACCTCAAATGCACATTAAGAAATCCCTCTGTTCTGCTCAACATGCAAGATGGAAACAGTCCCGGAGGGAGCAGAAGTTCACATCCTGGATGACTGTGTGCAGCTGAGCTTATCTGCACAGGGACGGGCAGAATGAGGCATGCCTGCTCTGCCTGTGCTCCACCCTGGCTGGCCAGGGGCCAGATCTCCAGCAGAAATTCCGTCACCTCGCTGGCAGCGAGCCCACGTGCTGTGCCACTCCTGAGCAGGGCTTACTGGTGTAGGGCCACTCTTCCAGCAGTGCAGCTGCACAGCACCTGCCTGCACACCTTGGCAGCCTGGGGCATGCCCCCTCTGTCAGATCTGTTTGGAGGGAAGAGGTGCACAAAGCTGCTCTAAGCCGCACAGTCCAAGAAACCAATGCTTTGGGAAAATTACTGCATTTGATAGAACTGCTTTCAGCCAGCCTTGTAAGAGAAAGGGATATAGCCCTGGAAATCTGAACCAACAACTGGACTACCTGGAGGACGCTCCACTGCAATCAGACCACACGTGCTGTGAGACTGCCCACATGCAAGGCATGCTGTGGGGGGGTAAATAACTGAGAGGTTGATCCTGCTGTCTAATTTTTGCCAAGTTTCACACAAGTGCCTGAGTAGGTGTGTCCTGGGCCCATACTGCCCTTCCCAGCAACTCAAGACTCTCACAATCACCGTTTCTCTTACACTGGCAATACCAAATCATAATCCTCATACCTGCCCAACCACTAACCCGGCTGTAGTGCTATGCCCACATACACTGGCATGCCTGCAGGCAGCAGCAAGTGAAAGGAAAAATTATTTCTAGATCACAAAGTCCACTGAATGCTCAGCCTGTAAGTGGCAAAAGGCAGCTTCTTCTGCCACCTCCTCTGCATTTATGCCGTACTTTAGTCTGTTCTTATACTGCATGCACCATAGCAATGCTATTGGCTCAACATTCATAAACTGCATTTCTTTCCAGCCCTTCCTACTGCACCTGCACATGTGCCCCTCTCAAAGGTGGATGCTGCTACAAGGCACTGTCACACTACAGTGGGGGTGGCAAGAGCTCTCTTCTACCCAAATTAGCAACTTTTGGCTCCGTCACAGAACCTTCATCTTCCTTCCTTCCTGCTACTTTTCTCTGACTAGAAAGCCAGCTACCTCCTCTATGTAGTTTAAATCCTACAAAATGCATATTACCACTCTGAAAAAGAAACTGAAACAAAGTCCTCCCTAGAATTCTACTAATCTGATTGTTTATCACCTCCACACCACCTACTTGAAAAGCCAACATGAAACCACAGCCTCATCCTACCTGGGCTTTACTGTTGCTCTGCCTTCCACAAACCCCAGGATGAGCCTTTGCCAGTATCCCACTCCAGCCTCACACCCTGTTCCTGCCAACCTCACCTGCATCACCTGCCAAAATTCATTATCAATGTCCAATTAAAACATCAAGATTACCTTATCAGTTCTAAATATGTACAGATATTCTCCTGCATCTCCATCCCAATCAAAGCACTTAAAGGGTCAAAGATACCTTCCAGTTTATCCATCCTAGTGCTGTCACAAGCGTTTAGTGCCTTCTCTGCTGAGAATTTAAGTGTGTGAACACACAGCCATCCTTGGGTTTTATTTAACTTTGGAGCATGTAACCACTTAATCTTGTTAGTGAATCCTGACTCCTACCCCAATCAAATTTTTGTTGCTTAATACCTTTAGAGGATGGAAAGCAGATTAGGTTGTTTTATTTATAAGAACCAATTATTAGGTATATATTTTCCAATACAATGCTTATTGCAAATGTTTTGTGAATTCAGAATTCTAGAAAATTGTTGAGTATGGAATTATTTTTCACTTCCAATTAATATGTTACAGGAAATCAGTGCAGACCCAACCTTGTTTGATACTGTGTAGCTGTGTCCATCTGGAACATATTCAATCCAACTTCAACATTCTTGTTTCCCATATCATCCATGCTACTAATGAGTAACATGTGTTCTGCTGTAAGAAGGTAGCAGAAATGGGAGTAAGACTAAGGGGGATAACACAACAACCCAAGACCAACTCATAACTGTGATTGATTTTATTCCAATAGTAAAGGGTAATGTAGTTTCTGTTGTATTTCCATGGTGATTTCTGCAGTGTTGTCAGCTGAAAAGAGCGAGCAGCTCCCACAAATTGCATGAATCTGTGCTGGGAGCTCCACAGCACATTAGCATGGTTCCCATATGCCCCAGCAGAGGGTACAAGCCACACCAATGGGATAGAACATTCATCAGAAGAAGGACAGCTTAACTGAAATTGATTTTTGAATGAGAGAATGACAATAATCTAGTCATTATGTATAAAAACAGAATTCATCACTTTATGTTGAAAGGCACATTAAGATGTGGAGGAGGCTAACTAAAGAAGATTTCAGTGTGCCTAAATGAGAGACTTTCACAAAAGTTCTTTTAGAGAAGGTTAATTTTAAGGGTATTCTCTTAACTCTCTTTGTGACAATGATGGCTTGAACAAACATACTTTTGAATGACAACAGAGAGCAGAAATCATATGAATCTTGAACTAAAAAGCTTCACAGAGCACTTGAGCAAAACTCAGCAATAACTTTTTCCCTTGATATTCACCACTCATTTCTAAAGATAAAAGTGCATGGGCAAAGGGCCACTGTTCTACATGGAGCAATTGTTACCACCTACACAACCTTCTTCTCATAGAGAGTTTCTTACTGAAGGAAGTATTTATACCGAAAAATATACACAAGAGTTGAGGCAAATAAGAATTTACAGAGGGAAGCGGCAACTATCACTACCAGAGAAAATGTTAAGTCACTACTACTTATTCTGTATGGGTGGCTCTCTAACAGTAAATACTAAATTCCTTCCTGCACACACCTTCACAGAAGACCACCTGGAAAGCCCAATTCCTAGTAATTTGAATGTAGAGGATAATGGACAACCTCCACTATTAATATGAAGAGCAGCTTTCATTAAAGATAACCATGAAAAAAACAGTTTCACCCTCATATGCAAGCACTTGAACAAGACATCAATGCTCAGGACCAGTTCATTCTGGCAAGCAGCCTTGAGAGATGGAAAAGACAAGATCAGATGGTTGGAAATATTACACAGCTTTGTGTCGAGAGACAACAGCATAGAGGAAACCTCAGTGTTTCTGCTCACTAACAGGAGAAGCACCTCCACAATGATCAGCAACCACAAGGAGGTGGGCTGTCCAATAGTACTGAGTAACATGATTCTCCTCTCTAAGTGTTACTGACGGAAGAAGGATGCAGGGTACAGAATATCAGACCTTCATACTGGCCAGGAGGAAGACTAAAGAAGATGACTGTCTAAAGCATTTTTTATTTGTATAAATAAACACATTTCCCTTCAGATCCTTAATTTGCAGGGAGTTCTTTTACTAAACTCCCTGAGTTCTTTAGTTTTTTCACAGTGGAGCTACTTTTGACTGAATCACCATTGGGATAATGGTGATTCAGTCAAAAGTAGTTAAAATTGCAGGGGGGTGAGAGGTTTAAAATTGCAGGGAGAAGATTCACAAACATGGACTAATTTTGGCTATTTTGAAAAAACAAACCAATCCAACTAACCAAAACATCCCAGATATCAGACTCCACAGGTATCTATTTGAATTCAATGAGCTATAAAACTTCTACTGAGAAAAAATATATCCTGAAGAAATATCCAGTAGAGGTGGCAAGATTTGGTTGTAGAAGGAGTTAAAACACACAAGTCGTACTAACTAAAAACATGTGCTTTTGCAGAAACTCAGCAGTGGTTTCCTATTCCAGTGCACCGAGCTCACTATCCTCCAGCAACTCCATGACACCATCCCTGCACCTTTCCTCTTTCTTCAAGGAACAAAAAACAAAAAACAAAAAAAAACCAAAAAAAAACCAAAAAAAAACACAAAAAAAACCACAAAACAAAACAAAAAAATCTGTGGAATTATGCATTAACCTACATTCTTCACCTTTACACTGACATCTGGTGCTAATGCTACATGCAATTAGACCCTTGCTCCATGTGCTGTCTATCCCCAACCATTATCCCCCAATTAATTCCTTTTCCACTATTATCAACTCTGCCCAGACTTATTCCATGTATGGACCAAACTATTCAGACATTTCAACACATTAGATTACACTTAATCTCCCATGTCTTTTGATCCTCTGTTTTCTGCAGTTTCTCTAGACATTTCTGTTATACATAGTAAAGTCTATCTAACATCATCTGCCGGCCCGCTGGGCATCATTCAGATTACATGCCCCATACCTTTTTAGTTGCTGTTTTGCTTGGTACAAACTCCTGATGCTGGCTTTGCCTTCTAAGCAAAATAATTTTTTATGCCTCTCTGGTGGATGTGTTGCAAAACATCCACTTCCATGGCTACCAGCCACTGGTAAAAGCACAATGTTTATCTCTGTTTAGCAGAGATGATCTAATTTCAAGTGTTACCTGCATGGACCTCACTGGTTTTTTTATGTAGAAAAAAATTCAAATTGCATTTTTAAATCAGAAATTCCTTCTTTCACTTTTTGAAAAATAAGCTTATATTGATCTTTTTGTCCTTATCAGGACATAAAACTGATCCAAGTTTAATTGGAAAGGTTAACTCTCAAATAAAACTCAACTGCTGTAGTAATGTGCTGCTACTTAGAAAATATGAATTAAACCGAAATTATCCATTTAATGAAAAATTGGAAATTATAAAGTCATATGCCTTTGTTATACAGCAAAACTCTATTTCAATCCCTAAGTAAGCAAGGCAAAGATAGAAAAGGCCAATCAGTTAAGCATCTTGTTAAACAAAAGAAACTCTAGGTGTCTTATTTATACACATATTAAGCTAACTAAACAGAAAAGGCAATGAATGAAAAACCTGTTTGGTTTAACATCCGCTGAGCACAGTCTCAAGACATTGCTACCCATGAGGCATAATCTTAGAAAACAAACATCTGCACCTGGAAAACAAAGAAGTCTTTCAAAAGCAGATGTACTCTACCACAGAGCTACATTTTATGTAACCTCTGCTGTACTTCGTTCTGACCAGAAGTACTGTCAGAGCCCTACCTTCTCTTGAGGTTTGCTGCAAAACACTGCTTACAGGAACTCTTCCTAGTATTTTTCCATGCCTGAATGTGCAAACTCATCCACATATGCTCTTACTCTCTCTTCCCATTCCTTCTCCCAAGCCAATATTTGGAAAACATTTCCACTAACATAAGAGCATCTTTTTAATACCCATAAACAGAACAGCATGTATGCACTGACTTTCATTTAAACACATCCTGAAAGCACAATTTCTGGTTTCCATGTCAAAGAACTGAAAACAAAGCGGTCCACCAATGTTTCAAAAAGGACTGTTGAATTTTTCCCTTTGTTATCCTCAAGTAGTAAAAAACCCCAAGTTTCAAGCAGCTAGTCTAAAAATCAAATGCAGATTATTCTCTTGCACTAATCTTCTGCCCCATGAAGCACCCATACTTTTTTAAACAGTGGTCAATGTTAGCCTGAGGACTCCCCTGCTCCCCAGGCATGGCTGTATTTCAGAAATGCCTGACTCAAATCACAAACTTTTAACAAGACTGTAAAAGATACAAAAATTATCTGAGAAAACAAGAAATACCTAAAAATGCAAAGAAACATCAAAGGCCTTAAAGCCTTAACAGAAGAAGCAAATTTAGCATTCAATTTTCATCACTGTTAATAGATGAAGTTGTCTTCAGCAAAGTGATTGTGCAGAGGAAGAAAAGAACAGACACAAACTATTTCTAACATTCATTGTTCATTATTCCCAAAAACATTCCAACTTCATGTTATAAAAGTCTATTTTCCCTAGAGGTAGCCTATAAATTGTCTCAGATTTACCCCTCTTTACCACAGAAAGATAGGAAATTGCATGGAGACAATGAATGGAAGTGCACTTTTTATCAGAAAACAACAGGAAGCATTCCGCTTGGTTTACATGAGAGCGCTGTATTTGGGCCAAAAGGGAAAAAAACTGTATAAAAATTTAATGCCTGCTTAGAGCAAAAAACTCTAAACCAGGTTTCAGAACCATTTTATTTTTAACAAATCAGTATTGGAACTGGTCAAACCAGCCTAACCACTGCTTTTACTGTATTCCTAAAATTGGGTAAATTAAAGATGACAGAGAAGGAAATCACAGATTTCATAAGATCAGTTTCAGGAGGCAAAGAGAGAGAACCATACTTATTTTCAGGATCAGCCGTACAACAATTCATCAAAGAGCATGCACAAAAACACACATGTAAACTTCAGCAATCTGTGCTTATCTAAGGAAACAAGTCTTCTGAGCCTCTTGCAGCAAAATGTTACCTATTTACATTGCAAATATATACTTCAGTTCTTTGCATTCTCATGGGTATTCTTGAAAGTGGTGATACTAGTTCTAATGATTTTCAAACCAACAGAAAAAGTGCTGGATTCCCATCTCAGGCAGTATCAATAGTATAGATGAAGGTACCAAAATATACAGTAATAGTAAAACTACAAAATGCATACACTAGACTGGGGGGGAAGAGGTAAGATTTCTGGCATAGGTGGATTTTGTTGATTGTTTTGCCTTTTTTTTTTTCATATTTTCTTAATCATAATGATTAAAAATATCCCATGGCAATTTTTCAGAATTGCAAGCAGCTGTCACATGCTTGATCCTTACTGACTTTCATTTGGAACTACATATGCAGCCATCTTTTGCTTAAAAATACACAGTGTCCAAGGGGCATTGGTTGTCCAAGGGCCACTACTATGCAATGAAAAGTTTATCTTATCTGGTGACTAATGAGAGCAACCCCAATGAGATCAGAGGGATTGAGAGGTGTCTTGTGTTTACTGGTTCAGGAGCATCCCAACAACAGAGCTGATAGCTACTCTTGCAATTTAGAAAATTTTCCAATTGCTTTTACTGAATCTATTAGACACTTCACAAGCATTCCTAAACAATTACAGTATCACACAATTCTACAAACCATTAACAGATTTTCCTTTAATTCATAACATTAGTATTATTTTTGATAGGTTATCCAAGCTTCAAAGTAAAAGCATAGCCAAAGTTTTCCTTCTATTTAATTTCTTTTATCTGGCCCAAGCTTCTTCCTTTTCTTCACACAGACACACTGAACTTACAGGAGTTCTGTTTGTACCCTTTTTTTCACCATCTCTATGAGCTCCTTTCCTTCTCAATAGTTGGTTTTCTTTCCAGTTCAGCCCCTATTACTCTATTTAACCATTCCTACCTAGTCCCCTAAGCTTCATCAACACTTGGCATTCACTACACCTGCATACACAGGGCTCTTCTTTCAATACGATGTCTTGCTTTTATCTGTCAATTCAATTATCAGCAAGTCATATTTTGGTCTTCAGAGAGCAAACAATGAATTCTGGATGCTGGTGCATATGGATGCGTGCACATCTGGAGAGTTAAGAGAGAAGTGATTTCCTTTCAAAAATATCTTTTTGACAGCCACACAAATGCAGAGTACCAGATGGTACAGCTGTCAGCTCAACAGCAACTTCCTGCAATCATCTTATGCTTTAACTTTGTCACTGGCCCAGGGCTACATGGGAGCCTTGCCATTTGTGACTAGCCCATCAGAAGAACAGGCTAGCAGTCACTGCCTCTAATCCTTGGCCAGTACTGAAGCTTGTGCATTCTGCTTGCAACACCAGGCACTCAGTGAGAAGCAGCTACAGAGGGTTTTTGGTCTGGGGTTTGGTTTTTCCTCCTCTTAGTTCTGCCTGTCAGAAACAGACATATAGGTGCTTCACTCAAGCATGAAACTTTATAAGCCTTCCCTTTGCTAATCTCAGTTTGCACGTCAGAAGCATCACTCCATACTAAAAAAGGGAACATCTGCTCAGTGCTGTGTGTCAGAAGATCTGATAAACACCACTGCTGGACGCAGGGCTGGAATGAGAGCAGCGGCATTGAAACACGTGATCCGCACGCTGCCAGCCACCCCAGGACATGCTGGGGCTGCTTTTCCCAGCTCCTCAGCTGCAAAGGGATTGAAAACCCTCATCAGTGGACAGGACCCTTCATAAAATAAAGAAACGTGCCTTTGTTACTCAGGCTTTCAGGTGCAGCAGTTGGCAACCACTTGCTTCATTCCCATCAAATGCAGTGGGGATCTCAGAAGCAGCAAAAGCCAAAATGAAGGAGAAAAACTTGGGGAAAGATGGCTCCATAACTGAAAGCATACCAGCTTTTTCTTAATCAAAAATAACAAGATTACAAGTTCAATTGAAGGCTGAATTCCTGTACCTGACCCTTTAAAGATGAGTTCATTATCAGTAAATGTCTCACTGAACAAACCTTGAAAACTGATGTTCATCAAGTGCTCAAGCAAGACAAAACTTCCCTCCACAAAACAGTTTAAAGCTTCAGTCTTGTCTTGAAAAATACAAAAAGAGATACGTTAAAAAAATCAACAAAGAAAAAAGGCTAAAACTACTGTACTCTTCCACAGTCCCCACTCAGTTAACCAAATGCTTCTTGCCCTCTCTCAGCTGTAGAATCAACAAGGAAGTCAATCCTGGAATATGGCCTGCTACAGGTTCTCTCTTCAGACTTCTGAATATTTATTATACAGTTTGGTTTTAACTAGGAACGACTCTGCTCAACATTTTCCTAGGCTCTAAAGAAGACCAGGAAACACCATGTTGGCCCCAGTGCTGAGGAACGCCTCAAGCCAAGGCTGTTGTGGGCACCGTGACCTCACGCCTGGATATTGTTTGCAGCTTGCTCAGAAGCACCAGCCTGGCTGCAGGACAAGACCCAGGGCCCGGTGGCTGTTTGGCAGGTGACAAATGCTGTGCCTGGCACCCAGGGCACGGCTCTCAGCTTCACATAGACAGGGGGCCACATCAGCTGGGTGGAGATGGACCCAAATGAACAAGTCTGTGGGATGGTAGGTTTGACAGAGCTATACCTACACTGTTATTTCTACAGGTAATGAAAAATCAATAAAACCTAACATTGCAGGTTTGTGAGACAGGATGAATCATCCAGCATCTAACCACAGCCAAACTCAGGGCATCTCAGTCTCTCCACCTTTCTTCTTCCCACCAACACTTTCCAGCTATCTTATGCCTCTTTTGATGCTGACCAAACCTACCTTCCCCAGCAGCTGATTCAACTCACTAACATGACAGGAAAGTTACCCAGCCATAAAGAGACTAAGCAGGATTCTGTTGCCCTTTGGTGCATTTGAGAGCAGGAAGGAAGGTTTGGTGAAGGCTGACTGTCACCAAGGCCACTGGAATAACCCGCACCCCTGTCCCTACTATGGGCAGCAGGGAGCATTCAGATTTGATTGTGCTTGTGAAACCTCACTGACTCAATGTGAAAAGACCTTCCTAGAAAGAAATAATACTGTTGATTTTAGAAAATGCGCTGACTGTGCAGGTGTGTTTCCTTTTGGTCCATGATAAGCACAATAGTGACACAAACTATCACTTTCAAAAGCTCCTCGTGCATTTTCACTTTGAATAAATATTTCCATGGTGGAGAACACAAATAGTCACAGCTAAACAACTGCTCTGATTACTAAAAAGACATCATGCAACACCTCACTACACTCTATGTACATGCATATTTTTAAGTGTAAATATTTATGTATACACATACATGTTCTCCATAGCTACGTCATCTAGATGCTGACAAAACATTCAGGGAAAGTGAGAACAATCAAACTTTAGTCATGTAAATGTATTTGTTTCACTTTTGAAGAGCATGTAAGAGACTGTTGTTTTTTAACATAAAAGCTTTTCCTGAAGGAATTTAATTTAATTTCCTCAGCACTACTAATGTCACCATTTACAATGACAGGACATTGCACTCATGACACAGGGTCTCTTAAAATTGCTTTCCTAATCAGTGTTCATGTAAGCCCACTCTTAACACCTCATATGGAATGCAAAACTGGATCTACCCCCTTTGTAAGGGGTAACCACACTGCACTTCTGCACTCCCCTTGCTTTCTCATCTCTGCTTCCTGTGTTAATCTCCTGGAAACTACATTTACAGCTGCACTGCAAAGAATCACCTTAGATGTAGCAGTATTAGACCTGATGTGGGAGAAGTCTGAACCAGTTTAATAATTTATTAAGTGCATACATACAATGTAATTTCAATTCATTTACATATTTAGGACCTCATGGCACAGTCCTTTGGATACCATGAATTTATTTACTATTGTTGAATTAACATACAGAATCATTTTTCAGACAGAATAATTTTTCAAGGAGACTGAAGGAGCCATACAAAGCTTTTACCAACTCAGCTCTCAGTCCAAGTTAGACTTGCCTCTAGCTTTCAGGTGGGGTAGAAGAGTGAGGGTAGAAATGCTATTAAAAATAACATTTTAATAAAAAGCTGAAAAAGAGGATCAAGAAGTTTTGTTTACTGTTCTGATTAAACAGATTCTGAGTAAACAGAGTCTAGTTTAGAGATTCTCATCATTTCAGGTTGCTGCTATAACATCATCTTATGGGACAAGCTGTATGTATACAAGATGTTACAGATTTGAAAACTGCTGGAAACAACTTCTCTATGCATTCACCTTGCAAGATCACTGTTCTATCCAAAGACCTGATATAGCTTAACAATACCACACAGAGGCTCACCTACATAACTAATGAAACTGGGTGATTTGCTAAAAACATATTTCTCCCAGTATGTCCTGGGAGAAATCTGTGGCCTCAGAAATCCCTATTTTGAACATTTACACAAAAAGACTGACCAGAAACAACAAAAACAATACCTGAATTTTAACAAGTGCAGTGCTTACACCACATTCTAAACAGAACCTGTTTTCAAAGTGTGATGTTACATCTTAAACTCAGCTGTTACTCTAATACTGACATGTGAAAAACAACCAACCCACCTTCCACTGGACCACAGGCCATTACACCACAGCTCAGTGTTGCCATCATCACAGTGAAGTTACCCTGAAGTAAGATTGCTTAAACCAGAAATTCCAGGTGCATAAACCTAGACAAATATTTTTCAGGGTATTTTCAAGAAGTTAAGGATCTGAGACTTTTGACATGCTTGGCCCCAGTTTCCTAACAACATAACTATCATTTAAAGTGCAACTTAGCACTTAAGATAAATGGTTTGCACTAACATTGCTCCATTGCTATATTTTCCCCTTTTATAACCTGTTAACATTATTACCACTAATTTATTGGGCAAAAGAAATTCAGCAGCTGAAAAAATGAGCTTGTCCTTAGGCAAATAATTTGGTGGCTTTTAAATGAGACTTCAAATTAACCCTTTTTAGCTAACACAGCAGGTTCTCTTTGAATGCTTTATATGAAAAACACCACTTAAAGGTTGTTCACATCTTTCTTTAAAAAAAAAAAAAAAAAAAAGAGGCATATTGCAAAACACACTTAATGGAGGAGAAACTGATGGTGGGAGTATGCAATCAAACAACACCTGGCCAGAGTGCCAGAGTACAGCATATGCTCCATGCCTGATCTTCAAACCCCCTGAACCCAGCAGTCCAGCCCTGAAACACAGTAACAGCCATACAAGGGAAACAACAGAGCATTGCAGACTTAAATGGAATTACAACCTCAGAATTATATAAGGAAAATTGGGACTGGAAAGATTATTTGGTATCAATTGCCAGGAAAAAGGATGCATGCTCCCTCCTCTTGGAATCACAGAATGGTTTAGGTTGGAAGGAACCTAAAGATCATCTGGTTCCAACACCCCTGCCATGGGCAGACACATCTCCCACTACTCCAGATTGCCCAAAGCCCCATCCAACCAAGCCTTGAAAACTGCCAGGGATAGGGCATCCACAGCTTCCTTGGGCAACCTGCCCCAGTATCTTTAGTGTGCCCCTCACACTAAAGAATCTCCTCCATATACCCAACCTAAACTTCTCCTCTTTCAGTTTGAGCCATTACTCCTTGTTCTGTCACTATACTTCCTGAATGAAGAGTCCCTCTGTGCCTTTCTTTTAGACCCCCTTCAGATACTCTCAGGCCTTCATGCAACCTTCTCTTCTCCAGGCTGAACAGCCCCAACTTTCTCAGCTATTCTTCAGAGGGAAGGTGTTCTAGTGCCCTTATCAACTACGTGGCCTCCTCTGGACTTGCTGACGTCTCCAGCATGTCAGTTTTCCTCTGGGTGGCATTCCTTCCCTCCAGTATGTCAGCTCAGTGCCATCAGTGAAGTGGCTGAGGGTGCTCTTTTCCAGGCACTGCATCCTACCAGTCCTTTCCATACAAGCTGGGAGACTTCCCCAGCTGAAGCCAGCCAAAGGCATTTACAGGTAAGGTGGAAGTCCTGATGCCTCCTCCTTCCTGCCATCCCCCATGTACCTCTGATAACCATGAACATATACAACACAGATTGGATACCAGAAATTATGTTATTGCCTTCCTTTCCTCAACAGCCTTTACCTTCTACTTTTTCTTTTCACAGCTTCCCATTTCTTTTCTCAGCCAAACCTCATCTTCCTTCCTTCAGTCTCTACAGGAAAAGTGACCACAAACTTACTGGTTCACAGCACTATCTTGAATATGCATCAGGGTGTACAAGAGCACTTGAACTAGTCGTTGCTTCCTATCTTTTTTCATTAGAACCTCTTTGGGGTTGCATTGCTCGGGCCTTTGCAATCTGCTCTGCTGGACTAATAAAGCATCCAAGCTTGACTATTCCTATCTGTATAAACGTTTTGTGTTACTAGGTCATCACAGAAGTCTATGTTGCAGGAAGATAAAACACATCATGCTTGTAAACACACAAGTGTTATATGTTTGACCAGATACTATCCAGCGTGCAATCACAGTGACACCCACCCTGTGAACCTTGTATGGAGACAATTATAGGTGCATGAAAAAAAGAAGCATATGCACCAAAAAAGTTTATAAAAACAGGAGTGCTGGTCTCCAAATAATGAAAGAGCATTACCACCAGAAAACTACGTAGATTTTTTCAGTGACAGCTTGTTGGTTTTTGGTTTGTTTTTTTTTTAAATCTTGCTTTAATGAAATACTACTTGTGTTTGTGGTGAACTTTTCAATAAAAAGTGACTTTCCTGGTAGGCATCCTGTAGCTATGCTATAGCCTTCAAATCAAGAAACTTTTGTCTTTTAGGGGTTATTCTTTCAATGTAAAATTGAATTTCAGGTCCCTTTTTGTGCCTAGGTGCAGCAGCATTCCAAAAGAAACATACAAACAGAAATATAACATTAAAGAACAGTTTTTTACGTTAGAAATCATTTGCAAGTTAAAATGAATTTTATACTTACCCAGTTTTTTATTAAAAGCTAATTTGGGGGTTATGTGAGCATTTCAATATTTCCCCCTTCTAAACTCAGAGATTCTGTGGAATTCTTTTTAAACCTTGGGTTTGGGTAGTCTGCCCTATTAAAACAAAGAAAGTCTATAAAGCATCACCCATACAAAGAGCTGAAGGTCACTGTCCAACCTTGCTCATTATATGGTCTAATTTAGTAATGTGTTTTCTTTCTGGATGTGATAATTAGCTTTCTGTTTCTTTGTTTCTAACAAAAACGTGGAGATACTGGAATCTTTTAAGGAAACAGTGAATCATTTTGGAAGGCTGTGTGCAATAAGAGTCAAAGTTATGACCCTTCCTAGTTCTTACAATTTCATGACCTCCACTTCCCAAAGCAATCTGCTCTTGGATCCCTGCTTTTAGGAAAACAGCTTTTAGGAAAACAGCTCCTAAAAAAGTACAAGTACCAATAAACTGAAATTTTCTGGTGAGAAACATCTCAATATGCACACTCAGAAAATGAAAATTCACTCTAAATAAGCCACGAAATCCACAGAGAGACTATGCGTTTCCCTTTCCATAGAGGATTGAAATCATAGTAATATACTCACAGCTTAATCAAGTTAGGGCCAGTATGTACACTGTAACACAGCCAAGTCCTTAAATCATTACCTTAAACCCAGCATACATGCTGAAGACTTTAGCAGCACACGCTGCCTTCAACTCCCATTGAAATCTGTACATTCTTGCAGGGATGTTGGGGTTTTATTATCTCATAGGGTCAAGCTCTTAGTCCTTAATCAGGCAAGAATCCAGATGAGGTCCATGGGAGGTTTGCCAGAGAAAGGACTAAATGGAGAGTGAGAAAGGATGGCTCTAAACAAGTTGGGAGCAGATCTTTATACAGAGCAGAGCTTGCATATTGTATGTCTGATTCATAGGCAGTAATTTAGCTCATGCAGATGGCAGCCACATGTGAAAAGATTTGGCCGTATATATCCTATACTTGCACCTCATCCACACTGAAAAGAAAAAGGCCCATCAGCAGACAGGCATTAATTCCATTATTTAAAGTATAAATTTTGACAGAGCAAGTCCAGTAACAAGATTTTCAAAACTGTTGAAGTAATATAAAGGGATATATATTTAATTGTAAAATAAAACACTAACTAGTATCCCTGAGGTTCTTTTCTGTCCACCAGAAATAAAACAAACCCTACACCAAACCAAAATCATTCTCAATGAAAAAGTAAAACTGCTCACTTCGGAAAGGTTTCTCAAAAGGCCATCTGCAACCTCAGAGCTCTTGAATGAATCACTCACTAATGAACCTCCTTCCGTTCCCCCTGAGCTAAAGTTCTGTTTAAGGAGTTTCTTACTAAATGCCACCACTCACTCATCTCCTCGCTATCTGAGCAACCACTCACACTTCGCTCATTACAGCCCTTCTTCCCTGCCAGAATACCAAACTATTTTCTCCTCCTTGACTTCCTTTTGCTCCTTTCTTCCCTTATTAATAAGCACGTGCCCATTGCGCTATCCTACAGGATTTCTCCCCACATAGTTCTACAAGGGCAACTGAAGAAACACAGAGGTGTGGTTCTACAAGAGTTAACCAATTCCACATTTTCTCAATGCACTGCCCAGCTGCTTGTTAGCTGTAACCAGAAGGAGCACGCACATTGGCAGTTAACTGCTAAACGCATTTTCAAAACTAATAAGAAGCTGAAAACAATTCAAGCTCTGGATATGAGTACAGCATATTCTCCCAGGCGAGCAGCAGATATAAAAGGAGAACTGAGATGGCCTCCATATGAAATCACAATGGCTCTTCTCCTCAAATAATCTTTTACTAACTTTTTTTTTTTTTTTAAGGGAAGCTGGGGAAAGGATTTTGAGCTCAGGAAATAAGTCATTTGTGCCCAATGCTAATGTAGCCTTTATAAGGCATGCATCTTAGTATCATTGCTGCACAGAAAAAAGTCTCAGGAGACTTCAAAGCCGATTCAGGTTTCACAAAAATATAAAATGTTCACACGCACATCTGAAGCCCTTCCCTTTCAGAGACCCCACAGGTGTAGAAATCCATCTCTCTGTATGGCAAAGGTTCAACTCCCATTTAAGGGCTTACACAAAGGAAGCATGAGCCCCCTTGACACTACAGGGAACACATGGGGGCCCAATAGCTGGCAGTGGAGCACAATTCCTGTACTGGAGTACTTCTCCAGTACAGGAAAATGCCCGTTGCTCCTTCTTCAACAAGCAAACAAACAAGGCCTCAGGGGGGAAAATGCAGGTATATTCTGTAAAAACTAACCAGAAAACGCTAACTAAATGTTAAAGTGCAAGATCACAGAAGCTTTCTTAGCCCCTGACAGAACTGTAAGCAGAGACCTCAGTGAGCAGGATGGCTTTTTGCTTCCTACAAAAAGAACAACCAACACCTCAGCCCTACATCTGGGCAAGCAGTGAGAAACCTCTCAGTGAGCCTTTCAAAGTGACTCGGCAACACTTAGAACAGCACTATTTGTTTTCAAGTACAATCAGTAAAGGATAGTGTTATTCAGAAAACAGTCACAATATCCTGGAACTTACTAGATGCAAAATAACTTTGCAGTGCAGTCAGCAGTCTGAGGGGCCTCATACACGATTTGCAAGCTTTCAAACAGTCCCCCAGAAAGGTGGAGGAATGAGTAATCTCTCTTCCTGCTAAACATTCAAAGTGCACATAAAAGCTATCATTGAGTCAGCACTTGGTGGTGGCAATTCATCTGGTTTGCTGGAATTTTTAACAGCTTGAAAGTGGCCATTGCTATGCATATTACATGGCCTTTTTTTTTTTTTTTAATTACTACTATTGTTTTTGTAGAAGAAAATACCACGTAAGCAACCCATTTCAGCATTTTTGTAATTAGGAGCTAATATCACGCTTGGATTTTGGGGAAAAAAACAAGAGCTAGGGACTGAAACAACTTAGATGTAAAACAAGTGGCATCTTAATACAAACAAAAAACCAAGCAGACAGACTAATGCAGGGTCCAGTCAAACTATATGGTTGGGTAGAGTTTAACAAGGTCAAATGGTTGAGGCTTTCACTTGCTTACATTGTAGCATAACACACTGACTGTGAAGGGTTCCATAGCTCAAGAGTCCAGAGGAGGACTGTTGCCTCTCATTTATTGAATAGTCTTCATAGGAGAAGCACAGAAGTTTCAACATTGCATTGTAGAGCGGCATATTTCCTTCTTGTAATGTATTGCATATCATTGTGGGAAACTAGATGGCAAACCCTTGTTATGGGTAGAGTTACATGAACAAAAAAAAAGTGCTTCTGTCAGCTTTTTCATGTACTTTTGGGTAAGGATGTATAGCTGTGCCAGTAAACCAAATCGTTTTGTTGCCGTATGTTCCAATTCTGACAGGCTGTTTTACATTGTGGTTGTGTCCGACTGTGCCACCAGGTGAGCCACAGATCAAGTTACTTAAAATACTTGAACAATACTTCAATTCTCTCCTTCTATAAGAGGAAACTCATTTTTGACCTAGTACAAACATGACCTGCTGCAACAAAGGGAGGCTCCACTACCCCTGCCACACACTTCCAAGGGTCCCTTATTTGCTCTAGCAATCATGATGGTTCAGAGAAAACCAGCCACTTCTAGGACTTCAAAAGCTCTCATGTAAGCACACAGGAACCCAGCTGAAACTTATTCTTCCCATCAGTGGATCAGTAGTTTAAATTCATTGAATGGAATGGAAGTTAACAGCCATGCTTTCACTAACACCTCATGAGATCTGTGCTAATTTACTGGCCATCCAACGCAGAGGCAGGCTTAACCTTACACTGCACAAGGCAAGTTACTTGGTGAAGCGAAAGCCTGAGTGTATCCTGCTTTAGAAAAGCTACCACCCCCTACTGACCAACCAAAGCACGGTATCAACATTTTCTAACGGCATACAAACAGCTGGGTAACAAACAGCCCCACTCCCTGCCCCAGCACAGACCTGACTCGTGATCTGACAGAGCCCAGGCAGAGCAGTTGACAGTCCCACTACTAGCAGCCCTACCACCAGGGCCACAAGTTTGGCTGGAAAAGAACCAAGTTCTTGTGGAGTATAAACAACCTTTTCTCTGGATAACAAGGCTACAGTAACAAATTAAATATATTCAGAAATCTAGCACAGAAGTATTCTCTTATCTACTGTTTTTTAATTGTGCTTACTATTAACCATTAACTGTATAGTTAATCCCTTTGGACAGTTCACTGCAGTTTTCATTCACTGTAAATGCAGAGACCCCATATGTCACCCACTACACACTGTTAAGCCATTGTATGAAAAAAATGTTTATCTTTAAAGCTTCCAATGTAACTGCACTGTTGTGTTCGAATGTTCTTTGAGATCATCCAGGATATTACAAAGATGCTTGTTTAAAAAGTCTCTTCCAGCTGTTCTATGTGTTTATTAGGAACATTACAAAGGCATCAAATGCTCATTAGTGATGAGATCATCCTAACTAAAAAAAAAAAAAAACATACTAACACACATCTTGGATACGAACAATTACAGTGAGATATTCAACACAGGAGGAAGAACTCAGCCTCAAGTAAAGAGGGGAGCAGAGAGCATCACACTCATTGCAGGGTCCCACTGAAAGTGAGCAATAGCATGATTTCCCTTCACTGGCACAATAGCCCTTGCACAGCAGGTCCTCAGTAAATCCCTCTCCAGCTCCACCAGTCATGGCCTAGTTAACAACATAGCACAGAGGACCTAACAAGAAGCTGCTCTGAAGAAAAAGCAAACAAACCCATGTGTCACCAACCATGTGAAGAAGGCAGGCCAAAAGTCTTCAGACCAGAACACAAGTTTTGTTATCACTTCAGGACATGAACCCTAGGATTAAATCCACTAAGAAAGAGGACCTGTGCTACACCATCTTCAAATTTCTGCCATTAAATCATCCTAGAGACATAGTGCTATACAACTGTATCAGGATCAGACACCTACTGACTGGATTAGAATGGGATTAAAGGGAAGAAGACACAGCAACTCTGCAGAAAGTTATGGACTCAATGTGAACATTGAGACCATATGTCTGCAGCACTCGTAGCCCACCAAGCAGCAAACTGAATCCTCAAAGAAGCATTTCAGCAAGAGATGGCACCAGGGAGCACAGGGACACCAGTATATAGCCTGGTTCCTTCCAAAAATTAAAGGAAAGCAACTAGAACAAGATGACAACACAGGTATCAGAACTGAATCAACTTAATTAGCTCAGTCAACTAGTACCAAAATGCTGTTTGCTCCAATTAAATTACTTCAGTCCACTAAGCCAAAAAGGCACTGATTCATTGCTCAAAAATCCTCCTGGGTAAATCCTGATTTCACTCCACTTTTTCTTTGAGCAATCTTGTCAAATGATAGACAGTTACATGAATGCTTGACCTACAAAACCATCTCAAGTGCATTATTATTTCTCTGGAGAAAGAGGGAAGATACATTTTAGGACTCTTCCAGCAAGGAAGAAAAACCAAAGGAGTTCTTTGTTAGTAACTTTCACTTGAAATGTTTTTGATAATATTTTTGGTTAACCTTTACTTAGTGCTTGTGCAATTTTGAAACAAACAGAAGAATAAGCTGGTTTGGTTTTCTCCCTATACAAGATTTTAACAACACCATTAAGCAGTTCAATACTCAGAACTGTTTCATTAGAATTCTTTTCTCCTGAATCACATAAACAAAGTTGAAGTTCAGTCTAGTATTTATAAGAGATGACTTATAGGCTTCTTGCTACAAACGTACTTTCGAGATCCAGTAAATGTATCAGAGACCTAGAATTACGGAACTTTATTTTTTTTTAAACTGCTTTACTCAAAATCAACCATCACACAGTGTTAAACATTATTTTATCTTGGGCATGAAATTGCTGAAAAAAACTCTAGCTTTGTTAATTTCAAAACAGAAAAAAATATTTCAAGAGACACAACTAATACAACCAGATCTTTTTCAGGGTTGCTTTTATTTTTCTGTTACTGGCATGAACCATTCCTTTCTGAAATGTCCATTCTGACATTTCAGTTCCTTTTTTTTTCTTGGGAAAGAAACCATTACTGAAGTCAGATAACCAGCCTTTTCGCAGGAGGCACTGCAGAAGCATTTGTCAAGTATTACAATCAAGACAATTGTCATCTTCAGAAAAACTCAGAGACCTTCCTACTATGCATACCTGAGCTCTCATCACTTCCCTCTGTGATGGTGTGATCACAGAGATCAAACATTAGCACTAAATTGTCATCTTCAGCAAAACTCAGAGACCTTCCTACGATGCATACCTGAGCTCTCTTACTTCCCTCTGTGATGGTGTGATCACAGAGATCAAACATGAGCACTGGGAGAATGAAAATGAACGTAGTCAACAATATGGCCATGGGCACTATTTTAGCAAGAAAAATAACCACTACTGGCCTACTTCCAAAAAGCAACTGAGACAAGTAATTTTCAAATTAATCTCTGAACAGTTTTCTTGCCAATTTATTCAAATACCTATTAGTTTTTCAGCTTGAAGGTGAAAATATCCCACAGAAAAATTAATTACTGCTTTGAACTCATAAGTGCCATAAAAGAAAATTTTGCCAGACTGACATGACATTTCAAAGCAGAAGATACAGAAATCTGGCCACTTTTACAAATTATATAGTTATTATATAGTCCAGAGTCAAAGTCTACCCTAATGCAGGAAACTGAAGCCACACATTAACTTGTATCATGTTGCTCAAACCCTGCAGGGGATTTAATGCAGTTCTACCTGCTGTTGTAAGTTGTCTCCCAATGATGCAAGAAAAGAGTCATATTTCACCTGAAAATTATTTTTGGTACAGTCTCAGATTTCCCACTTCCATGCTTTGGTATGACTGATTCTACTTCCTGCAAATATGGTGATTTTTAATTTTTTTTTTTTAATAAGGATAGCAGGTAGAATAAAATAAGTAATGAGTAAAATAAGTAACTCAATGAGTTAAGACACTTCTCAGAACATCATACTTTACCTATGACTTGCCAAAACATCAACCACCTTGATCCTTATCAGAGATCACAACAAACCTCTGCAGCTCAGCATCCATGAGTCTAAAAACAAGCAAAATTGGCAAAAAGTCTGGCAGTACATTTAATAAAACTTTTGCTATTTTCATACCTCCAAAAAAGGCAGGTGATGGTTTTGAAGAATTACTAAGATACCAGCAGTTAGCAACAATGTGATCCATGTGACTTGAAAGTGATTACATTGGCTCTTCAAACAGGCCTGCACAGACAATGCCAGGGTTGAACACATCCATTTTATATATCAAGTAACCAAGACTGAGAGATGAAATAACTCGTGGGGAGATCACAGAGAGCGTCACAAATCCAGATGCAAGCCTCTGATGTTTCAGTCAAAAGCAGAGCCCATAGATTAGCCCTTTGCACCTAACTCAGCTATGGCCATCGGGCACAGGGACTGCACAAGAACAGGCCCAGCTGCTGCTCCAGCATCCCTGTGCTCTCCTTCTGAAGTCCCCGCTCATGGCTCAGCCACAGCTGGAAGGAACTGCTCTGACAGCCCATAACTCACTCCACCCTCTCCCAAAGGTCCCTCAGACAGACATTTACATTCAGTCACCAGAGAGATGAACACGCACATCACGTCACAGGGGCTGCTGTGCTTGGCTGCATCAAGAGGGCACATCACTCCATGGGCAGGAGAAGACCCCACCATGGTCCTCAGACACAGCAGCACCTGCCCAGCCGTGCTTTTATGCTTTATGTCCAGCTTTTATGCTGCAGAGAAGATGCTTCCCAGGAGTCCCATTTGGACTAAACACACACACGTACCAATACATAAAATGTGTGACCACTGCTTTTAAAGTTCTTAATATTCTAGAGATTTCCTTAAAACAACTCCAAATTTGCAAACTGAACTATGCCAAGCTACTTCAGTAACAGCTACATTTTCAAATAACCTTTTCACCTTTATCCACTTCCGTACAATTCCTGGAGGTTAAAGAATCACCAAGGCATTATGACACTAAGTGCCCCTCCCTTGTTTTTACATATTAAGGAAAGGCATACATTCTTGTGACGGAAAAAATTCATTTTGACATAGTAGCTAGAATCAAAATAACTTGAGGAGCATCTCTAGTAAGACATATGTATTACTGCTCCATTCAAAATAAAAATATAAATAAAGAAAAATATTTATTCCAAAATACATTGTATCCATCATCCTTTCTAGACACAAGGCAGATTTGGTGATCAAGGAAATGAAGAAAAAGTAAAGAGGAAAATGAGAGAAAATAACCATAAAAATAAATTCTTCACTTACTCTTGGCTTCAAGTATTAAAGAAAACAACAGAAAAACCCACCACCAAAACACCAAAGCTGCTTCAGATGAAAGCAAACTTTATCCTGAAGAAATGAAACAGCAACAAACCTTACATATATTTCCATCGCCCAGCCCCAAATTCCTTTATTTGTTACTTCTTCACTGCACTACTTCAATAATGAGAGTAAATACCATTTTCATTTAGTTATTTCCATCCCTGACAAGTAAAATCCCTTTTTTATTAAATGCCTATTAATAAGTCTTATAGTATGGAAGCTGCCAAAAAAAGGAACAATAGCTCCATCTTTTTATAAAGTACACTTATGAAGAAAAGCACATTGTGCTTAAAGCAGCTGCACTTCATGGCATTACTAAAACCTTTACTTTTGTCACCTGGGGTCAAAATTTATCTTTGGTGAAATTCCATTGATTTAAAATAAGTTCACATCAAAGAAGAATTCAACTCAGTGCCTTCAGGTAATGAAACATGGTACAGTCTTTGTGCTAAATATATTTTTTTTCACTCCAAATTCATCTCTCCTATGACTTACAGCCTAAGAGACTTCAGTTCTTTTTAGCATTAGCTACAGAGGATTAAATTATTTCTCTTTCTTGAAAAGGCATGTATCTGGTCCCTATATTTTCTCTACACTATAACATCACTGGCAGTAACATAATGGCATTGAATCATACAAGCATGCTTCAGTGGAAGGAGCTTATAAAAGAAACAGATTTCCAGAAATTCAGTACAATTTTCATGTGAAAATAGCAATTGTTTTTCTAATAGCAGGTGCTTCACTTCTTGTTGAGACACCCCAGAACCACATTTGGGAATGCTGGGTGTGGGGTTCTATAGCATGTGAAGTCTAATATTTAGTTAACTAAATATGCCTTTTCCACTTTTTTTTATTAATTAAAAGGATTGAGGGTTCATGTTATTTATAAGACAAATGACAGATGGAAAAGCTAAGAAAGAGTTAATAAGGGCCTGAAATACAGAAAGGATATTAAAAGATCTACAAGCAAAACCTCAAATCCCAATTCCCTTCAGAAAACAAAATAATTATTTTTAGCAAAGTATTTATAAAATAATTATGTGAAGCTTAGAACTTGTTAAAGACAAGTTTCTCTTAAAAAAAAAAAGAAAAACTTGAATAAATTATCTTACAAAAACAAGGATTAATGCCATCCCCATTCAGTGCTGTAAAATTTTCCTCAAAACTACTTTTCATCAGTGGAGTACCTCCCTCCAGAGACCCTCAGTAACGCCATTTGCCTGCACATACGCAATTCCAGAGCTGCATTATGGGCTGCATATTTCTTAGGACTCCTTTGGCATCGCCCAGAGTCAGTTTTAATCAAAGAACCAGATATTTGTGTTTAGTGATAAATGCTCAGGTTCAGCAAACACTTGGATATACACTCAGCTGTTCTGCTGAATCAGGACCCACAATCCCACATCCTACTGCTCCACATGGGTGCAGAATTGTGCAGAATTCTGCTGAAATTCAACTGCTTTTAGCTTGAGAGCCTTGCTGATACAGGAAAAATGAAGTCTGCTCAGTTCAAGCCATTCCAAGTCTGTGATACAATTACCTCTTTGAAAATACATAACCCTTCTCTGTATCCTGACTCTTTAAATTCTTCAGAATTTTTGTGTGGGTTTGGAACATAAAAAAACCGCTATTTATGCATAAAGCACATAGAAATGGCACAGGATTTGATACAATTCAGTTGCTGAAAGACAGATGAACAGATTAAAAAAAGTAATTTACAAAGGAATAGATCATTATGCAGCACGAGAATGCTGAAGAAACTTAAATCAGGGGACACACAGATTTAGTCTAGCTTCCCCATTTTAATCAGTCTTTGTATTTAAAGTGTTCACTTAAAATAATTTACTGCTTGAAAGGTATTATGTTTTGTGTGAAATCGAAATTAACTCTTTTTTAATGAATATTTTGGCATCTCAAAGTTATGTCACAGACCTCACTGACACAAAGTTAGGAATTCATCATTTGATTCCCTATCAGATCAACATGTGGTATTAATACATTTCAAATCACCATCAGGGTGATAAAGGAATAAAAAAATTAGAACAATTTCCCCTTTTAATAGGCAGTTACTGGTTTCTCAATAGTATTTCTCAGAACTGAGAGCATGTTAGCCTCCCCTGAAGAGCACGGGCATTCCCTTGCAGCCCCTGCAGGAGGGCTTGCAGCCTTTCTGACATGGCACAGCACACAAACCAGCCCTTTGCTCCTCTAATTCTCTGAGACTGCAAATCTCCACATGTTCTGAGTGCTGGCTCATTTCATCCTCAAAAGTCTGATCACCCAGACCATAAACGGATAGGAATAGGTGATTTTACAAGGGAGGCGGAAGTCAGCTGATTATGAAAAAGATGTGAAGGGAAAGAGCAGTAGAGAGTGAAATCTTCATCCATTCAAAAGCTGCAACCAGCCTGTGCTTTACTTCAGTCCTAAGAATTCAAGATCCAGCCTCTGTCCCTTGGTTCTCATCCTCTAAACACAATTTAAACAAACAAAAACTCCACACTTCTGGCAACAAATACTTTTGGGAAAAAATAATTAGTCTAATTACATCTGGGAAATACCCAGCAAACACTGTTTAAAATAGAAGGAAATTTGTGTGAGTATTAATTTCTACTTTTTCTTTTTTTTTTTTTTAATATAATGTCCTTCACCTTCCAGTGGAAGGTTTTTCTACTGCGCTTTGAAGAATCATATATTGCTTTTGGAAACACAATGTTCAAGGTCAGGGGAAGTTCATCTTTAAAAAAAAGAAAAAGTAGATGTCATGACAAGGCCTGTTTCTTCCTGTTGTTCTGCTTATTAACATGGCACCCATCACCATCATATCTGGGGGGCAGATCCAGAAGATACATGAGCTTGCAAGTGAACAGTCTCACTGAAAATGAAGCACACACATGCTCTGAACAATATAAGATTCATAGAGGTCTTCATAGAGGGTCTTCATCTGCCTGGCCACAACCACGAAACGCAGTCATAAGGGGAAAGGTGTCTAAAAGCCAAGCACAGGCAATACTAAATTATCAGGGGGATTGAAGGAAAGTGAACATGGCTCCATGGGCAAATTCCAGTTGGTATCAGGTGCCACAGCTGCACTGCTTTCTCAGCAGCAGGAATGATTTGCACCAACGGAGGATCTACCCCAGAGACTGCAATGAGAACCTCTGGCCACTGTAAATCCATAGGCTGTATCACCCTTCTGTCTTCTTTCTACTGAACAGTAACGTACGATAGAAAAAAAAACAACAGAAAAAATAGAACTTGAAATTAAAAATGTTCTCATTCCTTCATGGAAGGACCTGTTGAAGGTTTGGCCCTCAAGGTCTAGAGCAGGTATGTATTTCAGCTGTCCTCTAAGACATTTCATTAAGACGTGCATCACGCACCCAACTGCACTAATTTGCCAGCAAGAAAAATAAATATGTTCCAGCCTTTGATTTAAGCCACATTAGGACAGAATATTTTTGCTCCAAGATTACAAAGCCAGACTAATTTAAGAGGTCATCCAAGGCCTGGATAACTGTGTGTAGCTCTGAGTGTGTGCAGCTCCTACTGCAGGTTGCCAGACCTTAATTTAATCCCACTTCAAAAACTTAATTCCTTCAGTCGGGTAGATAGCTTGCCAGAAGTTTTTCTCTCCATCCTGCCTTGAACTTTCCATGAAGTAGAAAAATCTCAGAGTAATCAAGGTTTTCTATGCAGTCTTTTTCTGCCCAATTAAAGCTTTATAAATAAAAGCTTACAAGAAATTCATGTACAAGACGAAAGCAAATCAAATTCAGATAAGCATTTCGCTACATACATCCAAGTAGTATGAAGAGGTAGAAAAACAGGCAAATATTCTTTGAATATTTATATAGAATATATTCAATGCAGTTAGTGAGGTGTAATCTTTAAACTATTAGCTTGAAAAACATGCAGGTCTGTGACTCATCTTTGACCATGCATTTCTGTGCATCATGTTGTGTAACTCCAGGGTTTTGGGGTTTTTTTTAATATAGTTAACACACTAGTACCTTCAAGAGCAAGAGTGGAAAAAAAGAAACCAAGCATGGATTTTGTCTAGAAGCTCACTTACACCTGAAAATACAAGAATGCTGAAGCTATTATAATGTCAGCAAAACCCCCCCCAATAAACAGTAGCAGCAGTTTCAGTGTAGGATTGGCAAACAAAAGAAAGGTGTGCTCTGCTGCAGCAGCCTCACTTCTTCAGAAACAAAGAGCAAGCTGGAGAAAGGCTCAAATGTAAAAAAATCAATACCCTTGGGAGGTGGCATGCTGCCCCCTGCCTCCCCTAGGCTCCACCACAAGTCAGGGATTTTATTTATACTTCTTAACTTTATTTAGACTTCTAGTTTTATTTATACTAGTACATTTGTGGTTCAAGACTGAAAAAGCACGGGTTCAGTACGCTGGCAGTGCCATGCCTGCAGTGCCCTGGCCATCACACTGACCAGAGCCCAGGGGCCACTGCCAGCTTTTCACACAACTGGAACACTGTTTGCTCCCACCTGTTCTTCACCTAGAGCCACAAACTCCCTGCATTTAAAGCATAACTGTTTGCATTAAAAGGACTCAAAATCTCAAGTTGTAAAAGCTCTATCTAAATAACCTTCCGCAGTTTTAATTACATCTGCCTGACACCTCTTCCCTCTTCATCACAGACCATCAGTTCTTGCTCTTATCTCACTGTACTCATTCTACTCTGTAAAGGACATTATCTAGTTGTTCTCATTAAGAATTTATTGAAAAAATTAAAAAGCATGGAAGAAAACCAAAATATACAGGCAGACATAGCCAGAAACCACAAAGACAGTGCTTCCTCACCTTCCCCTAACAAATTGTGATCCTTCCTACTCCCCTCAGCTTACTTCTTCCCATGCAGATAGAAGAAAAATCAGTCTCCAAGAAAGAAAGAATTTGAAACTAGCCTTCCTCCAAGCAGGGTGCCGGTCTAGACTTCCAGAGGTCCCTTCCAGCCAAAATAATTCTGTCACTCTACTTATGAATAAGCATCTGATTGAATCCAAAGCTTTTTAAGAGTTTGTTTCAAGAATATCTGCCAGAGGAAAACACTGAGATGGGGAGTAAAACCAAAAAAACCACAACAAATTTCAAGACAGACAAGTTACATTTTCTGAACACTGAATAACTTTCTAATAGTAGTACTGTTTGATTGACTTTTAAATCAGTGGGGTTTAATTAAAGCTGGCATTAAAAGGTAAGCTGACTTGATAGGAAGCATTCTCCTCAGCAGCAAAACAGAATTATTATTGTGATCAATTAAAAAAGCTTTTCTTTTCTGCACTGACCCCTCCTTTCAAAGGAGATTTTTACACATCTAGAATGGTACAGATTTGCTCCAAGTAATGGCTCTTGTCAGCCAAGAGCAGCATTGATGTCCTCAGCTCGAGCTGCAGACGCACTCAGACACACCCTGCATTGCTGGAAGTCTGTCTGTAATGAAGCTATTGCAAAATGTCAGCATCACGTACTATTAAACAATCAAAGTTACTCGTGTTGGATGGATGCCTTCAAGGAGGTCAAACCCAGAGAAAGTCCCACAAGGCTTGAGGGCTTGAAATAACATAATTTTCCATGCTGAAGATGAAATGAAGCCAAATTGTAACACATTTAATTGTTTAGCCCTGTCTCTTCCAAAGCTGGTCATCTTTTCCACAATGAGGACATCTCAGATTTAAGCAAGCCATCTGTCCACTGTCTACTTTTCCCACTGTCTCATTTTGACTGACTGTACATCCACTTGGCCTCTTCTCCTAAGACCCACGCTGTACACATAAGAGGCTTCCCCTTGCAACCACAGAAAGAACTTGGACAAACAAACATTCTGAGTAGAATCACTTCAGTGCTTGAAGAAACTACAGAATAAACTAGGTACTTGAACTCCACAGATCTTTCTTTTCTCTGTCACAAGTTATTGCAACATACTGTTTTAAGAATCCCCAGCTAGGCCAAAATGTGGGACAGGAACAATCCCCTTAAATGGCAATGCATGTTCCTAACCTAAAAGGTCTCCATTGACACAGACAACTGTTATTAAAAGGCTTTTGCCATCATCACTAATGGCTGACTGTCAGTCAGGTTAGACAACTGTCAGGAATGACCAAGGTGAGGTTTATCCCAATAAGGCAGGAAGGATGGACAGACTCAGCGACCTATTATGAACCTTTCTGGGATTTTGTCTGACATATTTTTTATAATTTAATTCCAGATTATAGGTCTTGGAGGCAGCATGGAGCTGAGCAGGAACACCCTTTCAGCCCAGCTCTGTAGAGAGAGACTCTAGCAGCCTCAGCTTCACCAGCCCAACCCTGCACCTGGGAAAATAAATCCAGCCTCTCGGCAGAGCCAATAGCTGATCATGCTGGCAGAACTACACTGCTTCCACTCCCAAAGGCTTCCATATCAACCCTCTCCTTTATAATACATGTGCACCATGCAATTATTAAAAATAAATAGGTAAATAACCTAAATAATTTACATTACTACTTCAGTTCTTAAATTATTTTAAGGGTGAACATAGATGCAAGAAAACATTCTTATAGGAACAGCACTGTTTCTCACATCATATATGATGCAATTATGATCACAATAGTTTTACAGAAAACCTAGACATAAACATAAACTTTAGCTGACCTACTTTCTTCAGCATAAAAAAGTATTTCTGATCAACAATTCTAAATATGTGCATCCAGTTACACTGAATGCATGATTTGCATAATACCACCTACCTGCAGCTGCAAAGCACAAAACCATCAAAGCAAACACTGAAGTCACACAACTTGACATTTTTGTAAATGCTGTATCTTCTCAAATCAACTTGCTTTGTGGCTCCTCATGTAGATTTACTCTCTTTGAAATTTGTGGTGAGCTTTGAAATCAGATCTTCTGGACTTTTAATTGCCTACAGAAAGAAGTAAAAACAAACATTAATACAAATACAACTTACAGAAATACTGTTAGATATTTAAAATCGTCTCTCTTGAAGAAGAGAAACAGAACTCTCTCTTAGAGGTCTAGTAGGGGAGTGCATTTTATATTGTCAGATACCCTAGGTACCAATAACCTGGTACACTTCCCCCTGTATTTCAGTATTTCTTCGCAGATGTTACTCCCTTATATTATACATTGTTAGGATCTGCCTGGAAGTGAGGCCCCAGAGTCCTCTCTGTCAGCTAATACCGAAGTCCCACGAAGCCTGCCAATGGTACTCACACCCTCAGACATGTTTATTTTAAATAATCAGACTTTCTCTGGTGCATATAAACATTTGTTTGCTCAGTTATCTGCTGCTACCTTTATTATAGCATGGAGAAATGTTCCACATGTGCTCTAGCTAGTTGATGGGTAACTCAATAAATTTAACTCATCGTTTCTCAGTATGACAAACTCTGAAAACTTTTCAATGCTACTTGACACTAAATACAAACATAAAACTGTTCAGAATCTTTATTTTAAGAGACTTTGAGACATGATATACCAGGTCAGTTAAACAACTCTAGTATGCTATGCTAATAAATGACAATACAGCTGATGCCTGTAAGCCTCACAAACACTGAAAATTCTGACCCCAGAATGCATGCTGCAGATTTTGGAGGGGAAACGCTCCAGATCCTCTTCCACTTTTTTTTTTTTTTTTTTTTTTTAATTGTATTCTCCGTTATCTAGAGGTCTAGAGTAAGATGACAAACCAGGAAGGTAAATGCTCCAGATCCACAATATCCTCTTCCACTTTTTTTTTTTTTAATTCTATTCTCAGTTATCTAGAGGTCTAGAGTAAGATGACAAACCAGGAAGGTAAAGAACTGGAATGTTGGTATTGTGCCTTTGGGAGCAGATGGCACCTTGGCAACCACTAACACTCATCATAAAGTATTGCAAGGAATTACAAACCCCCATCATGGGACCAAGTGATAGCAAAATGCTGAGTCAAGATCACGTGGCAACATGAATATCATTTAAAAAGTTCTTGCTGACATTAAAATGGAATGAAGTACAAGGATAAAAGGCCAGATTCTGTTACACAGTGCATGCCATACTGTGCACCAGCAGAAGCCTACTCAACCAGGAGGAAACTCGAGAAGCTCCTCAGCACTCTTTCTGCATGGTTTATTTGGTAGGGACGGCACTGCCCGGTGTGCACAGAGCTGCACCTACACTCCTGAAAGGGCTGCTGGGGCCCAAGGCCAGAACTCCAGCCTCCTGCAGATCCCTCACTCAGCACTCAGCTCCTGGAACCTCCAAGTGGTGTTGGCAGTGCCCCAGATCCCACCGGGAGGTGGGCGGGAACAGGAGCAGCTCCACAGGCTGCTGGGAACACCAGACACACACTCCTGCAGGACGGCAGCATATGGGGAGAGCAAGGAGTTGACTGTCTGTCACAACATCGGGATTCATGCAAGTCCTTTTCAAGTGTCCCATGTAAAAAGCACTTTTGGCAAAATGGCAAGAGATGACAAATATTGAGCATTATTTGGGAAGTCAAATATGAATTGGAATAATTTGCTTCTATTTCTCGAGACGAAAAGAAACCAAACTCTACCTGTGGTAGTATTCGGTTGCTTGTTCAATTTTTAAATGCTGCCATAAAGAAAAATTATCAAATAGAGCAAATTATGAGGTTTCTAGTCAGTGTTATCTATAGAAGACCATCATAATGTTCTGCAAGATGTCATATGTGCAAACAGGCAATGAAGAAGCATTCTGAAACTCAAGTTACTGATGTACAGCCATTTTACCACCACCAACAAACACAAGAGAAACGGGAAAAGAAGTAACTACAGCACATATGCTAAAGAAAGAAGAAAACCAAATAAGAAAACCCAAGATATAACTTAGATCACTGTCACATCTGCATAAGCCTCTCATTCCTCAGTGACAGTTTTATAAGGCACTGAGTTATGTAGAAACAGGGAGCACAGGGAAAGAACTGGAGAATCCCATTAGAATCCCATTCTGACCTGAACATCTAAATATGTTACAGTGTGAAGCTGCAATTCAACGTGAATGAAAGTCCTTTTGAAAAATGGATTTAAAAGGCAAAGAGAACACATACACATTTCCATCTGTAGGAGTGATTTGATTCCTACCACAACCCACTGACCAATAACATTTCCAAGGTATAATTCAGAGCTGCCAGTATATGATTGAAAAGCCCTAAACTTCTACCCTGATTCTGCCAGTTCATGAAGGGTGAATAATGAAGACTTAAATGAAAATTTGGAAGAGCTTTCTGAAGAGTGAGCTCACTTGCTTGAAGACATACACACAAACTTAAAATGGAGGACAAATACCAAACAACATGAAAAGGCGACAAACTGACAGTGAGTTTCACGAATTTAGGATGAATGATACCCAAACTGTCAACTCCTCAGCTGCAATTTAAGTCAAAAGACAGAGAAAACTGCTACTAATAACTCTTTTAAGACTAAATGTAACAAGCAGGCAATTTGTCAATATTTTACAAAATCTGATCATGTGTGGTTGGAATCAGCTACTAAGCTACTATTTAAAGACCATCTGACAGTACCAAATAAACCAACCAACAACAACAAAAAAAAAGTGAGAAAATTAAGCTGTGGTGCAAAATCTGCCAGATTTTGCTTCAGTGTGAGACCTGCTGTCACTAGAAAAAAATGTTAAACCTGCAAACTAGGAAAAGTAGGAAAAGCCATTCCACAAAATAGGAAGATATTTCCCTTGAAATAAGAGAAGAAAGTGTGCAAAGGGATAAGGAACCTAAACTATTTACCCAAGAAGTAAACACAACTGCTATCCAACTTGACATTCAGAAGAAATTTCCAAGAGAATCATCTTTTCCTTTGGGGTATATCTGGGTGGCTATTTTTGTAAATGAGATCACAAAAGGGCATATTAGAAGTATAATCAAAATATCCTGATGTGGAAGAGAAAGAGAAGAAGACATGAGAGTTTTGGGTTTATTAAATATGTTTTCATGTCAATGCTTTTTACTACAACAAGCTGCAAGGAAGGCTGGCAAAAGAGAGCATTTGAATCAAAACCATTGAAGACTATGGGGTCATTTTCACTGAAATCTGCTGTTGTAAAGGCCACTAGTCCTGGTAAAAGTGAGGGTCTAAAAAGCACAAAGACCCTATTTTGTTGAGAAATATATATCTGCAGATCAAATCAGGAATACGTGCTGCTGGGAACACCAGGAAGAACCTGACTGCTACTAGCTTTTATTAGGTTTGAAAGAAGACTGGGGAAATGGAAGGGGAGGAAACATATTTTGAAGTACATAAGGACAAGCAGAGGAGAAAGCATGAGGTTTTAATTTGGTTTCAACTAGGAGCCTCTGATGCCCGTGAGAATTTCAATGCATAAGGCTTAGCTAGAACCCAGTGAAAAGCACTGACTGGTAGGACAGATCTCATTGCTATGCTAAACTAGAGGACAACAAATTCAGTGGTACTTAAAGCAATCTACATTTGCTAGAGCCAGCAGCAGAGGAAACACAAATCACTTGATTGCACTACTGTTTTCTCTCTGCCTTTCACCTACATAAATAGTTTTCTTTGTAAAAATCTGCCTCTCATCTTCCTCAGAATTTCAGTCTTTGGATTTTTTAAAGCTAGCTTTTGAACTAAAAAGTCATCTTTAGTACTACAACAACATGGAAGAATTCACAAGCTAGAAGCATGATGCTTACTCTTTAAACAAACCTATGGATCCCTAGATCTCTACGGATTTTCCTACAGATTTTCCAGTTCTTACTGACAGGCACTCCCAGACCATAAAGCTCTGTGGTCTATGGATGGCTTGTCACTAAGAAATGACATTCTGCACTGTTCTGCCACCAGCAGAAATGTCTCCAACCCCACACTGACCTAATGCTCTTTAGAAAGGGGACGAGACTCTGCTCTAAAGTGCTTGAAGAATTATAGATGAAAATGAACAAGTGTACACCCTGTGTAAGGTTCAGGCTTCAGGACATTTGAGCACCTTTCTACTCAGCCCAATTCTGTACTTCTAGCCAAGTACCTATTATGCAGTAGCTTGAAGCTAAGCAGTCTCCTTAGCTTCAACTTTTACACTTTTCTTCTCTTGGTAAATTTATTTTTGCTTACTTCTTCAAAGCTTCTCTGCCCAGTCCAACCTGCAGGCAGTCAGAGCCACAGATTCTACAGTGTTTCTGTTTCCTATTAAAGTCTTCTCTGCCATAGGAATTTGCCACATTTCTTGCTGAATTGGTATCTTATTGTTTTATTTACCCCTTTTACTGCTGTTCCCTTAAGCCCTTTCCCCAACAGCCACCATCTGTTTCATTAATCAGCACCTACCTTTCCCATACAAGTTCTTCCCCTGCCTTAACTCTACCCTTCTTGTTGTCTAAACTTTTCCTTTACTGCCTGAAGAATAACTTCCACTTCCTCTCTGCCTTATCAGCATGGACTCTGGTAATTCCCTCCTCTTTCCACGTGTGGTGCCAGAGGTTGCACAGCTCTCTACACCACCACTAACAAACACTTCTCTACCAGAGCAAGCCAAAATTCCTCCTCCTCTCAAGTCACATCACAAGTCCCAACAAAGTGAATGGGGATGCTTGAGCGAAGCCAGCAGGATCTGTCCCTTTGTGTTGTTTTGCCATAGCAACATGAACCCAAGTTTCTAGGCCATCCAAGGCCGCCTTCACAGCCAAAGCTTTTTCACTTTTTGTTTGCTTGTTTTATGCATGGCAACCATTTCACTTATTTAACCAGTTTTTCTTCCATTTGTCCAAGCTGCTTCCCTGTGTGAATGCAGTGAATACATGCATGCCATGTGTAAGTAAATAAGGCAATCATTTGTAATCAAGTACACCCAATCTCAAGTAAAAAAAAAAAAACCAAACAAACCTCAAATAGTTAACTATATGAGCAGTTCTATAAACCTAGGAACAGCAGAAGAGCTTATTTATAACCCTACTCCTAATAAAAATGCATTTTTGAAGACTTATTAGCTGACATTTTATCATGTCAATTCTGCACAATTTGCACACATGCAGGCAGGAAAGCTGATTAACAGGATTAGCAAATACTCGTGTGGAATTGAAAATTTGTCCTTATTTTTAAATGCCTGTATCCAAGGCATATACACAAAGTCCCACAAATTCATTCAGAACTCAAAATAGTAACTTATTCATAAATTATAAAGGGATAGATTCTGGTTTAGAAACAACAAAGTAGTTCCATTTTCAGGGAATATATGAATAGCAATAAAACTAAAAACCCTGACATATCATAAAGTCCAGGGAAAAAGTAACTCTGATGTCCTGCAGTTCACATGCTGCTGTGCTTGTAATGGGACATTTCAACAAGTCACAGTTAAAGGCTATGGGAACTGGAAGAGTGCCAAATGAAGATGTTTTATGCCATTTAGTAATGTGCCCCTCTATTCCATGTGATTTTTGTTTTAGCATTTTGTCTATTTATTTTCTTATTAATGTACTACAATGTAGCCTGCCAAATTACAGGAACAAAAATATAAGCAAGTAAGTCCAATAAAAATGTGAAACCATTCCACCTATTTAGTAATAGTGTACTGGAGGAGGATTTTGTTACCTGGTACATATTTTGCCCACAGCTGGAATGACGTCCCAGTGTGGATGGGGGTGTCTATTCTCAGTGTCATTTCATAACCAACTACCCCTTCAGCTCCACAATTTTCTTTTTTTTTTTAATCATCTGATTTTATTGCTGTCAATTTAGAGGACACCAGACATTGGAAGTTTCAGATGAAGAATCACTGCATAATACAGCACAAAAGTATGAGACAGCTTACAGAAACAGGACCAAAAAAATCATTCTGTTATATATTCCCAGGACTTCCCTTCCCCCAAACACAGGGAGGTACGCAGCTGAATCTTCCTAGGCTGAGGGCAAGGTTTTGCTTACCAAGTGTAAACAAGAGAATAGTCTCTTAAAGGATCAGGATGTAGGAGAGTTCCAATGTGTGGAAGGGAAGGAAGTGCATTCGGGCATCTTTTAGTGGAAGGAGTACACAAGGCTTCCACAAGGAGTAGACTGGAACAGATTGCTTTTTGACAACAGCAGAAATTCCTAGAGGTTACTGAACCTCTACAGGAGGAAGCACAGATGGCACCGCAGACAGAGTTTAACAAGACCAATACCCCACACGTAATCTGAGTACCAAATCAGATTTTTTTTTTCTTTTATCATAGAGCCTCAGGCGCTTCCTACATCAGGACATCTTCTAAAGGGAGTGGAGAAAGCAAGAGGCAGGGATGCTGTACAGCTCCTGTACCGTAATGGCTCAAACAATCTGCAATCTCATACCAGCTTCAGCTGTGTATTTTCTGTGCAACTCGCAGCTACTCTATTCTTTCACAAGAATAGAAGTCATAATAGGAGCTCACCTTGGCCACAGCAGCACCCCCTTAACACCTGCCTGGAAAGACAACACTACTTTAGGCATTCTGCTTCCACCTTCTAGTTAGAAGATGGACAGGAAATCTCACTGATCTTACCAGGGAATATCAGCACCACCACTATATGCCATCTTTCCGATACCATTAAGGAAGCAAAAAAGCAGAGATCACTAGAAACATGCATACATAAAAACATGGCAACCCAAGAAATCTCAAATGTACATTTAAATAAAACTCAGGTTCCCAATTAACCAGCAATATCTCATCTCAACTAACAAGAACTAAGCTCATGTTTTTTAAATGGGACTTGCTGCTTCTGAGAAGTTTACCCTAAAACAAAAACAATAGAAATAGCAATCTTCATGCTAAGCAAGATTATCATAACTTGCATGAAAAGACATCTCTACAACCTTTCCTTCTCATAGTTAAATTTCTTTGGACTAATTACCAACTTTTTTATTGTTTCTAATTGGAAGCAGAATAGGTTTCCTGGCACTGGACTATCTTACTCTTCAAAAACACAGTAGCAGCCAACAACTTCACACAAATTTAATTTATCTTAAGTTTTACTTGGCTGGGTTTCTAATTGCACACCTAAACTAAACAGATAAAGCTCTAATGTACCTATCAAGGCAGATATAACCCTAGGGAGGGCATCTCTGCGGAATTGAAGCCACAGCAGGATGGAAAGTTACCAACAATTCAGCAAGGTTTCTTCCACACAGGGTAAAAGATTTCAGCAAATTGCTGTTAATGAATGCTTGGCACTGTTATTTTTTTCAAGACTGAAAGACTGAACGGCAAAACCTTAGGACTGCATCTAGAAATATTCTACCTAGAACCTTCCTAATAGGAAAAAAAAAACCTAAATTCATCACTGGTGGATTTCAAGTCTTGAAATGACCTTTACACATTCAGAAAAGTAGTTTTGAAACCATGACCTATAAATACCTGAAACTGTCTGGGTTAATTGTGAAAAAACCCACAAAGAGTATGATGAAAAGCAAGACTACAGCATTAAACAAATTCACTGTATAAGGATGCAATCCTCTTTGGGAAGGATAAAACAAACAAACAAAAAAGATAGTAAATAAACGAACAGGATTGAAAATCAGTGCTTCTCATTACAGGGGAAACTGGATGAGGTGATACAAACCAGCTCTTCTCACTGCCATGGGCCATTAGATACTACAAGAAGTAAATTAACAGGCTGAAATATTAACTACTAGGTATTTTAAAGTTAACTACATGCATTATCAGACCCGCATTTTGGAAAAAAGCCAAACAGAACAACAAAAGAAGCATGTCTTTTTGTCTCTAGAATAAAGCAACTCTAATAGGTAGGCAGATGAGTAGATTATTTGTTCAGGTTGCTAAACAAGAATGCAAGATAAACACTTACCAAAAGTTAACTGTTCACCACTAAACTTCCAGCTGCACATCTTACAGATAGGAAACTTCTCCCACACAAATAGGGAAGTCTTTAAAGGGACACACAGTTAAAAGGAGGAGTAAAAAGGAGTTTGCCTTTGTGTGGCGTTATCTACCCTCTCACTTCCTGTCAAATAAATGGTGTCATTCCATTTGTTGAGCAGCAAAACCCATTCAGGTTGGAACAAAATTTTTTCATAAAATTTTTTATTTATTTATAAGCACTTCATTGGGGATTTCCTTCAGTCAAAGTACAAATCACTAGCATGTTCCACTCAGAATGAGTGGAGAACACTCCCATAAAATCTTTACCATTCAGAATTTCCTTTAATCATTTTACATTAAATGTATAAATGACAACTGTAAAAAATTTTTTGGGCACAGGTACGGGGAGAGGGAAGACCACAACAAATTCCTGTAGTCATATATATATAATGTGTCAGAAGGAAATTATCATCTATATAATCATCACTGGAGTGAACCATATCACCAGATCTACAAGTATTTAGAAACAGTGGTGATTTTAACTGCTGCAGGGAGGAACTAATCTAGCACAGCACACAAGCTGTACGTACTGGAGGAGTGACTTGGTTCATTAATGCAATAGCTTTATTACAAGAAAAGGCTCTTTTCAAATACTGCAACAGCTGCTTTGGAAAGCAGAACAGAATTTTGTTTCACTCAAATCATTACAAAAAACAACGCATCACATGTGTGATAAAATACTACCATAGTTCTTAATCACACAGTGTCAAATGCAGCTACAATCTAACAACTTACTTGTCAAATGTAAGGCAAAAGAGGACATATCAGCCTTCAGTCCACCTCCAGCTTCTTGGCAAAGAAATACGCGAATTCAGCAAATTTATACTACACAGTAAGCTCACTGGATACTTAGGGATTTTTTTTATTGTCCCTGACTCACACAATAAGGTTCACCAATTTGCAATAGAAAATGCCTATGCTTACAAAGGAGAATCAGAGAATAAGTGAATTGCCACTATTCTTCAGAATCACTAACAACAACTCATGTATCACAACCCCTATTGCCTTCTGTGCAGAAAAACAACCTCTACACGGCAGCTCTATAATTAACTTGTTTCAGACCCAAGACCTCTAGATAAACTGTTCTCCTGCAATCTAAGCAGGTCTCTTGCAAGGTCACAACAGAAATTATCTAAAAGAGAGGCCCTTTCCAGCTGACTCTCAAAATTTTATAACATCTTGTGACAGGAAAGAAGAAAAGAAAAACAATCTGAATTTTGGCAATTAGTGTACTGAAATTACACAGATTATTACAGAGAAGTGCTAAATATAATGCAATTAAATTTGTTAATAATAAGCAGGATGAAGATGAAATTATTGTTTTCACATTTTCCTCAAAACCACTATTCATTTCATTACAGCAACATCAGAAACTACCATACTTCTCATGACATAATTATTTGTAAGCAGTACAAATAAACAGTTATTACACTTAAAATGCAATACATTAAATGTTCTCTGCTGAACTCAACAAATATGACTACTTAGACAATAAAGTCATAAAGTTCTTTAAAAACATCTCTTTTGTGATACTTGAAATTAAAATATATGGAATATAAACTAAGTGACAGCTTTAAAGTCCCTCTGGTAAATCTCTTTCATTTTGGCTACCACAGAGTTAATTGTTTAAGTGGCAGCTTTAAAGTCCCTCTTTCTACTGTTTCCAGAGATATCTGGAATCTGGTAAATCTCTTTCATTTTGGCTACCACAGAGTTAATTGTTGCTGTAACAGCAGAAGAAATGCTGCTCTGTTGGAAGAATGCCAGCACATAAAAATGCGAATCCACAGCGATGGATAAAGCAATTCCAACTGCACTACTTCTTGCTAGTACATTTTTATGGCAAAACATGCTTGTATTCATGAAGTGGCTAGAAACTAGCATACCACTGTTAATCACCACAAATAGAAGCTATAGAAGTCACCACATTGCTATAGAAGTAATGCCTATTTATAATACACAAATATTTTGTGGAACTAGATCAAAAGCAATGTGATTGCAAAGATATTTGCAATCTATATCCCAGATAGTATTTTCTGAGATTCACATAAATGCTCCAAGACTTGATAATTCATATTTTAAATTTTAACACAATATTATTGGCAGTATCAAAGAAAAGAATTGTAAGACAAATTAGGCAAAGACTTACCATTCTTTTCAAAGCACATTAAAGCAGAAATTTCAGTTTGGCTTTACAAAGTACACACTTTAGCATCTCAGAGAACCAGCTAGAGAGAAAGTTTTGGGATTCCATGAAAACAACAGAAGATCAAGATTGCCAATGGAATTTAACATGAACCTTAGTAGCAGGCAACACCATGTAACGCTCTTAGAGAACAGTGCATGGCCAGTGAAATATGCATATACTTTATATACATTTATCTCTATTTTACACCTCACTGTGCAATTAGTGCCATTCTAGAACCAGAGCTTACATATCTTGCTTTAAACCTGACCTGGGACTGTTAATTTCAGATGAACTCTATTGTGTCTGTACTTGCTCTAACACTTAATGCCTGTGGAATATACAATTGTTATCACTCACAAGCAGCAAATTGGCTACTCTGTAGCAAATGCTCCTTGGCATGTTTTTATCCACCATCAGTGAAAGATGGCTTAACCCCAAGTAGAAGCAGCAAGATTCTCACATTTACCGTGGGTAAGAGGCGTTCCCCAGCTCTTACTGGGGAGTAGCTGACACCCTGCAAATTCCCATTCAGCCATCTGTGTGTGCACCCACACCTCCAGTATTTGCTATTTGGCTGCACCAGACTTCACAGACCAGAAGCAATATGGGTTGGTGCAAGCCATCCACAGAACCATCTTTGGCAACAGCCTTTGCATTCAGTATTCCTGGTACCAAAGACTTAATCATTGTGCCAATATGAATCAAAATTATTGCTCTATGCTGGGACCATCAGTTGACTTCACCAGTATTAAGTTAGTAATGACTTCTTAAAACCTAAGAGAATATCTAAAAATATTTTCTCTTATGGAAATCCTAAATACTAGAAATAGTTTCCTGTGAGAATTCAACTGCTTTGCAAGTCAACTTGAGCTCTCAAGATGTCTACATACAATCATATGTGATCTAGTAAGAGCTCCCCTGTGAAAATATTTTGTCTAGTTCATTATCTGAAACTTTGCAGGATTACTCAAAATATAATTTCTTGGGTTTAATTCACTTTAAACATCTTCAAAGCGAAATTTCACTCACATAAACCTGTAGTGTTTGCGCAAGTCAGTCACGGCTAATATGACAAAAATTGCATTCAGAAGAATGGGAGATATGCCTGCTAGAGGAAATTTATAAACAAGTATTTGAAAATAATGTGTTTATTTCAATGTATGTGTGTGATCCAAGTAAATTAACATTCACTTTCTAAAGAAATACTATCAAAAGTATAGGCCCAAAGTTTTAATAAATTACAACTGGGGTAGGAGGAGAGACTTTACAGACAGCAAGTTTTGTGTTCCCCCTGCTGGTTTAGCAATTGACTCCCAAACACTGTTCCTGTGGTAGACATCAAGATGCTGGGGTATGAAAATATGTTTTGCATGCCAGGAACAACAATTCAAAGTTACTTTTTGAAAGAATTCACACCCTTGGTGGATATCACTTACACGCTTTGACTAAATGAGGCACTGGACACACAAAACATGCATCAAAATCAACAACGAAACAAGATCTCCCCAGGAACAGAAAGCATGTCAAGAGAGAAAAATCTGAAGTGTCACTTTAAACTTGAAAAGGTTGGACTGCAGCAAACAATTGGGGGAAGCAAGTTTCAGAGCAAAGGACTCTTCACTGAAGGAAGCCAATGACCTGCCCCCCCTCCAGCACACGTCCCTCCCTTCCTCCCCCGGCCCAGCACCAGCTGCAGCAGTGGCCCAGGTCTGCATTCGAGGAGCAGCTCCTCCTCTGCTGGAACTCAAGCCCAGTAAGCTTTCATGGGTTAAACTGGAGCTCTTCAAATGAATAAGCATCTTCCATTAACATTTTACTAACACTGTTGTTGGGAATACTTTGACAGGATACCTGTGCAGTGCTAATTAAAACCCAGCTACCAACTCATGCTGTGGCAGGCATTCATGGAAAAAAGCATGCACTGTAAGGGAAACCAAGTCATCTTCGTAAGTAGCAATAAACAAATGGATTTTGTCTTGGGAAGACATTTCATTTACACATGTAAAGTCCTCCACATATGAGACTACAATATTATCAGTCCTCCAGGTCACCATGAGACAAACCTAATTGATGCCACAGTTAGCGAGAAGGCAGCTCTCTCACTTTGGGTTTTCTCCCCATTGGAGGTCCAATATCACCCTGTCTGACCTCTCCAAACACAAAATACATAAACTTAGATCAGTATAAATACAGACCCAACCAGTAAAACTTTTTGTTAGAAGAAAATCATGGCACTTGTATGTCCAAGTCTCTTTAACAACTTACAAACATTACCAGAAATATTCTGTAACAAATGAACTGTGCTAATGGTCATACATTTGAAAAGCAAATGATAGCAAATAAATTTTGACAGCTACAGCTGAATAGAACTGAGATAAGTAGATTTACATCTGGTTACATCCACAGCAAGTGGAAAAGGCATAACTGCACATGCACACTACACCTGAAGAAATCCTTTTATTTGAAAGGGAAGAAGTATCACATCCTGTGCTGTTTGACACCCATGACTTTGCAACTGCAAGTGCACTTGAAACTGGGGAAAGCTCCTGTTTAAAAAGTTACTTAATTTACATCTAACATTGAAGCCACGTTCTTGTTATTACTAGGAGAGCCTCACTCAGAAGCCTGCAGTGACCTGACTCCAGTCCATCCCCTGCAAAATATGCAGCAGTAACTCCCACATGTCAATTCCTCAGTGAAATAGCACTGAAGGGACGTTATACTGGCCCTTATATTGTTCTCACTTACACTAAACTCACACTCTGCTCGTACACTGCCGAGCTCTCACCTGGCCTCATGAAGGGTCCGAAGCACAGGCGCACAGCAGAGCGAGCCTCCGCAGAGCATTTCGCTCGCTGCCCGCAACTCGCCCAGCACGGACCAACCAGCCGGACACGGCGACTGCGGCTGGGACACCTGTAGCTCGTCCTCGCCGGGCGCCCACCTCTCGGTTCTCCCCTCGGTTCCCACAAGGAGCCCGCAGCTCGCACGGTCCCGAGGGGCGAGCCGCTCCTCACGGCAAGCGTGTGAACGCTGACCACCCCCGGCAGCTCCCGCGCCCGCACCCGGCGGAGGGCCCGGGACCCTCCCGCTCAGCCCGGTCACGGTGACACCTCGAGGGGCACCCACCCCGCGCCCACCCCAGGGGACGGCGCATCCCTGCGGGGCGCCCGGCCCGAAACGCCGCTGTCGGGGCGGGGGTCGCGGTCGCCGCACCTACCCGGCGGCACGTCCGTCCACGCCGCGTCCCGCGGGGCAGGCGCGCAGCAGCGCGGCTACGCCATGGGCACCGCCGGCCGGGACGGGAACGCAGCCCTCGTCAAGGCCGCCCAGCGCCGGCCACCGCTGCCCGGCCCGCGGTGCGCGGAGGAGGCGGCGAGGAGGCGGGGGCGGAGGAGGCGCGTGTGCGCCCGCCCGGCCTCCGGCCCGGCAGTAACCCCGCGGCCCGCG